>NC_090950.1:17733096-18041614 GCF_040807025.1 Struthio camelus
CACTGGCATTCGTGATGCTTTACAAATTAAAGCAAACACGCTCTGCTCAACTATATTTAGGAGGTTTTTCATTTGTAATTTCATTTATACAAATAGTAGCTGTCAGGCTGCATTACAAATGAATGTGTCCATACACATAGGTACATATACCCTGAATGCATTTAACTTTTGCATTCCTAGCTTTCTTCCATGACTGGTCTATGAGGTATGACTCTTTACTGATTTAGGATTTGGTCTAACTGTTAGACTAGCATAAAGCCAGTTCATCAGCCTTGTCAAATGTACAGCATTCTTTTATCACTAATGTAAATCATTCACTCTGTGAGTTGCTCTGCAAACCACCTTCCTCTGCAAATGAAAATATGATTAGACAGAGTCACCATGCAGTGTTTTAGAGGTGAGAAGAAATTCATGAAGCGTGAAATAAACGCGGCAGAACATGGATCTCACGTTCCTAATGTTTTTTTGACAGTACGACATACTACCCTCAGAGGTAACGAGACTCGTATTTACACAAGCACAGGAAGACTCATCAGTTCCAGGGAGCCCCACGATCGAGATCTTGCTTCACGAGAAGCCTCACTTTAGGTTACAGGAAGCTGGGGAGCAGGCATTTCTCCAGGTAATAGTGATCTCCTGAGCCAGAAGGCAAAGCAGTATCGATTTGATATCGATTGTTGTGCAGTTATCCAAGTGGTATGGCAAGTGGTTAGTGTTGATTTAACAGTATATTTTTCCTTGGTGTAGTTAGATACTAAGAAGGCAGATTTAAAGTTCTATTTTGGCCCCTTTTAGAGTAATAACATATTCAATTTAACTGAGTAAAAAAATTGAGCTCTTATTTGTCAGCCAGAAGCTGCTGTCATTGCTGACAAGGGAACAGAGTAGTGCAGCAGAGCTGGGATGACTAAGCAAGAGCAGAGCAAGATCACTGAGCGCTTGTGGTGGAGTATGAGAGAATGAGACATGCAAATAAACTTACAGCCAGAAAGACCAAAAGACCAGTCCGGCATGCTCAGGAGGGCAAGTCTCCAGAAAGCTCTTTTCATGGTTTCCATTATCCCTTCTCTCTGGTGAGCTCTTTCTGAAAACAATCCATCAGGAAAATATGCAAACCTAGCAAAGACCTTAATCATCCACAGAAGTAAGCATGCTCATTTGGGATGGGATGAGCTGTGCTCTCCTCCAGGCAGGCTTTGCACGTACTCCTTATGTGCGAGAACCAACACATAAGGTCACAGGACAGGGCACAGCTGCGTAGTGCATTGCACAAGGGCACGTCCTGTTACGTGACAGGGAACGGGCTACTTGGCTCAGCTTGGATACGAGCCTCCAAACAGCTCCACCACTGAGTCTCATCTCCTGCAAGGACAGAAACAGTGCATGAGGTGCCAGAGATGGAGTGCAAGGCAAGGGTCACCAAAGTAGGTGTCTGATTCGCCTTCCCTATCAAAGATCAGTAGGGAACTATGTGATCCCACAAGTAGAATTCAGTAGAGCTGATTACAGCTCTGTATTATCACCTATTCTTTAATTAAAGGGGGGAAAAAAAAGGGGGGTGGTTGGCCCTGGATAACTTAAGGGAGGGTATTTGTCATCTCATAGTTTTACTTTCTTTTACAAGTAGAGGAAATGCAGAAGACAACTGCAAACTGATGTATTTATAACAGGTACTACTTGGAAGTTTATGAAGGGACACCTTTGCCAAAAGACTGAAATTATCCATCCACACGTGCTGAATATCCTGCAAAAATCAATGTTTGATTACACACAGACCAGTCCCACAGTCCTTACTCGCATCAAAAAACAACTAAAAGACAGTGTATTCTATTGTAATGGAAGTATAACACACCTTTAAATATAAACAAATTCTATGCAAAGTATGCAGAGGCAACAGCAACTTTTTAACTGATTAAACAATGTCAAATGGATGGCTAAAAGTAATTTTTATTAGAGCCATTATCCCTTCTCTTCTCATGTTTGAAGGACAGTTTTCAGGATACAACACGATAAACAGAATTACAGTTGACGTTTCGGTAGTGTTTTCGTCTGATAAAAGTAGAACTAGGATACTATAACTCATATTCAGGCATTTCTTAATTTCTTATACAAATCAGAATAGTTGATAAGGCTCATGCTTTGAACATTTGGCATCCTATTTTTCAAGCTAGGAATCCTCTGCATTAGTCTGCATTAGTGATTTCTCAAACAGCAAGGAAAAAAATAATTATCTGCGAATCAGACATCGTATTTCGGGATAACTAATTGGATTTTTAAGAGAGCAATGGATATTACTGACAGCAGCACAAGTTAGTACTCTTTAGTACTTGCTGTCAAGAGCGAGCATGGGAAGGACATACTCAGAGAATGCTGAAGGGGTAATTTGTTTACAAGATTTTTAAAAAAAACTTTTCTTTTTAAGTAAACATAATCTAATAAACAATTCACCTAGAACACAGCCTGATCCACTTTGAAACCAAGCGTCATTTTTTAGGTAATTATAAAGCTCATCTCTAGTAAAATTAACATTTATCAGCACTTATTATATATTCATTAAGTGTCATATTCAGACCACTTATACTTCGGGGCAACCGTCCTTCAGTCAACGCAGCAAAATGCGCATAAGCTAATAAAAACAACCCAAAGATGATTTAGCACACAGGATGTGGCAAGGTTGGTACGGCAGGCGTTGGTTACTGTGCAAGAAAAATCACATTGCACATTGTGGTTCTTTCAAAACCAATTCCAAAAAAACTAGCTTGCCTGAAGGAAGTCAAACACGTTTCAGATTAGGACCTTCTTTACACAGAACTATAAACACTGCACAGGCCTCATCTACAGATACAGCAATATTTTACCGTCCTTAGAGAAATACTAAGAAGCAGAAGGAAAAATAGCATCAAAATGAGATCGCATCATAAGGGAGAGAATGAAAACTAGATATATTCTCTCTTATGTATAGAATGATTCCTGAATATAAGCAAAGAGAATCTAGTTCGCTGGGTAAAACTGAAGAAAGGGACAAAAGTGGAACCAGAGGTCTGCCTCCACCTATAGTACACCGCTCCATTGGAGAGGTCACCCAAACGTTTTCCTGTGGCCATCTCAGTGCTGAGTGGAACAGCAAATTGCAGCTCGAACTCCAGGGCACATATGCCTGCATAGGCTGTATTAGCTCAGGCAAAGCCTGGACCCACAGTAGTCAGATTTTGCTTTATTTATTTATTTTTTAAAAACAGCCAAGTTAAAGGTCCACTGGCAAGAGGACGTCCAGGATGAGACTGCATTGCGACTGAAGGAAGATGACTGGTCAAATGCAAAGAGATAGATTGGTGAGACAAACTAAGACACAACTAACACAAGGTGCTGTGCTCTATATTTAAGGAATAAAGACTTTTGTCTTTAACTTGCAACAATGTTTTCGTCAAAGACAACAAATGATCAAATAAGAATGATTCATCACAGCAGGCTCCAAAAGGACAGAATTAAACAAATACCTACGTGTGTACCTCTGGCTAACACCCACGTGTGGTAGACTAACATATTAACACAAAAGAACATTAATTAAGGAGACAAGAATTAAAATCAGGATTTTCTCTGTGCAAGGGACTGCAGAACAGCAGAACATCAGGCGATCCCAAATGGAACAGATTTTCAGAATACTGTAAAAGGGGCACCTTCCAAAAACTACCTCCGTAAGTGAGAAGCACTTTTGCCTACCACTGATTTCATCATTTCAAGAAGCGCTGAGGACTCAAGATCAGAGCAAAGGCCTAGAGAAGATTCAGCAATAGTCTGTGATGTACCACTTTGCACAGAAGTGATTTGGTTTCACACTGCATCCAAATCCATGTTCCGCACAGAGGACACAATTCACTAGAAAGAATCACATTCATTCAATTATTGAGGCTGAGTACTAATTTTCAGAGGCTAAAGAACAGAACAGAGAAAATACTGTATATACATTTCTAATCTTCTGTTAAACTCTCATTTTCCAGTACTACTCTCTTGGAATTTGTTAGCATTTCTTGAAGGGATCCCACTGGATCACTTTTATTTTGGCCTTAAGTCTTCCTGGTTCTACCACAGGCCTCCTTGGCAACCACATCTCTGATGCTGCGGTTATGACCACTGCACATATTAACTAATACAGTAAAAGAATATTTAATGCAATGCATTTTTTGGCAAAAGAGTTTAAATAAGAGGAAACTGGTACTTATTATGCAATAAACATTAAAACCAGATACATGTGTCCCCTTTACTCATTTTAATTAGAAAGTTTCGAGAAATATACACCAGGTCAGAAGCAAGAAGGACACTGATGAAGAGCTTGGTTATCACTTACTGTAAAATAAACAGATGTGCACTTTGTGCACACTGTGGCATGCTCAAGAATTTTTTTACGTACAAAACAAGACAGCGCAAGACTGTTCCTGTACTCCAACCAGCTTCTTAGATACAAAATGTATTTCTTCAAAGCATCAAGTAAAACAGATCAACCTGATTTTCTCAATAGTGAGTTAGGATATGAAGTTTTCTTTAACCAAAATACCAACAACTGATTGGGGGTAACTTGGAAAAAGGACCAAAAAAAACATAACTTGACCTAAGGAAAGGATCATTTTAATAACTGAAATAGCAAACACTTGCAGGGACATAAGAGGGGAAAATAAAAAAGATGATAAAAAAACAAAGCAAAAAAAGCAAAGTCTGTCAAGTATCCGCTCTTCCCATCTTTTAATGCAAAGATTTAGCAGAAAGTCACAATCCAGCAGTTACTAAATGAGTTGCTTTCTTGCTCTTGTCATCTTGTATAGCTGAACAAAAATTTAAAAGGGAACATATAATTTCCACAGACATTTTTCTAGATGCTTTTTCTTGTCCTTCCCAAGACTGAAAACACAGAAACTTTTATTATAGACACATGCAGCCTCACTGTGTCTGGAGTACAGAATCCTTGTCCCGTTTCCTTTTAGCCTGTAACACCAGTGCAAAGACAAGAGTGAGACACATAAGAATTAAAGCATTGTTAGTCAAATGGAGCAAAATTATCTTGGGCAAATTTCTCGCACCATTGTCCAAGAAGCATTTGTTTTAGTGTCTTCCTGAGCGAACCGACAGAAATACTACCTATGAGACAAGGCAGTCAATCAAGAAATTTTGTCTCAGGCACATCTATGTCTTAAGAGATCCAATTCCAGTGCTATTGCATCTCTGAGCATACAGAAACATTTGAAGAAGCTTTTTTTCTGGCAGTCATCCTGGGACAGGACTTTCATTAAACGCCCCATATTTGCAACTCTTCCGATTTCATCAAAAGGACCAATTATTTACTGGTTTTGACCTGTTGCCATTCTGATAAATCCAAATGGAAAAGCTTCATCTCACGGTCTCCTGCAGGAGAGGGAAACTTGCTCACTTTGCTTTCCAGTTACAAAAAAAGGGACGAGAGAAGTGCCAGACCTTGTGCTTCATTTTGTTCACAGGCCAAGTGAAGCACATGCTTTGAAAGAGGTGGTCATATGGGCATCTGGAGCTCTGGTTTTGGTTTTTACAGTCCTCAGTGAGGAGCAGCATTAGATAAAAAGCTGCAGTGTTAGATAAGAAAAATAAAGTCTACTGTGTGCAAGCAACAGAGAAAGTACTTGCAGGTGGCAGAGAAGTGACACTGCTCTATTTAGTACGTGTTATTAGAGTGTCATGGAAAGTTTACTTTGTGTTATTTAATCTGAAACCTTGATTTTAGGATGAATAGTCAAAGCCTGCGACTTCAATCTCTCATTGTTCATCTAAAGTCATTAGCAGAAACATTGGCTTTAGACTAAACAGTGTAAAATAAGCTTTCACTGACATTTCAATAGCACTTCATTAACATTTGATAGCGTTGAGAAATAAAAGCATCATTTCTCTATTAGCCACTTCTGAGGCTATTAGTTCTGAGGGCTGATGATCCTCCAGATCTCTGACTCTTTCTTGTCTAGTTTTGATAACAAGTACAAACTGGAATTTTTAGATCAAAAAAATCAAATTTTACCATCAAATACAAGAAAAGCACTTTATACATTTTTCCATAGGTACAAATACGTGTGTAACAATGAGAAATCAACTGCTTAATTCCAAGTCAAGTTACCTACTATGTGGAATCAACTCTGCCTGTTCCAGGAGACAACAATGGAGTAAGGTCCTTTAGCAGAAAATCGCTTATTAAAAGACTTGCTATCACACAGCTCCTAACATCCAAGGGGTACAAAAGAGCCAAACCACTCCAGAGATCCGAAAAATCTTTGACAGGACTTAGATCTAAGTCCAATCTCAATGCTGGAAACAAAAATCCTCCCTGTAAACTCTTACCTACTTGTTGAAGTTTTTCCTCCAGAGAGGCTTTCAGCAGGAGTCTGATTTCTTACATAAAAATACATGAGGTTAAAACATCTGTGACTTCATATACATGCTCTGTTCTCCAAATCTCATTCTGTCCAAGTTTCACAATGTAAAGAGGTATAAGGGAAAGGATATATGTCGAGAAAAAAAGAGACGCAAATTTCTCTACCCGCTCTCAGACCAACAAAGGCTAATTAAGGCCAGTCTCTTATCCTCGCAGAGGAACCAACTTAAATTATGAAAAATGAAAATGCTTATTTCCTTACAAACAGAAAAACATAAAAGGAATATAGATCTACGGGATAAATTCCATTTAAGAGGTGTGTGTGTATATATATATATATATATATATGCCCACCATATTCTCCTACAAATCCATCCTTATAAACGATTATAATATTATCTTTCATTTTGCTTCTGCCTCCCTTGTTTTTCCCCCTCTTGCCGCCAGTGTCACACAGTGCTTTTTCCTCTTCCTTACCAGCGCTGAGATGAAGTGCAAACTCCCCAAGGCAAGGCTAACCACAACGGGCAGCTCCACCTTTCTAACAAGACAGAGTCCCTTGTCTGCAGGTCTAAAGGTCTTGAGGCAACAGGTTGCCAGAGAGGAATTTCTGGCTGAAGGTTACAAAGACCGCCAAGCGGTCTGAGCAGAGACGAGTACAGAGCAGTTAATCACGATCAACACTTCTGCCAGCGGGGTTAATTTCCGTGCTCTTGCGCACCGCGGGGCCGCGCCGTGATCTGACTCAGCCTGCCGCATCCAGGCAGCCCTGGCTGCAAGGCGCTCAATATTCTCGCTGCACCCAGCCACGTTTATAACCTCCCGGTTCACTAATGATCCAAGTGACATTTAAAATAAACAAACAAGCCAACCACCCAGACTAGGAAAAAAGAAACCTACCCTC
The DNA here is from genome assembly GCF_040807025.1 of Struthio camelus. Taxonomy (NCBI): domain Eukaryota; kingdom Metazoa; phylum Chordata; class Aves; order Struthioniformes; family Struthionidae; genus Struthio; species Struthio camelus. The sequence continues at coordinate 17,740,386 of NC_090950.1, forward strand.
TCCTCTGAGCTGGGACTAACTGGATTAGATCACCCCATCTCACTTCAGCCTCCACCTGTGTTTGGCATCTCTCTCAGGTGGGGCAGGCAGAGGCTAACAGCACTCTTAGCACCTCATTCACCCCATGTGGGCTGTCATTACTTCAAGGCTGCTTGCAATATTCCAGTATTTTTAATCATATGCTATCTCCATCAATCACAATCACTGTGAGTGCCTTGAAGCCCTTTTCAAATTGATAGTGCTTTTTCCAAGATCGACTTGGTATTCTCTTTTAGAGCAAATGAGCAACAGTTAGCCAAATGTAACACATCAACCCTAATTTGGGGAAAGAAGAAAGATAATGGAGTTGAAAATATAAACATCTGCTAGCCAACTTGATGCAAAATGACAGCTATATTTCTATGTGCTTTAGAGAACCCTTACATTTCTTTTTAATTGGGAACATGCATATAAACCTTGAATAAAAGTGCATGCTCTGATGTCTCACAGATGATCTTAAGATATGTAAAGATCGATCAGAACAACAAAATATTTTTAAGCATCAGTCTCCACCCACATGGAGGAGACTCTACAATAAGACAACTGTCAGAAGCTAGTTACACGTCTTAAGCTGCAGGCATCAAAATTAATTATTTCGCAGCAGAGTGTGCCTCAAAAGGGCCTACTGTAATTAGGATAATAATAGTCACAATGTGTGCTAATGCTTATGTGTTTTTTTCTTTAAGTTTATGAATCCCTTTTAGACATAATTGTTCTATTGCTGTTATTTTTAATTTTTCAGTTTTTTTATTTCAGTCTTATTAAACTGCATAATTTTAAGCACGTACTAAAGTGTATGTAATCCTCCTAGAGTTTCAAATTTTATGGACAACATCTAGTGTTCTCAGTCTTTAGGTATATTAATTGTGTGGATTCTAAATACAATTAATATTCATTCAATGTTGTTATTCCATAAAGCTTCCAGCTAGGATTAGGAACTTTTGGCAACAAGATTTAATTTGCAGGGAAGATAATCGTAATATGTTAGTCTATATGAATGTATTAAAAATGAAAGGAAAAAAAATCAGCTAATATTGCTTTTAGCACTAGGAACCTGGCCCACAGCTCACATAAATTAAAACCAATTCCTGCCTTGATGGCTGACAGCAGACCAGGCTACAAGTGAGATGGGGCCCCAGCTGGGATATAGTTCACTACGTACTACACATTTACTGCTGCACAGGAGGTGAGAACTAATGTACCTGTCATACTCTCGTCACCTCATCTGAGGCCCCTAACTAAGAGAGTGAACAGATGCTGAGGTGGAAGCAGACAGTTCATTAATTGCTTCTTTTAGGATTAGCAATGAAGTGTGTAATGTATAACATTTAACCTCCATCCTCACAAAACACCCTCTGCTCCTGTAGGTTTCGATCTGCCACTAGCACCCTGCTCTCCCCATTTCCTGCACCAGCACACTGTACAAAGACGGAAGTGAAGAATTTTGCCTTAAGCCGAAGGAACGTTTATAATCATTGGACTTCATACCAATAGTAGAGTTTAATCTTGCTTTTGTTTCTGAAAGTGGTGGTTGTTTGCTTTAGAAAGTGCTAAAAGGCAAAATTAAGTCTTCTGGTGCCAGATACCATATTTATAATTACATCTCAGGGTAAATTTATGAAACAATTTGTTAATATAAAAATATAGTTGATAAGAGGGAAATTCGTAAAGTGTAGTTTGGCATGTTGTCATTATGAATATCATGGTGCTTTCTATGACATTTAAGGTTGTTAACCCCTCACTCCAACCAATTTTTTTTTCCAGTTAATTACTGCTTTATTCCCTAATTTTCTCCAAAATCTTAGGTGTCACAATATGTGTATTTTCTTCCCTCAGATTATGTTATAGCATTAGAATTATCTTTAAAATAGCTATCATTTTCCACTCAGAACTTGCTGTGTTTTGGAAGTGAACAAAACAATCTTTTCCTACTTTCAGAGCTGTTGTGAAGCCTAACTAACTAATCTATAAAGGACTCCGATGCCTTAGATGCTGGCAAAGTTGCAGTGAAAAAAAGAATTGTTATAATTGTCCATGAATTTCTTCAAGAAAAATGGGGGAAGGAGTCTTATACAACAAATTTCTTGAACGTTGTTCTCTCTTAATAGAAACACTGGGCATTATATGGCATAAAATTGGGCAAAAAGAACAATGATTGTGTTGCTAAGAACAGTAACATATATTCACTAAATTGTTCCCTTTAGAGACAGAAAGCACACGCTGCAAACGTTGCCTGAAAGAAAGGAAAATTCCACTGAGAATTTAATCTGCCACTTACCATCGCTGAAGTAACAGCTGATAATGCAAATCACACTAATGACACTGTTAACATCTCTTTCCACATTGGTTTACACTATTGCTATGTATGAGCTGTTGCTTTATGCATCTTAGTTCTTTATAGATATTAGAGATGTGCACTTCAGGAGACAAGGGCCTATCTGATCTAAAGCCGAAGGAAACATTTTCATTAAGGTCAGCAGGCTTTGGATAAGACCTTCAAGCCCCAGACAAGAAAAGAATATGTACATACACTGTCTTGAACCAGCAGCTGTCTAGTCCTCCTTCTGAGAAATTAAAAAGGGAAACCTTATAAAGGTAAAGTTTCAGGACTGGTACAGTATACATGTAAACTAGAGATATAAGACCGACTTTGACAAGTTTATGTGCAGCAAAACTGGAGCATTTGAATTAAAAGAAGGTAAAAACATATCTTCTTTTAAAGCAAAGAAAGGTCCATGAAGACCCTCAGAAGACATTTCATTCCATAGTCTATGTGAGGGAAGAGAAAAAAGAAGCAAACAAAGCATTGGTGATCACGTGACACTTACACAGTAAAGTTTGTCTTTCTGGCATCCTGTCATATTGAGTAAACTTTACTCAACAAAACAAGCCTGCTTAGATTTGTCCACAACGAGACGAGTGAGCCGAGTACTGTAAAGGCTGGCTTATGGTAAGCCTCACACCATAAATGCTTTGAATAAGTATTTGCTGACCAAACTCGAACTTGTTCAGGACTTTCCAGTAACTGCTTCTAAACAATTCTGCTCTAATAAAACGTAGTGTATTAAATTTGACCTTTTTTGGAATCAGGTTGTAGCCTTGATATGGGATCCGCGCATAGCGAAGCGTAGCTGAATATTGCAGTCCTTGCTCTCATGTCTGCCTGAAGGAAATGGAGGACTGCCGCTAGCCACGGAGGTAGAGTAAGCGAGCAATAGAAGTAAAATAGGCAAGAGGCTTAAGAATAGAAGGAGAAAATTCTTGAATCTATCAAAATTTGTAATAAAATTTAGCAGGCAGAGTAGGATAACACTTGAAGGAATAGTGACACTTCAGAAACTATTATAGCAGCAACACTGATATTCCCTGACAAAAAGGTGCTGAGTGAGCTTGGCTCACACAAAGTACTTCAGTTATTTATTCAGGTCCTAAACTCAGAGGCAGAGGCTGAATGCTGGCCAGAGCCTCTCTTCATCCCCACCTGAAGAGTCGTGGGTAAAATCCTAATACAGAGCAGAGTTAGTACTGCTGCAGGGAAGAAAGACCCTCCTGTGCAAAGCATTTTGCAACAAAAGTAATAAGGAGAGCAAAACCCGCAAACATTTACAAAGGAATATAATCAGTTTGTGTAAAAGAACATGCAATCCAGCTGCCTCTGATAGCAGAGGCTGGAATTGATAACAAAATAGTTCCTTCTGCATTCCTCCATCCCAAGAACTCAGTCACTTGGTTGCCACTACACAAACGTAGGGTGTAAGCCGACTAGAAAGGCTGGTAGAAAATGCATTTACCTACCACTCACCTACTGCCTCCTTACTTCTGACAAGTTACCAGTCCTTTTCCTGACATCTGTCTTTCAAATGCACCTGCCTTTGCTCCCCCTCCTCGAAAACACCCTTATGCCAGTCCTTCTTGGGCTGCCTTTTGGAAACACAACTGTAGTTTAGGTCCTTAGGCACCAGCCACATTTTAAGTCCATAGACAAAGAACAGTTCTGACGCTCTGAGTTCACAAAAACAGTGGTCACAGCACCTTTGATTCTTTTCCACATTTCTTGTCTGGATCACCCATGCATCTTCATAGGCTTTTGCACCATCCAAACTTTTTCTTGTTTAGACTATATTTAAGGAAAGACCTTCCTTGCATTTCTGCAAGCCTAAGTCTTAATGACTTTATGCCTTGCTGGGGGAGTGTTGTTCCCTCCCCCCTCCTGGAGCATTATTATCAACACTAAACCTTTTTGAAGACAGTCAGATACGCATCTACTTTTCCTTCAGCCTCCCATATGTTCTTATATATACACTAACTACTTATTTATTCCTCCTCTCTACAGCTCACCTCTCATTAAGCTTGTTTCTTTTCAGTCTCTTCATCTCCAAGTCATTCTTTCATTGCTTCTCTCTGTCAGCCAGATTTTACAGTTCCAGCTCGTCTCCATCCATCGGGAAGTCAGCTGGTTCCAGCCCATCAGGAGTTTGTGAGCCTGATGCTGAAGAGGTCCTTCCTCCTTTCTGCAGCTGCCAACAATTATTCTCTTTACCTAATCCTAGTTAGGACCAGTTTCTACTTCCTCTTATCTTTGTGATTAGAATAGACCCTCACCTAGTTCCTGTCTCATTTCCCTTTCCATTTATTTTCTTCTAGAGCAAGCCAATTGGATTCACCATGGTTAATTTGTCACAATGTAGCTCTCTCTCCCGCTTTTCCACAGTTACATCAGCTACTTCCTTGGGGTATCTACCATTTCCATCCCTTCTTTCATAAAAGAATATGAACTAATTCTCTCTGCTACCTTTTAAGTGTTCACACCACACTTTGCACTTAAAGACTCATTTTTAAAAGAAAACTGTTACACTCAGCAATTCCACCAGCTGGGACTCTTTCCTCTGCATAAGGGAGTATGCAGTACCTTGCACTGCACAATCCCTAACGGTTAACTAATGATAGGATTGGAGCATTCAGCTCCCCTAGGTGAGAGTTTCAGTAGTCATAAAAATGGATTCAAACATCAAAGAAGTCTTACAGGTGACTCTTACGAACTTCTAGCTTCTGTTTGTGCACTTAAGTAGTCACAGGGTAGGAAGAGCGAGCCTGTGCTCTCCAAACACCCGCTGTTGACTCTCTATTGGTTTCATCTTCCACAGCCCTTTCTATAACCTTGTATGCATTTCAAACATTTTTGTTCCCCAGCTGCCATCTCTGCGTCCTCTCATTGTGCTTGGACAAAACTGGTTTACTCCTCTGGATTTGTGAACAGTATTGCAGCTTGAGAAAAGGTTCAAACAAAATCTACCAAGTGAATTGCCTTCTGTCTGTAGTAACTGAGCTACATGAGTTCTTCACTCACACTTACCCCATAGGGTCAAGAGCAATTCTGGCATACTGTAACCTCTTTAGTTCAAGTACTTGCTAGCACAGTATCAAATTGTTAAGGAGATGCACATTAAAAAATACTACAGGAACCTCCCACTTTCCCCATAAAGCAGTATTTAGAAGAGAAATTTTAAAAACAACAACAAAAAAAACAGGGAGCTCCAGTTTGCAACTACAAGCATCCCAGAGACAACACAAAACAGCATGAAAATAAATCAGGTAGTGGTTCACCCATTTTTCAGAGTTATGCCATAAGAAAAGGGAACTTGGAGAATTCAGGTTCATTTAACCTTTGCATTTTAATTCAATGATAGGAGAATTGAACGTGATAGTATTGGGGTTTATAAATGGATGATGAATGATTCCTGAAGTAGGTACTGTTTCTAGCAAAGTTTTGTTTTTCTGATGAGCTCTTTTTCATTCGTATTTTATTCCTGACCAGCTTTATTGCTTTTTTAATAAAATAACATTTTAAACAAAATCCTGTTGTAATTTGTTTCTGCCAATTTTGTTCTACCAAATTCAATTTTGCCTGCAGCATCATTTAAGGTTATGACTTTTACTAGGTAAGCCCAGCATTGTCTCTCATGGTATCACTTTCACTTAACCTAAAGAGAATTAAAGAGTTTCCTTCAAAGCAGATTGCTTTCTTCTGAGTGATATTTCCGGTAGTGCAGGAATGTCAAAAAGGAATATAAGTTACAGATCAGAAAGCATTCAGTGTTGTTCCACTGCATTTTTAGGCCCTAACCATTTTAACAAAAACCTCCCAAGAAAGGTTCAAAATGAGTCTTAGAGATACTAGGGACAGAACCTAGTAAGCATTTATGGGATTTCAGCAAAGTGAAGGAAAAAGGGGCAGAGAAGAGAGAGGGGAAAAAAAAGAGTTATTGCGAAACTTCCTAACCAGTTCTCTCTGTTCTGTCTCCACGAGTAATAAGGTGTCCTAAACACCTTTAACATCCTACTGCATCTAGCTGAACTCTTATTTTTAGTACAAGTTTTCCCATTACTGACAAGTTATTGACACATATCCTTAAGAATAGGGAGAGACATGCTGAATAGGACTTTAGTCCTCTCATTTTGCTCACCTTTTCTTCAGTCTCTGTGATCACTGAGATTAGCAGAGAGAACATATCTCCAAGAAGGCAGGTTGCCACTCAGCCAGAACAACCTAAGCTTGCTTTTTTTTTTGTTTTTGTTGCCTAATTTAATACATTTGGGAGTAATCCAAAAACACCTGACACTGGTATCTGAGCACCAATTTTCCACCTGGTCATCCATTTATTATGTTTCGGGATACATCCACTATCTCTCAGAATAATGATACACGAGGAAATGTAAACACTTGAAAAATCTGTGTTAGAGTCACAGACCTTCATGCTGCAGATATTAGAATTTATAGATATTTGGATTTTATAACAATAATAAAAAAAGGCCTTTGTTTTATTGGGAAGGCATGGAGGCAAGCATTAAAATAACCACTTGTGAGCTGATGTTCTTCTCTTTCATTTCCTGACTGTTGTAGGCTTTTCTACATTTTCAATGCTATTTTGAAGTTAGCTCTGTAAGAAATACCCTGTTCTTTTACTTTCCTCGGAGCATAAAAGCAGGAGAGACCCCAAAACAAGGCATAGTGGCAGATAAATCCTGAAGATCTCCCTAAGTGAACAAAGGGTAGGAAACTTGGTCTAATATTGATAAGCTGAGGTGGCAAAACCATGAGGAGGAAAAGGTAGATAAATACGGTTAACTGAAGGAGAGAGGAAAAGGCCGGAGAAGAGAAGGGAAGCGAACACTGCTAGCGGGTGGAATCCTTTATAACAGACAAAATAATATGCCTATTGCAGGAGGGCTCCTATCAAGAAGCCTGTGAACGAAGGTTAAGGAGCTGATCCGTACACAGATCAGTACACAGAGCAAGTCCTATTTGCCTCAAGGCTCCCTGCCCAAGTGCAATGTCATCCTAATGCTCAGAGACCGAGCTCTGTGAGACTCTGACTTCTTAAATAACCTACAAGCGGCACTGACAGTTCTTATTTCATCCCTGCCCCAGACACAGCGTAATGAAGACAGGAGCCATGTGGCAAGTTTCTTTTATAAGCTATGAAAATACCTCCATGGACAGTCTGGTATAGCGAACCCCTCGTTCTCCAAACTGTATAGAACTGGCACAGTTTGGCCCAAGATTTTGTAAGTGTGCTCAGGGTTTGAAGCCAATTGTACACCTCTCCTGTGAGGCAACAAGAGCTCCTTATCCTGATTCTGTGACTTTGCAAATTCTAGATTCTCCGAAGTGTAAGAGTTTGCAACAAAAATGAGACCTGCTAACAACTTGCCAGTAAGCTCTTCTCCTGGCTAGGTCACTTGTCCACATGCGTGTCTCGGGGGTTCACTACGGCTGCAAGTTCTAGGTAAGTAAAAGGCAGTCCTTCTAGGACCAGGTTCTTCCATTTTGCTCCAAGTGAGAACTAGCGCTTTCCTTGAACAGGCCGATAGAAATAAATGGGCTAACTAGTAAACAGAATACTAATCAGTAAGAGAAAGAATGGTGTGCTTTGGCCCTACAGAAAAAGACAAAGCAAAATGCAGTACTGATTTCATGTTGCTCAGATACAAGGGAAGTTGCCCACATGTTAAGGTAAAACTTGTGGTTATAACCCTGTGCTCAAAGTGCTCAACATTAAAAATCCAAGTACTGTAAAAGAAATGCTGTCCAATTTCTTCAAATATGCAGAATCTTGATGTCTATGAATAGTTTATTTAAACATGAACAATGACATATACCTAGCACTTCCAAATGGAGGTTTTTAGAGTAGTATCAGTTCACTAGAATTTGTATAGGCTTTGAAGGGGAGTTATGCTTTAGAGTTACCTGTCACAGCAGAGAGGTAGTAAGTATGTTTTACGCCAGTTGTTCCACATTCCTTCAGTGCCAGGACAATGTTCCAGCCGGGCTGTGTCAGCACCTCCTTCAGACTACAGGTATCCAAGTCCTGGCAAAGTGGTCAAGAAAACATGCTTTGGAGTGAATATAAACTGGGAATGGGAGAAACACATTCTGTTCCCCAGCCTCTTCAAAAGACTGACATAAGTGATAAAATGCCTTTGTAAGTACAGCCTCACTCCCTGCTTACAAGTAGAAAGTACATATATTTCTCCTAGTATATTTTTAAAAGGATTTAGATAAGTGTCTTTGTGCTAGTATTTTGATTGCAGCATTTGATTTCAACATGTTGAAATCACCCATTAGATGATTTCAACATTTAATAATTGCTGGCTGGACAACACGGAATGATGCAGATCTTTTATGTATTTTTCAGAGGAGCATATTAAGAACATTAGTATTTATAACTGGAACTGTTCACCTACACTCACTACTCTAAGCTCCTGCTATCACAAGTAGCCTCATCAAAAAGACAGCTCTGTACTTTGGATGAAAATTATAACATATAGCATGCTTATTCATGTACTTATAGATAAGCATATGGAGAATGTATGTAAATACACAGATACATTTATACTTAACATCTGTATGTACCTTTGTATGTATACTCAAGAGAGACTTTACGAAACCATCATTTACTTTCCAGAATTCATATTTTCTAAAGATCAGAACATTCTGAATACTGCTATTTGGTGTTAAAAACTCTTAACAGTATAAATCTATCCAATATAAACACTTGAAAAAAAAGAAAAGAAAAAAAAGCCTAATAACTATGGTACACTCCTCTTTTGTTGCTGGTTTGTTGTTCTCATCCTTGTATATACATAGATAACTGTTAATAAACCAAGCCAGCCCATTGCAATAAACCAAACATTACTGTAAACAAGCCAAGGTCTTCTAAATTATGAACAAACTAACATGTTCTTACCATTCATTAAGGTTGCCTAGGAACTAGTTTTACTTTTTTGAAAAACAATGTCTGGATAAACAACCCAGCCCCCCAAACATGCAGTGAAAATGGACAACATCTGAAAGCTATGAAGCAGGAGTGTCAAAGGCACACCCCCGCCTGGCTAGGCTGTCCGAGGACACTGCGAGATCCCCATAGGGGTGGGAGTGTGTTCTGGCCAAGATTTAAATAAAGCAAGCAGCCATCTAAGTTAGGTTTTTAAATCATATGTAATCATATAAAGAAATATCCCAGTTCTCTGAATCATTAAGAACCAAAAGCAGTAGAAACAGCTAGGTCTTCTAGACATAGATTAACCCTGGGAAAAGATGGCTCCAAGGCAGAGGCTAGCCTCTCTCATAAGCCTCTTTCTCCCACCCTCTGCTACAGCAATGTTCCCCCCCACCCCATTCTTAAGGCAGCGCTACAATGTGTCTTGAGACCCTTGACCCTCTGTGCTGGATACTGGAGGGGCAGAGAGAAAAAGTACAGCAGGAGGAGTGAATTTTTCCCCAGCTGTAGCCCTGCACAAGACTACGCAGGAGGTACGAGACAGGAACTCCTGCCACATGGGCAAATATAGAAGGAGGAAGCTCATACCACAGCCTGTTCGCCCTGGTGCTCCTCCAACCCTACAATCTACGGACTTCAAAACATACGTTAGATGCCTAACAGATCTCTGTGGTGAATTTTATCCATTTCAAGTTGGACTAAACCCAAAGTTCCGTCTCCAGTGCAAACACTCCAAACTGTAGGATGGTTTGAAAACTGGAAGCTGATCCAGATTCACAGTTTCTGGAAAAATACATTTGCAGACACCAATACAACATGCTGAGAAGTTGGTTTTTGCAACACTTTGTAGAGATAATTTTTAGCATCCTAGAAGGTGATACAGCTATTCAGGGGAGTCAGGAAAGTGTTCAGGAGCTTTATAAACACATTAAGATTTTAATGATCCAAGGTACTAAAATTCATCTCATATTCAAAGTCCATATTTTTATGCTACAGCCAGACATGCTATTTAAATCAAGTAAAAGGTCCTTCACGTGCACTGAAATACCAAAAGAGAAATCCTCATTAATGATCTTGGTACAACAGTAGGATCACTCTGATGAGTTAAGTTGCTTCAATAAACCAATGATATGTTTTTAAAGGTAAAAATGATCCTTAGTTTTCATATTATCCTAAATAACATAGCATACTATTGCATAGCAGCTTTATTACAAAATGTATAAAATATTCAATATTATCATCTTTCAAATAAATCAATCCAATCATTCTAGACCAGTTTTTTCCCCAAATTTTCCTACCACAAGAGCAACCAGCTTTTTGCTCCAGTTCAGGAAAAACACACATTTTGTAAAGTGAGAAAGGTGGGAATTTGTGATCAAATGGTAGTTCCCATTTTCTAGCCATTTACACATGTGCACGTTGGGTATTAATTGCTTCCTGCTTCATTCTGGTAGGATGTTACACCTAGTCCTTACAGGTGTAAGCAGTGACATAAGGCAATGAGGAGTCAGGGTCCTTGGTTCTGTAGCTCATACACACCTTTTAAATAGCATACTGGGTACTTTGATTAGATTTTGATTAAACTGATAGATGTGAGAGGAAGGATTACTTCTGCAATAACACAGGTAACATTCCATGTTTGGTAACTTGGAAACTTGCACCTATTTTTAGCAATACCAGGCTGAAGAATACTTGAACTTGGTTAGTCTTTATCTTACTTCATAAAATTGTGTTTGCTTTTATTTATAATAACATGATTAGGAAGTGCTGATTCTTAGACCGCAGTGGTTTGCAGATAGTGCTGCTCTAGGCCTGAGACAATAGGGTATTGAATTCTTGCTCTGCCATAAGCTTCCTGGGGACCTCAAGGAAGTTACTGAGCAATTAAGTAGCCTAATTCCCCTATGAGATGGAGATAATAGTACCTCTGCCCTGTCCATTTTTATCCCACAGGAACCGAGCAGGGTTAGGTTGATGACTGCTAAGTGCCTGGAACAATTGGGCCTTCAGCCACAAGTACAATAATCATCATCTCTTTAATGTCCTAAGGAGGAAAAACTGATGTTTCTGTGTAGGTAAGCAAAAGAAGGTGCTTAATAGTTCTGTGTTAAAAATACCACCTTTTAGTCACCCGTTGGGTACATTTTTTTCGGAAACAGTAAAAATTCTCTGTAACTACAAAATAGTGTTTCCTCCAAATAATCTCTCCAGAAAAGCAGATTCATCTTTTTGTGCTTATGTTTAGCTCTAAGAACATGGTAAGTAACATTAAGAGGGTCTTATAGCTGTAATTTGCAGTAAATTGAAGGGAATTACAGAGGTAAAAACTGACTTCTAAGTCTTAACACATTTACATTGAAGAGGAGAGTTTTTGACAATAATAATTATCACTCGTACCACTGCACACTATCCATCAACTTTTAATCACAATGATTAGGTTCAGCAAGAATTAGAGGCCCACTCAAATACGAGTTTTTGTTTCTCCTCTTGTTCCAAAGTCCAGATGTGTTTTTGTGAATACATATGGTGAATACATTTAAGTTTACCACAACGGGAAATCTTGTTTGTTGTTTTGAGAAAAGACATTTTTAAAATTACTAATTACACATTAGTCCAAACCCATTTTTCGGAGATGATTAAGCAAGCTGTTTGCATTTGCATAACCACAGACTCTTCCAGAAATTGATATTTTATGATCAGTAAAAAATTAAATGGGATAGTTCTTATGAACTACAAAAGACTTAAAACATTCTTGTGTCATCAGCAGGTTTCCAAACCATCTTGTTTTATTGCACAGTAAAAGAACCAAAATATAGAAAGCAATTTTACAACTTAGACTTCTCTATTTCAATATTTAATATGCTGCTTTCAAATTTTAACTTAGCTGTACACTGAACATCATTTTTACATACACTTTGCTTCAGACGGGATGGATTTCTTCAAAGGAGGAGTAACGTTTATTCAAGAATAAATCACACAGTCTCTGCGTGCTCCTCCAGCATACTTTTCCACCATCATCACCGTTTCCAACTCTAAATAATGTAAATAGAATTCCTTCTACAGAAATACTGTTTTTTATTTCAATTTCTCTCCTGGTATTACCTGAAAAACAAATCATGCCAATAGCATGGCACTGTGCGGACATCGAAAAGGAATCTGGAGCAGACACGACTGATAGAAATGGGAGCCAAGCCAGTCAACGGTCATGGTTGTGTGCTGAATTCGTAAAAAAAGAAAAAAAAATACTTTGAATGTCACGATCTATATAATATTTTACTTAACTGCATGCAGCATTTTGGAAAACACATTTAAAATATAACACTTTGCTTCCAGTTCCCGGAAAGAACGTTGCCATGATCTCGCAGGACGGGTGAACATCCACAGGGCCAGATTTAAATGGCAAAGCCAAGCTAAGTGATCGAAGCGCCCACAATGAAACACTATTAAAAACTAAAGCCTGTAAGTTTGAGAAGAAAAATCTTTTCGAGATTAAAGAGAAACCGTCTCGAATTCTGCAAGGAAGTTTAGAAAATTGTCACCATGTTCCAAAGTGAAAAAGAACAAAAACCACAGCACCGCAGTCACTACCAGGCAACCCGAACAAACCAGGTTTCGTACAAGTGAACTGTGTTAGCTGTGAAGCTTGTACCGCTGAAAGCTGCCGGGAAGGCTGAAACAGCCACATACAGACACACAAAAGGTTGGGAACCAAGCAGGAGAGCTCTGCGGGCCACGGTCCCCACAACCCCCACCGGCCCTCGGCCAAAAGCACAGCAACGGGTTTGGATAGATAAGCGATCCCAAGCACCCGGCTCGGCACAAACAGAATGTTTTTACTTCAGGCTGGTATTCTTTAGAGGCTGATATTTCTTAGCGGCTCTCCGAAAGACGCCTCCTCTTGGCGCTGCCTGCCCTGATCAGGCGCAAGGCAGCACCAACTGAGCGACGGGTCGCTTTCTGAGACCAGGCTCTTCCCTCAGCTAAACCAACGCGCCGCAGTTTTAACGTGAACAAGAAAGGCAAAGGAATGAGGGAAATAAAGGGACAGAAACACATTCCGCACTTAAAAAAGAGCTCGTTCCTGTCTACTTGAATATTCAGCTAAACAATGAGTCCAGTAACCCCAGGTCTGTTTTACTTCCAGCTTGGCCACGGTCATTTTGTCCACATGGGAAGACGAAAGGCTGCTTTCTGCAATCGCCAGTCCCCCAGCAGCCCCCGTGACCTTGCGGCCAGACCGAGCAGCGCGTGAGCAGCAAACCGAGCCCCCTGCGCGTCCTCCGCACGCCCGCCGGGGCGCCCGGTCTGCGCCCGCACCCCACGGTCGCAGCCCTGCACCGGTCGCAGCCGCGCCAGCTAAGGGGGCAGCCGGGCAAACCGGCTAAGAGTAGACGTACTCATTGAACAGTACCATGGTTCAACAGTGCTGTCTAGGATTTTCCAGGCAGATGAATTTTATGTTACAAACCCTTAAGCAAGTCTTGAGAAGAAAAGGAAGTATCTCTCCATTTATTCTTCGTTCCAGTCATCTTCCCAGGGAGCTGACTACGGTTCCTAAACCCAGCGGACTGCAGAGCGGATCGCGGTCCCTGGATCCCGCCTCGTCCGTGTGTGCGCACAGCCAGCTCGGCTCTGGCTTCCCAGCAGCCCAGCACCCAAGGCTCACCCTTGACGTGGAGATCCCTGCCTCCAAAAAAGGCTGGGTCTCTCTCATGCGCTCCCTGGGACGGTGAGAAAATGACGTGGCTCTGCCATCTCTGCTTCCCTCAGATCCACCAGGAGCCCCCGTTCAGGCACATAAGGACCTGGGCAGCACCTCCTTCTGTCCCAGAAAGCAGAAAGAGCTCGGCCTGGCTTCTCTGTCAGTCTGGGGACCTGCTGGTTTTACTGAGCGTGGATTTACTCTGGGGACACGGGGGAGTTTCAAGTCTTCCTGCTTCTTCTCCCTGCAGCACCAGAACAGAGCCACACGCACCTCCGCCGCCTGCACGGGGACGCCTGCGCCACGAGCCTGTTCTGCCTGCTGTGGCTGCCACCAAACTCCACGGTCCAAACCCCAAAGCTGTTGCTGTTGTTGCTAAGTTGACAAAGAGCAAAACCCAATCTAGACAGAAAAATAAGTACATAATCACCCTGTTTTACAGCTTTAAAAAGCAAGGGTCCAGCTTCCTAAATTCACAGCAGAAATCAGTCAAAAAAATCTACTACTTATCTATCAAAATAAAACCTATTAACTTTACAGTGTTGAGGCAATGCTACAAATTGAAACATTGGCTTCTTGGAGTCTTCAGATTTTTCAGCCTCTTGTTCTGCTGTATGCCACAACCATTATAAGTGATACAATTAAAGCATACCAGCTGAGGAAGACTAGAAGTTAAAGCATATAGTTTCCTGGAAAGAGATTAACTACCTTAATTATTCAAAGACCTTTTCAGAAAAAAAAAAAAATGTAAATTTCCATAGCTCTGGGCAGGCAGGCCTTGTGAATATCAGGACCACTGCTGCTCAAACATCTAAAAACTACCTCCTTCACTTGTCCCACAAGACATCTCTCCTGCTCCTGCTGTCTCCTTCTCTCACATACACAAATACATACTACCCTTAGCAGAGTCTTCTAGCCTTAGCAAAAAGAGCACATGAGAGCAGTGATATACATTCATATTCCTATGAGAAAAGCTCCCAACAGTGTTCCGAGCTGGAAAAGGCTGGGACCAGCAAGAATAGCAATGTTTACTTTTTCTTCCAAATTTTCTTTTCCTTAACGTTTTCCAGTCACTTTCAGCGGTGGTAGACATGGAGAAACAGAACACACACTGAAATGCAGTTCATTGACTGAAGAGAATGAAACAGCCTAACTAATAGATGCAGTGACTTGGTACTGATTCCTGGTCCCTTTTCTCAGAAAAAAGTCTAAATATATGAACAGGATGTGACTGAAATACTCATGGCAGAAAGCGTGTCTTTTGAAGAGAAGTGTTCCTAAAGAAGTGTTGGTAAGTTCTCTCACCTTCAGGTAAATCTTCAGTGCACTCAAATCAGTGCGCTACCAGGAGCTGTAAAGGTTTCCAGCAGAGGGGAAGACCTACTCCTGAATTACTCATTTTCTATTAAACAAAAGCATAGCCATATTCTATGTGCAAAAGTGCAGTCTGCTTTCTGAAATAAGCAACAGTGGGAAACTGTATCTGAAATATACTTAAAACAATATGGTAGAATAGAAACAGCATGAAACGAATCTTAAAATCTGCAGTGTTTTCCTTAAACCTGGCTCTTGAAGTCCGGTGGCATGGGGATCTGCATATGAAATATTAGCTTTCAGCAAAGAAAATAATTTTCTACATCGCATTATTGCAGAAGAAATCTTGAAAAAATGTGAAAAAAACACAATGAAAATGTTCAGATGCAAAACATCATTACTTACTAAAAATCAGAGGCTTTTAAAGGCAGTGTTCTTTTGAAGTCTCAATGAAGATTTATTTTAAATAATTTATTCTGCATACACTACAAGTGATTTTAATAAACGTCACTATTGGAAAAGCTATCGATAGCAATTAAATTACTGAGTCCAGTCACTTTCTTAATGGTAGCTGTTTGATCTAAAAACAGGCAGTGGAATGAAACCTGCTTTCCAAAGCCCTTTCTGCATTATAGACATCTCAATTAATTTTGGTGGGAAGGCTCTTTATTTATAGCAATTCAATAAAAATAGAATTCTAGTCCCTAAGTCTATTATCTCTTGGATGTTCCTGTAAATTGCATTTCTATAGTGAGTGCATGTTTCAATGCTCATCATGTCAACATTGTGTTATCAGCATTCCAGGGATTCCAGACACGGAACTGCTGGTAATGAGGATATAGTCCCAAAATCATACGAAACAATATCTTTTCCCATGTGAATTTCCACCAGAGATGACTAGAACTCAATAGAGATGTGCAGGCCCAAATTCAACTTCACACGCACCTTTAAAAAAAAATCCAATGAAAATTAACATGTTTCCTTTTTCATATTAATCAGGTTAAAAGTACAATTGTAATTCACTTTCCCCATCACTTTTCTGAGGAAAAGGGATGATGAAGGTAATGAAGGGAACAACTAGTCCCTGCCCGTGATTCACATGTTCAGAGTCATTTTGTAACTCTAAGGAGTCAGTGTTTCTCTAATCCTGGCATTGGGATTTGGCTTTAGTTCCTTTAGCCCAGCTCCAGGAGACCTGAGAGACTGCTAGAGGACAAACCACTGCAAGCATCACCTTAGTAAGGTCTCCTCTCCATCAGCTCCATCCTGCAGGTTTTACTACAGAACAGACTGAGGCAGAGTCATGGCTGTTATACTGGCAACATCCCCCGAATAGACTGATACTCGGTAGAGTTTTGCAATCAGTCACACATGTGCGAAGAAATTTTTGGATAGAATAAATGTGTCTCATCTGGCAGGAGTCCCGTGTAATACAACTAATAACATGTATGGGAGTAGAAGAACAACCTGCAGTAGTCAGCTGACAGGACTGCAGAGGCCTGAATGGTACTTAGTGGCAGCAGCTTGCAGTCCCTGTCATGGTAAATTTGTGAACACACACATAGTTCATCATTAGATGGTATCTCAGCATGATCACTTCAGAGAGGAAGCCAATTACAAACTCCCCAAGTGGCAGGAGGGCAGTGAGCTGCCAGTAAGACTACTTAGATCCTGACTGCTGTGCTGATGAAAATGCAGATGCTTTTTCTTGACATGACGTAAAATCAGAGCAAGAGACTCTGCCAGAGGTTAATTCTTGTATCCATGTAATCCACTCATGGTCCATCAGAGACAGCCTGGAACAACTAAGTTCATGTAATGCTCCTCAGTTCTGTATTTCTGTTTGAACCTCTGATTTAGCTACAGACATTTAGAAAAAAATTATAGCCAGACAATTCCCTGCTGATTGTACATGTGCAGATGCTGAAGAGCAATTATTTTATTCCAGCTAAAGTTGTTCTTACTGTAGAGTCCAAATGTTTCCTCTTGATTTACCTTCTCTTACCTCTATCACTAAGACTGCTGTGGATCCTAATAACTATTAGTTACAATAAAGTTACGCTGCTTACCCTTGAAAGATATTACAGTCCCAGGTCACAAAGCCTTCCTTAAGAGGGCTTTCAAAAACACACTGGGTGTATAAAAACAGATTAGAAAGCAATGTTCTGTTGCGCAGGTCGCATTGCAAGCATTAGCTCTGTCCACAACTACAGACAGATGACTCTAAAATAAAATAAGATTTCCGAAATCCTGTTCCTGGTGAGCAGGATAATGACAATCTCAGAAAGCCTGCCTGAGAAGTTGTTCCATGTCCTGCTTACCAGATCCAGATTAAGAGAGAAACAAAAAATCCCTCACATATAACATCCTTTTTCACCAGCCAGCCCTGGCTCCAAGCGCGTAGCTACCAGGACATACGTTCCAAGGCGGGTTAAGACGCCTGTTCCCTTCTCCCCTCCACCCCAGAACAGTGAGTAAACTTTGACAGCTTATGGCGGTTTTCCATACAGTGCAACTTCACTAGCGATGCTCCGATCACTTCAGGCGCGCTGGCAGCCAGGCCTGGGGATTCCTAGGGCAGCCGGAAACGGTGGTGCGCCCCTTGCAGCACCCACAACCCAAGGTGCAGGCGACAGCAGCCAGCGGCCGCCACGCCCGCCCCCGGCACCGCCGGGCACCCGCCGGCGGGTCAGCCCCCCTCGGGGCAGCCCGCCGCCCTTGGGCGCTGCCGCAGGCGTGTGCCGGGGGGCAGGCGGGGGGGCAGGGAGGGAGACGGGCCAGCGGGGGGTCTCTCCCGGGAGATGGGTGGGGAGAGGCAGGCGGGCGAGCCGCCCTGTGCAGCAACGCCCCTCGCTATAAATGGAGGGGCCGCGCCGCGGAGCGAGAGGAGCCGCGCGGCCGGGGAGGCAGAGCGAGCCGAGCCGAGCCGAGCCGAGCCGAGCCGAGCCGAGCCGAGCCGAGCCGAGCCGAGCCGAGCGGGCGCCGTCGGGGCTGAGGCGCCCGGGCGCCGGCCCCCCGGGGCAGGTGAGTCGCGGCGCGGAGACGCCGGCTGCCGGCCCGCTCCTCGGTCCCCTCCGCACGGATACTGCTCTCTCATAGCCCTTCTCCCTGACCGGGGGGGCGGAGCGGGGAGCGTTGAGCGTTTTGGGGGGGCGTTTATAGTTTCTGATAGTCTCCTGCTGAATTTATACTTTGTTTGCGTGAAGTTGGCAGTCTCTTGTCCTGGACAAAACGCAGACGTTGAAAGGGGGCTCGCCTTGGGGGCCAGCTCTCTAAGCCCACACTTAATTTATCTTTATTTTAGAGGCAGTTAAACGGGTCCGGCTCACAAACTCACGATCACGGCATGTGTGTGAGCTCTGGTGTCTTGCCAACAGTCTCAAGGTGAAGAAAGAGACACCCTTTGACAGCAGGCATGGCACTTGGAGCGATATCCCCCTTTGACCATCCTGCCTGTTCCTGACAGCCTGCGGGAGTCAGCTCTTTTACCTCTAGTTGGGATCAGATGAGCATCTGAAGTCTTTATTAAAAATCTACTAAGCCCCTGATACAAATTAATCAAAATCACTAAAGGGGATGTTGATCATTTTTTGACTGGTACAAACACCTCTGTTTTCTTGGAAAAAAGTCTCACAGGTGGGCAATATAATTTTCAATTATATATAATATTATATATATCGATTATTTTATATATATATAATAATATATATAATGTATTATTTCAATATAATTTAGCAACTGGTTATGCTTTCATCTAAATTCTGTAGCATACACTGTCCATAACCAGACTTTATCCCACTTCTGAAAGAACAGAGCAACTTGCACTCAGAAATTTTTAACTAGTATAAGTTAAACTGGTTGTTTTGGTGTCATTCAGCTTCCAAACTCAGCGTGGACTCTCAAAAACAAAGCTGGACTAAAGTTCTTCAGCAAGTTCAGGTCAAATTCTGTAACATACTTAGTATCCTCCCACTTTCCATACATTAAAATGTTTAGATGTTATCAGTTATTTACAGATGCACAAGCCATATAAATTCTTCTGACTTATCAGTAACTAGATAAGTCAGTCAGTTCCAAGTATGTACAAATGGTAAATTTGCAGAATCAGATTATGCCTATTTCTGTATTTCTGCAAACTCACTGGAATTAATGGGTTACATGGGAATAAGTGACAGCAGGATTCTGTCCAGAGTGTGCTGCAGTTCACTGTAAGTTTCCCTCACTTCTGTAATTAGCAGTACTTGTTTTGGGATTCTTGTGCTGCATAGCATGGGGCCGCCTAGGAACTGGGTTCAGTAAAATTACAACCCTTAAGTGCTGATGTTAAGGAGTTGGTGTTGTTGTTTTTTTTTTTGGTGAGAGTTGTCATTCTCTTTCCACTTAGTTGTATGAACCAGTACCACTAACATGATTAGATTTTTGCCTGAATAAGGAGTATTGAGTATGGCCAGAAGCAGGTAATTACCGTGGTGATGTAAAAGGGCCTCACAGCTCTGTTTTAGTGGCAGACAAATGTTTCATGCTCCTGACTGTGGCAGTCCATTTTGTTTGTTGCCATCATAGTCTTTCAAATTACTGTGTCTTTAAAAACAGTGTCTACAAATTAAATTTTTGCTCATTTCTTAATAGTTTTAACTTCTTGCCTTTTCAGCAGGAATGTGGTATTCCTGTACATGTTCTTCTCTATATACAACACAAACGACACAGCAGTCAAAATGTCAGAGTTATGTCTTCCCAGTTTATGTTGCTAAACTGTAAAAGCAAACTGGTCCTGTACAACTTAGAAAGACAAAAATCATATTTACCATGAAACTTTAATATAGTTAGTCTTCTTTTGCTTCTGTCAAGGTAGTAGAGAGAAACAGAGTTAGTTCTTTATTAACTGGAGGAGAGAGGAGTGGGCCCTCTTCCAGCGGTGTGAGATGCCCGGCCTTCTTGCCTGGCAGCAATGCTTTGCTTGGGTTGGACAGCACGTGTAAAGCGCAACTAGAAAGTTGCTCACTTTTAAGCCAGTAAAGACCAGGCAGAAATGCTGGTATCCACAGCATTGCAGGAAAGAGGAGTGTAACCCCTCTCCGTTTAAAAATGGCACGACTCTACTCTCAGTTTAACATGTTACAGCGCCACAATCTGTTTTTATAGTTCTCTTAGAACAGGAAAAAATTTGTATTTATGTCTTATCTGCTGAATGAATTATAGTCAATAACTGATACGTAGCTCATTCTTTTGCTACTGTTGGTAGCACTGTAGAAAGAGAGGCAGATACAGAATGTGAAGCTGGTAATTTAACCACATATTCTAGAACAATTGTCTGGAAATGTAGGAACTGCATACACACACGTGGAAATGTTGGAGAGCCTCATGTTAAGTTTCGTTTCAGATGCAGTAACTGCATTTTCCTACACTTCGGATTTTTCTGCAGTGTGGTAATTTTATCCTCTATGTTTCTTAAAGGAACACATTTAGGTGATCCTTTTCACTGGTACTTCCTGTGGCTCTTTACTACAGCTCTGCTAATTAATATGGTAACTTAGTTACATAAACTACAAACTCTCACTACACTGTCCTGGTTAAATTCTTATTATGCAAAAATATAGTCTCAGGTGAAGATGTTTTAAATAGTCACAGAATACTCATTTCCTCACTACTATTTCTCTGAACCATCTTGAGGTCCAGAATCTATGAGTGTCACCTGGAGTATTCATAATCTGTCTTAGGGCTATTATTGCACACATTTTAAGGTATCTAATCAGACTGTGAAAACACCATTTTTTTCCCCCCGAGTATTTGCCTTGAACCTATGATTCCAACACTTCATCTCTTTTTCTTGCCTGATGATTTCATGAAAGGTCAAGTTCTGTCTCAGGTTGGAAAGAGACCATGGATTTTTATACACTGCTATAATAAAATATCACATCTGATTCAGTTTACTTGGTTAATCTCGTTGTGCTTTTTTGGCCAAATTTGGTTATTGTCTTTTAAGAGACACCTCAGTAAGAGGAGAAATAGGCTATAACTTAATCTGAATATATTACACCTAAAGCTGGGTTGGGGAAATGGCTTAACAAGATTCATTGACATCAGAAAATATCTACCCGGGCAGAATATTAGGTATGCCAGAGAGTGGCCAAATAGCCAAATTAGAGGAGAGGGGAAAAAGGCAAAACAAAACCCTGCAAAAAAACTATTTGTGGCAGTGCTACCTAAGAGGAGGTCTGGAAGTTTATGAAAAATGCTTCTTTCCTTAACCATAACGTATGGAGCTCAGGCAGGTAAGTGGAACTGCATGAACAGAGCAAAAGAGACTGTGGGGAATATTCTGTAGGGAATAGAATCTGAATGACTGAGAGCAGAAAGAGGGGGAAAAACTAAGCAAAATGAACACTATTAATTCACCTAGACTATTCATGAGAATATTAATGCATCTAGATTCTAATGCTAGTTAAAGAGTAATTGCACTATTGTGCTTTAGACCTCTTGCAAATTCTTGCTTCTATTTTACATCTTGCATTTATTTTGAAGTATCACATCTCTCCAAAAACCAAAGTGTAATCTCAGAATCCTCTCAGAGTTGCCAGGGGTGTGCTTACATCTGTGTGAACTGGGACAGGGTATAGCCTGGCCACTACAGCCATGGCAGCTGAGTGACACGGGCCCATTTCTATGAAGAAGAAAGAGATGAGGAGTCTATATTCTGGAAGTATATAGCAAGGGCCTAAGGAATTAGTTCAATGCTGTGCCCATGCAGACATGCTGTAAAACTCCCAATCTTGTTATCTGGTTTTGAGCACATCATATTTTTACATATACTGTAGACTCTTGTGTGTTTACTCAGACTAGAGATTTAGCTAATCTTGTTTCAGTTCTTATGGAGAGTAAGTTAGATAAGGCTTGTTCATGCCTCGCGCTCTTGGTTGTGCAACAGTTCCATCAGAAGTGGTCCTCTGCGCTACTGATGATAGTGTTCTGCCATATGTTTCTCCCAAATAAAAATTAACAGTTTTGCAGTGTTCCTGGATAGCAGATTTGACCTGTGGACAGTTCCTCCTTGGGAAAGCTATGGGATTTTTAAAGTCAGCCTCTGCACTTTTAGGATCACTTTTGAGAAACAAGGTGAGAGAAAATTGCAGAACATCACAAAGGAAGTTTTAGAAATATTGCAGAATTCCAAAGATAAAGCTAGAAATAAGGAGTATTGGTAAAGAGAGGGGAAAGGGGAGGGAAGACTTACTCCTCCCTCCTCCCTGCAGCATTGGTTTCTACCATGCTAACAGGAGTAAGCAGAGGTTGCTATTGCTAAGAATTTTGAACCCCAGCTACTTATCAAGACACTAGGGTTATAGGGCTTCACTCTAGAAGCGTGATGCTATTTTCAAGGTGAATCAGATCCCAGTTCTGGAACTACCATTTTATGCAAAGTAGAAATTTTAGCATGTAGCACAGATTGAGTTCAAACACACTGGAGAATTTTGAGTAGGCTGCAGCATAACTTACTCTTGGAGCTTAAAGATGTATAGACCTTGTGTATGAGGCTGCCCAGACACAGCAACCTGGTGAGTGCCAAGACCAGGAAGGCTCCAACAGGGCTGTCTTCTTGTATACAACTGCTATTGCACAGAAAGTTACCAATCATCTTATTTTATGTGTCTTCCCTGTGGTCTTAAAAACCCTGCAAGATGAAAAACAAGTCAGTAAGTTTTGCTAACCACAATGTTTTTTAGTTCACTTTACATCAACAAATTTGTCTCATAAGATCTCTTTTACCAATACACACAGTCTATCCAGAAGTCATTGTACTCAGAGCATTTATGCCGTGTTTTATATCATCTTCTAAAAATCATCTTTTAGCAAAGAAAACAATGAAAGATGTGCCTTAGAAGAATCTGTATTATTTTTGAACATTGTAGGGAATTTAACAAATCTGACAAACGAGAGAAGGTACAATACTCATGCTCTGCTTTTTACCTCAGCTGTAACAAGTAAGTTAAGAGGTTACCTTTATTGTAAATCCTAACAGCTGTGATTGTTTGAGACAAAGTGCATATGAAATAGAGTGGCTGGTCTAATCATTTACTGACTTATCTTCAGATAAATGATGGATTAGACTAAAATTACTTTGGGCTTTCAACTGAATCATAACCATGGGTAGGAAAATGTAATGCTCAGAGTGGCATGCTGTTACTGTTCTCTGTTGCACCATCATCTGAAAGTACTACAGATTTGGGGCTCTCAGGCCTCTTACAATTTTCATTCCATTTGGTTTGTGCTTGATAGCAAAACTGTCCAGGTATCAGCTATATAAAAATGCTGGCTAGAATGCTTGGTTACTATTTATGGTGTTTATCTGCTTTTATTGTAGTTGAGTAGCATTTCTCTTATAGGGACAGAAAATGGGTAATAACTGAAGATAACCTCACAGCAGGACAGTGAGATCAGATTGGCAGTGCGTCAGTGAGTGGCATGACTGAAGACGAGACAAAAAGCAAGCTACAGCAAAAGGTAACATTGGCAATATCTAAAGAAACTGGTATTGAATTTGGGCAAGACCAAGATTTAGTCAGTATTTCACTGTTTGAGAGGAAGGCTCTAATTAAAGTTAAGGCCAGATCAAAGAATGATTTAACCAAATCCCCAATTTTAACTAATTCCTTTCTTTATTCCTAGATTCCTAGTTCCTCTCTATTCTAGATGGTACAAATTTGCCAGTTACTGATATATTGTTGACTAGTGGAATATAAAATCAACAGATACAGTATAGGAACATAAATAGAATATAAAACAGCACTCCTGAGTTCCCTTCGTTTGTAGAAAACTCAGAGGGATACACTGAATGAAAGTACTGTGCCTCAGCATTTCTAGCTCAGAAACACCCATGCAAGTAGTAAAACACTCCAGAAAACCACTGAACAGCTGTTCTTTCATGTTGGGGGGCTTACGCAAGGGAGAAAAATGCACGAGCTGACTTCCTTAAAAATGTTCTGTTGGCAGTTATCCTCCGCTTAACCCTGTTCTAGCATCCTCACAGCCTGGCCAGACCCTTTGCTCAAAGCTTCAGCACAGAATGTACAAAGATGCAGCCTGAACTTGTTTATTTAGAAACCATGCATGACCCTCCCAATCAGAGTTTACAGCATGGGGTTCTCCTTTTTGTCTTTCTTAATAAAAATCCTATTTTTTTCTCCTTTCTCCCCCCATTCCTCTCCCATTCCTGATACCCTAGCCTAAAAGCTCATACAATTTTCCTTTTTTTTTTTCTTGGAGGTATGCTTATCCCAAGAGTTAGTGGGAGTAGATGCGTTTCTGACAGCACTGAGTTTCTAGTAGTTCCTCTGGATTTTCTGTCCCTAGGTTTTCTCCTTAGTGTGTAACAGTCAGAAGCAGAGAGCACAGGGCAGGCACAAAAAGCTTTCTAAGGGCACTCTAGCTCTAGCATTAATATTCTCTCATTATTTTACTGTTAGCTTTGTAATTAGCAACTTTCCATGTTAAGACAATTACCGTTTTTCTCAAATCAGGCCTTAATTCAGGTTAAACATATTTCTTAACCCATACGCCTCCTACAGAGCACCTTCTAGAGAAGGGTTCAAGAATATTTTGAGCTTCAATACACTTTATCATGCTGTTCCATTTCACCAACTGTTCTTAAACGCCTTATCAAAAAAGGCATATCAGTACAGGACAATCACACATCCAAGCATTCGCTCAGCTCAATTAGTAATTCTTCTGGTGCTAAAGTAAAGCTTGCATGTGACCATTCGGACAGCACAGCACTACCTTTTTCAGGCATTTCAGTGCAGCTCGCGCTCTGGCTGTAACAGTGAGGCACCTGTTCTTTAGGCACTAGAATGCTATTTTCTGAAGTGAAGAGTGGTTTTTTTTAAGTGTAAAGTGCTTGAAAAAGAAAAAAACAACAACAACAAAAGGGCATTTCACTTCTTGAGTTGTTCCATCCTTCCTAGTTTGGCTACCTCTATTGCTGGTCCTCAGTACCTCAAAGGAGCATCTGTGAGGAACGAGATAGTAAAGAGTTCACCAATTACTGAATTTATTTTCAAATTGGCTAATAAACTTTATTTTGGGAGGGGAAAAAAAGGAAACAAGCTGTACAAATTTGGCAGAATATCTATTTTGCTATAATTCTATTAAGTGTGCTGCCTTCCAGACAAAGCACTGGGGATCGCAGCGTCTGTTTTATCATGGGTGATAATACCTTTCACTCTGACATGGATTAAGCTGTCTCTATTTGACTTTCTTTCTCTTTGATTAACCCCTTAGCACCATGCTAGTCCCACTGAATTACACAAACATGAATACATTACTTGTATTTATTTGGCTAGTCATCAAATTTCCTTGTAGCCTTCATATGACCTTCCTTAAATAGGGATTTTGTGTAAGTGAAAGCACAATTAGGCCTCTACATTTTCTATGTTGTACTTGCTAACATTCACAATATTACTAGTTTTTCTTAGGCTCAGCTGTGTTATCATTTTAAAAGATTTTTTTGGTCTGAATAAGCTCTTGTACTTTATCAGTTACCCATACTGTTTTCCTTTCTACCTTTGGTTTCCTTTTTCTGACCCTAATGAGGCATTCATTAAGAAGCCTCCATGCTGATCCATAACTTTTAATCTTTTAACTTTTCCCTCCAGGCTGTTACTAACATTCTCATTTAAGGAAAAAAGTCCTCTTTGATGTATATTGTCTTAGTGCACTATTTTCCCAGTTTAAGAATATCTAAATTTTTGTATATAAAAAAAATCAAGCGTCTCAGTCATACACAGTGAACCAAGTCCTGTTAAGCAGTGCTGAATTATGATACAGGGAAGACAAAGCTTTCTCTGAATCACAGAATCAAAATTTAGCAATCATTGTCTTGCACCTAAATTCACAATGCATTTGTTTTCACCTTAAAATTTGTGCAATAAGACAAATACTACTTTTCAGAATGAAATAGGAAAAAAAATATTTAATCGCAAGAGGTTTGTTTTTCCCCAGAGCCATAACACCTTAGTTAGCAGGGAGTTATGGGGAAAATAGTGCTAAAACTTGCACGCTAGTCGGTTTGGTTAACATGAGAGATACTTTAGTGATACCATACTGGTATATGTCTGTGTCTGCATGTGAATGCCATATCTGCATGAGAAAGTATTAGATTTTCAGCTACTGTTTTCATTGCTCAAACAAAGTTTCTGCTAGTGACTTTAACCACATTGGACAGGTAAGAAACAGGGATGTGATTTGCTAGAGTATTTTAGTGGCGGGGGAGTCTTTTTAGATAGCATAATGTGCAACATGAACTACTCACAACCAACTAGGCTAATTTCCATTAGATCAGAAAGTGAGACAGAAGAACACAGTTATTGCTGAAGTCTGAGAAATCTTCACTGGCTTGCTTTGCTCATTGATGTACACTTGTCTTCTATGTTTGCAGCAGAAAAAGTCAGCACAGCCTGCAAAAGGGACTGTACATTAAACCTATAGAGCTTTCAGGTACATCATGGCTCTGTCCTGGTGGTTTAGCTTAACGGCAGGGAAGTATCCTTGATTAATGTATAGGCAAGACCTCAATGTTTCTGTTTTGCTGCACACCTCAAAGCAAGTTTGTGTACATAAGATCTTGTAGCACTCTTCTTACTATTTTAAAAGAAAGTCTTACAGAAAGGCAGCTCCTTGCACCAGAGATGTATAAGTAACTTTATCTTGTAGAACTCATGACTCATCATCTCACTTTTAACTAGGGAAAATTATTCAGTGCTTATGTTACATATTTGATATGAACTTTCACTTCTGTATCTTCCAGCTTTGCAGAAGAAGAGTAACATGATTGTGAGAATATAGGTAAATTGCACTATGGTCTCCAAGTAAGTTAAACTACTAAGAAAAAGCAGGGAAGCCTCTGTTTGGACTAACTTGAAATTCCATGAAGAATCCCTATAACCTCCCATCTTTGTCCACAAATTTAGCTGTGTCCCCTACCAGCTGAAGAAGCAATAGAAACTTAAATAAAGCATCCCTACAGTACTTCTATACTAGTAACATCTCTGATTTTATTGGAGTTGCTTTTTTCACAGTAACACAAAACTAGAGGAAGGCCTAAACCTACACCTAGATTCTCAGAAAAATCCTTTCTCCCAGGAACGGGTGATTTGGTTCACAATGAGACAATATAGCTTTGGCCTTTCCATCTGGTGTTCCAGTGTGAGCTACACCAGTGACAGGAAAGATAATGACCATGATTGTATTTTGCTGTGAACATATCATTTGCGAATTAACCATTTCAGAACATTATGATTCTTAATTTAGATGCACACATCTTATTTTCTGCTAAATTATCAGCTACTACTAATATAATAAAGATATTGAAATTATGCAGCTTTTATCTATTTTTATTCATAGGCTGGTATCTGTATACTTATTCACCTGGGTTTTCACAGACTAGACTGTAATAGCCTTATTTAGATGTGCTACACTATAATACTCCTCTTATAGCCAGTTTTAATGTGGTGGTACTGAATTTTTTTGTCTGCCTCCCTATGCTATCACTTATTTTCTATCCCCTTACGACCATGCCATTTTGTGGTTTCCACATTCTCAGCAGAATTTTTAGGGATGTTTTATCCTTTACCATATTTTTTTCCTACCTGGACTGAAAAGCAGAAAAGACCCAGATTTCATCACATACATACCATGCATTACACTTCAGTACAACTAGCCTTAACAAGCGCAGTAAGAGATACGGCCACTTACCTTTTTCATTGACTCATCTGAAACAGCAGAAGTTGAAGGTGTGGAGAGTCTTCAGTGTCGGAGGCAGGAGAGTCCAGAAGAAAAACAAACTTGGTACCTGTCACTTCTTCGCATGCTATTCTGCAGGAGTAGCATTACTTTCCTGCAGAAAAAGTAATGTTTCAGTGTGATGCAAGTTTATAATATAGCTGCCTTCAAATTAAAATACAGCAAAGTCTGAGACTGTTACATGCTGCATAGCCTGGGAGGAAGAGCCTCTATACATGTGACCTCTCTTATGTGTTGGAGTCAGTATGGGAATAATAGTTTGTGAGCAAGGAAGCCCCATGAAACGCTAATATTTTGTGGCTCAGTTTTACAAGCCTTAGTGTATGTGAGTTGCTGTTACTTATTTACCAGAATGATTTCAATATATGAAATAGTTGGTGGTCAGGGCTCCAGAGCATTATGTATGCCATAGCTGTCATTGTCAAAAAGTACAAATGACCTCCAAAGAGACAGGGATTTCATTTGACTGTCGAAAGAAAGATGTGGATAGCATTCTTGAGGTTATCAGCCTCTCATTCCCTTCTCCCATAGTGAAGTAATTTCCACATGCTGTGAATTCTCAGTGTATGTTTTCACACAGGAAGGCCTGACTCTTCCTTGCCTGCCACTTTTGGTGCATCTGACCCATTAAAACCTTTGCATTTGGATTCCTGAGCATCACTAGATGAAAACTCCCTCAATCATCAGGCTGGTGGAGCTCACAGTAGAAGCTTATAGTTCATTCATCTATGCAAATAATGGTGCTGACAGAAATTTTACATGTGTGAGATAGATTTTAGGGTCTATCTCTTATCTAAGGGTCTATCTCTTATCTAAGACCTTTAGATCTTAAATATCCACAAGTTGCATTTGTGTAGGAATGTGCATTGCTGTGGAATTTTAAAAATATATATATTTGAAAACTTATTCCATGAAACTAAGCTATCAGTACAGAAACTTATGAATTCATCAAATGATTTCACTCACTCTTAACAAACGTGAATTTGATTTCTCTTTTATTAAAAATGACAACATGGGGCACACTATTTTATATAGTCAATACCAGCCGCAATAAAGGGAAAATGTGAATTCATTCTTTTACTGTCATTCAGAGAAAGTAACCATGCAGCATATCACCTTTCACAGCCCAAACTAATCTCACTCTTATTTGTTTTGGGACTTGATGGCTTAATCTTGTTAACTATTGATTCTGTTGGGTACTTCTAAATACCCAAAAGATAATACATAACCAGGCATCAAATTTGAAGTTTTACTATGCATGTATTTCCTCTTTGATGATGATTTCCTGTTCCAGCACAGAACTTTCCAAACTGAGAAAGTAGATCACTTCTCTTAACCTGAAGCTGTGTGTTCTTAATAAAACAATACCTTATGTTGTGTTGTCCTTCAAGAACCTTCAAGAGTTCAAGTACTACCTTGATCAGAAATAGATTTATTTTTCTCTTCTGGAATCCAATGTGAATGTGCAGTTAAAAAAGGTTGTTAACAGTAAAATGAGATGATACGTCCCTGGCTTCTGGTCAGCCTACCAATCATTCATCATTTTTCTCTCCTAGGGAGGGCCACATCCTTCCTTTCTGGTAAAGCTAATGGCTAGAACAAAGGTGCAAAAATCCATGCTGGACTGATAAGACTTTGAAATGAAGGCATTAACTATCGTTAATATATCCAAGCATCTTCAACTTCTTTTAGGAAAAAAAGAGCAATTCCTTACCTTGGGGTATGAACAAGAAGAGTGACTTCCTGCTACTTTGACAGTGGATTTATTATATTTAAAAATAAATTCAATTATAGGTTTAATAACTGAGATAAGGAAAAGGTGGTCTTCATTCCTGTCAAGACAGAGCAACTGAGGTGACTGGGACAAGGGGACGTCACACAGAGATTCACTTTTCAAACACACAGAAAAGATACTGAAGTTCAGCCTTTTGATGTTTAGTTTGGGAAGTACTGAACTGAAAGTATTAAGCTAAAAGTTTATTTTACTTTCTCTGTTCATTTAGTCAGTTTTTCAGCTTTAAAGTACTGCTGTGGGGATAATTTTATATTCATATATCCTAAGACATATTAAACATTAGAGAATTTGCAACACATTCATACAGTCTTGGTCGAGGAATGAAATCAGAGATTGCTCTGAAAGATAAACATGAAAGGAAGAGACCAGAAAGTGATGTGGAAAATGTAAGATACCAGGAGTACTGGGTACACTGTTAAGCTAAACTGGTAGTCTCTAAAATTGCTACCTCACTGATCTTCCCCAAGAGATTAGATGAACGCACTGCACATTGAGAATGATAGAATGATTAATCCTTCAGTGTTTTGGAGTTCAGTTCTACCTTTACTGAACACAAGAATGTTTTTCCTCCCCTGAACAGCAGACAAAAAATCATGTGCGCAAAAGACAAGTTCCCAGAAAATAAAGTTTGCTTTTAAAGCTAAACCTAGGGGATCTGAAAAAAAAATGAAACCTGTAAACTAAAATACTTTGCTGAAAGTTAAGAGTAGTACTGTTTTGGCTAACCGTAACAAGGGCTCTGTGGATCAGTCAGCAGCAAACTTCTGTACAAGCACTCAACAACAAACACAGTGGCAAACTAGCATTCGCTAAACCATTAAATTATAGTGAAGTTGAGCAATCTTTCCTTGGCACTAACATCTGTGAATAAAATTTCATGGAAATGTGTACATCAGGATTTCCCAACTCCTGAGGGGAAAAAAAACAAAACCAAAAAAAAAACAGACAAGAGAAGGGAATTGGTAGAGTTAACTTTGGCCAAAGAGCTAAGTATGGTGAAGAAATTTTTCCAGTGTTCCTGGACTCTTAAGTACTACCAGAGTGCAAGCAAAAAAAGTCCAAGATTTCACTGTCTTTACAACTAACACCCTTTAACTGTGAAATTATTGCACTGTAGGTTGTTAAAGAAAAAGTAAAAAATTTGTCACATCTAATTATACGTTGTAGTATTGTTAAGCATGGTTTGAAGATGTTGCTTTCCTAAAGCCAACATTTTTCTTCTTTAAAGAGTTTCTTAGCACTCGGCTTGTTCTTCATTCAAGACATGATCCACAATGTGCTTAAATCAATGAGTTTTCCAGCTTCCAT
This sequence comes from Struthio camelus, assembly GCF_040807025.1. Taxonomy (NCBI): domain Eukaryota; kingdom Metazoa; phylum Chordata; class Aves; order Struthioniformes; family Struthionidae; genus Struthio; species Struthio camelus. The sequence goes on from NC_090950.1 coordinate 17,771,620, forward strand.
CTCCTGTGAACTGTGCTTCAGACCCCTGAATTTTAGGAACTTAGACTGAGTCACAGTCTCTCAAAACTGGTTATTTTTCACACTCCCTGCAGAATGGGGCAGATCTCTCAACTCCTCCAAAGTCTTGGGGATCAACAGAGGACCCTCAGGACTGCACAAGAGCAGAGGCAGCAATGACAGGACTGGCCTTGGGAAAACGCTACAGTTTCCAAGCTGGTCCCCTACAGATTACTAGAATAACTTACTGATGCTCCAGATGGTTTCGTCTCCCTTTTAAACACAGGTGGTCAAGAGAGGCCCTCACTGGTAGCTCAGCCTACCAGAGCGGAGTCAGAGCCTCAGCTAATTGAAGCCTTGAAGAATGTTATGAGTTCTGAATACAGAACAAAAACAACTTACTTTGTAATACAACTTACTTTGTAGTATAGGATTGTCTTCCATTAGTGTCATTTCAGGAAAAAGTCAGAAGCTTTTTTTCGTTACTGTGCAGCCACAGGATACTAGCGGTTTAGCGGTGGCCTTTCACTTGCACTAACTTTTACCACAATATATTTCTAACACAAAGTGCTAGATTGTGTAGATGAAAGATGATTCTTCTGCATTTTAAACTTTGCCAGCTATTTGCTAATTTTCTATCTCTAGAGCCAGGTTTTAGCCATTCAGTGTGGACTTTATACCACACTTACCCAAGCTTTTCTCCATTTCCCCAGAGCACTTGTATTCTATCTAAATACTCCTGTTTTTAGCAGCTTCAAGATATAACCCTCGTTTGCTTGTACGGTGTTTCTTCCAAACATCCCTTAAGTGCATAGGGATTCATTGACACTGTGTAACCCCTGTTTGACATAAATATAGGGCAAGATCCTGATTATTTCTGCTTATCTGGCAAAAAGTGGTATAGTTCATTTCAAGTCCATGGTTCTACTTTGCTCATCTACTCGTCTCAATAAAATAAATACCACCGTAGGTAGCACTCACAGCCATTTTAGGTTTTTTTTTTCTTCCTATCTAGATTGACAGGTTAGGAAAAGTCTAGAGTGGAAGAAAGCTTATAAGAGCTTTTGCTGTCACTAGCGTTAGAGAACTGTTTAGCTAAATAAATCATTTGAAACAGAACACCACCCCACCATTTCTTGTCAATGTCCAAAGGGGTAATAAGAAACCCTGGTGTATTAGTGAAAGAGGCAGAAGGGAGCAAAATGGAAAGGATAGATAATTTTTTTAATTATATGATTGTGTACAGTTCATAAAATACATAAGGCACTTAAGGTCTAAAGAACACCATTCGGATAGTAAAATCTGTGTAGGCTCACATTGCCACGTCACCTTCCAAAATTCCTCAAATTCCTTTAGGAAAAAAAAGAAAGGATTAAAAATAGTTCCGTAGTGCCATTTTTAACAATAAACACACCTCCCTCTAAATAGGAAAATACATGTTTGAGTCAAGTTAGCTGAGAAGTGAAGTTAACCTAGAATTAGCTAAAATTACTTTCAGTAATTCTGGCTGATATTTGGGGTGGGGGGGGAAGGAAAATAAGACTTATATAATTAATAATGTGCCTAGTAATTTTTAAAAACTCTTTTAGACTAATGAGTAGGTGTCATTAGTTTTCATCTACATTTTTAAAGTAAACTATAATGTTACTCTCCCTCTAAAAATCTTTCTTTTCTTAATTTGGCTCAGAAACCCCAGAGTGTTTAAGCTGTATATGTCTTTGAAAAAATAAAATGTCAGGGCCTTGTTCCATGACTTGCTAGCACAAGAATTGAGCTGAAGGTTAGTAGAACCAGGAATATACTAGAATAAAGGAAAATAGATACATGCTATTAGATACTACAATAAACTTAAAATTGTTGCCTCTGGTACATTATACTTAAATACAGAAGTACAGATTAGGTCTTTTCGGTTGCCTCTTAAAGAAATAATTTTGAAGGAAGAGGATATTCAGAAAAGGCTAAGTGACAACTCTTGAATATAAAATAAAGCAATTCTCTTATTTTTAAATAGGAAATATAGACCTCTAGTGGTCAAAATGTATATAATATGAATTAAACTTCACAGCAATTTAAATGTCACTGTGGTTAACTATGTTACTTTCCTTTTCCTTTATATTTTCTTTCCCCCCCCAAAAAACAAAACCCAAAGAATTTCAAAATAATGTCCCCCTAATTCCGCGGTCTAGTCATTCTGCAAGCATTGATTTTTCCAGGGAAAAAGTTCTTTCATCTGTCCTTTTTGCACAGAAATGTTATGACTAAAATTGAGCAAAGTTGAAAGTTACTTGGGAAGTGAATGGAAAATTGATGAGATTTGCCTGTGACAACAGACAGAAGAGAGATGTTCATTCCTTTCAGAATAAACTGTGAAAACCACCATATATAAGGACAGGCTGCTTTGAAGTATGCTGGAGGAAATAAATACAGAGAGAAGTTCTCAAGGTCAGAGTACATAAACACAGTTTACAGTGAAACAGTCACTGGGCCACTGCTAGCACAAAACAAGCAATAAGCCATTTAGAGTTTGATCTAAAAGAAGAACTGTATTCTAGAAATATTACAGGTGGTTTATTTGCCAGCTATATAGAGCTAGCACTAATGAAGCAGAGCAGCTCCTGCCATTGCAAGTGAAAGACTAAAAGAATCCACGTATAGGTTAGAGCCTTCAAAAGAGAAATAGTTTGCGCTAAAATAAATTTTTTTTAAAAATACCATTTTTCAATCTTAGATTGCCCAGAAAACAAAACACTGCTTCACCTCTGCATGATTCTAGCTTACGATAGTTAAACTTTTATTAGCAGAAAATTATCATAACTGCTGCATGTTACGCAGGCTAAGCAAAACATAATGAAATAAGTTAATTAAAATTTATTTCAGATCAGGACCCCACTCTTGCAAAAAAAACATGAGCACGGAAGACATTCCACTTAACTTATGGAGTAATTGAGAGTAATAACTAACTGAGACTAATACAGTTACCCAGAAATATATTGGCATAGGTCATGCAACTATACATTTATACAGTTAATAACTGCTTTTTGCTTCAAAAATACCAAAGCATACTTCTCAACCATAAGGTTAAGTACCTTAATATAACTCAGAAGTTAAGCAAAAAAGCGTACACCACAAAGCTGACAGTAACTTCAACCAATTATGGCAATTTCTTTGTGAAAGACTGAATAGGAGGCCAGCTATTAAAAAAACCAAAAAACAAAAAACAACAAAAAAAAACAAAGCAGCCCAGGCCAGCACTGAGGTCCTGCAGGTTCTGTTTGTTTTCATGCCATGCCACCTTTTGATCCAAAATTTGCAAAAGCAACAACCACTTTTTGATAAGAGTTTTGAAGCTTGCTTTCTGTTCTTGATGCTCATGAACCGATGTACAGACAATGCTCCAGTTTTATAGTGGCTACTGCCATTTCGTTTTAGTAATATTTTGATTTATTCTCATTTAACATGACATCTGAGACACTGACCTCTGTGGAAGATAGTGGCAGTGGGACAGGAAGCCTATGCAGATTGCAAGGCCACGACAGTTTGAACTGTGTGCCTTTACTTGCCTAAGCGTGTGATGTGGCATTGCTCTCACCGTCATTCACATGTTAACTGTGGACTAAAAACACTTAGGCAAGCCAGGGAAAAAACGAGTGTTAGAAGGGTCAGCAGAAATAAGAGCTTGCAGAAATTTGCAGCTTAATAACATGTCCATCCTCTGCAGGTTGGAGGGACACACACACACAAACACACTCTTCTGGACTGTTTTGCTACCTGCCAAAAAGTACCTGGTTTTTGTTTGTTCTTCGTATAGGTGGGTCCAGACAATCTAGATGCCAGTGGGAAACTAGAGGGGGCAGGGAGGTTTCCTCCTTCCTATTCTCATAGGAAGTTCATCCAGTGCCTGGGATAGGAGGTGTAAAGGAAAGCCTGTAGCTCAGCTCAGTCCCTGGAGGATGTGAGGAACAAGCTAACTGGAGCTGGACAAAACCATAGAAAATCTAAAAGAAAATCCCTGCAGCTTTTTGCATTTTCTTACTTAAGATTTCAGCAAAGTAGGATCGGGATGCTCAGTTTGAGAATCCTGGGAACGTAGTGTCCTTCCAGCATAGCATTAAATGCTAGTATTTATTATAGGGGTGTCTCCAAATCTAAGAAATTTAAAATGTTTCTGTCTTAAAGTGCTACTGGGAACAGACTGACAAGAGGTATATGGGTTCTATATGGGCCACGAACAGATGCCATTCATAGGTTTCATTGACTTGAACCGTGTTGGAGCCACAAAGCTAGGGAGACCCGTGTTTGACACTCTGCAGCAAGCTGAGCATTCCCACTTCACTGTAAGTCTGCACGTTGAAACAACTGACATCAACCACGGGACTCCCAAAAAGTCATCCTTCCCATTGCTCTGGAGCATGGGTTTATAATAAATACATGAACACAGCTATCCTGCCAGAATATTTGCTCAGAGAGGAACAGCACTCAATACGTTTCTTATATATCTTCTAAATCCATATTTGTTAAAAATAGTAATTCTTTTCTCTGGAAAGATTGCTATTCCATTTAATGCAGAGTGTTTGTAGAATATAACCTCATTGCCAAATGAAATGAGCAGTGATACTAACAGAAAAGCAGGGAAGAGGTTGAACTAGGCATATGAAGTGGAAGAAGAGATACTCACTGTGGCAATGAGGATAAAGAATGGGCAGGTAGAATTGCTGGGTAGAAAGAAAGAGGCAGTGATAGAATTGCTGGGTAGAAAGAAAAAGGCAGTGAAATAAAACATTTGGCAAGTATCATTAGTTTTCCAGAAAAAAAGAAGAAGAAGTTAGGAAAGGGGGAACTAAGCTCTGGTGATAAAGGAAAATATACTAGGCTGACAGTGAAAAGTAAACACAGTATACTGAGCATACTGTTCCAAAACATTTTACAGCCTCTCTTCTTCCTGTGTAATAATTTTGCATAAAAATAAAGCACATTACCCTTTTAAACATGGAAATATCTTCTCATTTGTACAAAAAGCAAATAATCCACCTACCAGCAGGAAAAGAAAAAAAAAAGAAAGAAAGAAAGAAAAAAACCCTTACATTACCTAGTGGTAACGTGGCTAATCTGTCGCAGTGCAGTCAGCCTGAATTTATTTAGCCACTGTCAAAGCAAATATCAAAAACACATTTTCGCTTAAAATTTGACTTGTGACATCTGCTTCCCTATTTATAGCCGATGAAGCTCTCACAGGAAGCCACAGTCAGTGCTTGCTATCTGTCGGTAGGCAAAGCGCTGTTTACCTTACGTGGGCCCAGCTTTCCTTGCTGTTTCGACAGGCAGTTTAATTAGGATGCATGCTCACCCAACAGAGGCAATGAGCGGAGCAGTAAATAATAGTTGGTAGAGCACTCTGAAGCATTTCATTATCAGTGACTTATTATAATCACTGTAATTAAAAAAGATAAAAGGTCAAACAGGACAGTAACATACAACAGGCGTTTGCCGCTCACCAGATAATTTGCTTTGAGATTGATGTTGCCACACCATTCACAGTCACATCAATTCAATCCTCTTAGAAAAAGCTCCTTGTGTATCAGCCTTAAACTGATCCAATTATCATTATGTTAACTCAGGTCATTTGAGATGCTTTAAATGGAGTTATCAATGTGCACAATTTCAATACGTACATTTAACCGGCCAGTGGTTTATCCAGTCCTGGTGAATTCTGGCAGCATAAAGTTGTATTAGCCATCTACGTCTGCAAAGTTTTTAAATAATCTCGAGTACTTCCCGTGGGGAAGTATTTGCTTTGTCTAAAGTCTATATAACCGTGGCCCTGGGACAAGTGAGTGAACTGCAGCAAGTGATAACAACAGCAGAAATAACAGTGGTTAAAAAATAATAATAATAAAAAAGAATAAAATAAAGGAGGAATAACTGCCTGTAAGGCGGTTCACACCACCACCACCCCGCCTCAGCGCTCATAGCTGCCACAGGCCCTCACTCTTCAAAATGGATGACTTTTCTCTCCAGCTTTGAAGCTTCTTCTGGTGCTCTAAGGTTACAAACGTCCTGGAGGCAGCTGATCTCACTGAGACTAACTTGGCAAGTCTAACAATTCCAGTGAATCTAAAAATCCAGCCGGGGATTAGCAGTGCCTTCCCCACTGCAGCTTCAGAGGTCAGGCTCCTCAGAGGGTCAGTCTCACAGCAATATTCAAACTGTCCGTGTTTTCAGACATACAAATTGCAGTCCATATCCATTTACTCAAAAGCAACTACGTACTTAATTTCGACTTCCTTTTCACTTACTGGAAACAGTAATGGATTTCTTCATGTATTCATTGTAATTTCCTGGTATACCTCACAGCTGGCAATGTGCCGAACACATCCTTTGTGCGGTTCCACTGACTTCAACTGCGTTGCACCAAAGGCTAGGCTGGTCCTTTAATTCCAGAAGGATTATATCCTTACTCAGATAATAAATATAACACTATTTCTGGGCCAAATTCCTGATTCTCCATGGGAATTGTTTTTCACTTTTACTGTCTGAAGACTGCAAAATAAGTTTATGCAAATGAATAGCTCACAGAAAGCTCATAGAACCTCAGAGCCAGGCACAAACGTCCACTTGATTTTCTTTTTAAACACATTTTTGATAATTAAACGTAGTCCTTAATACACAGAGAAAGTGCAGGTGCTATTCATTGCACCAACTAAAGCTACTGCTGGCATGAGAAGCACTAACCACCACGTAGGTAGAAAAAGGAAATTGAAAGGTAAACAGTGAAGTATACCACACCCGAGGGGTGGGTAAAGCGTCACCGAGAAAGATGCCTCGGCATCTACTACCATACGGAATCACTCAATCTCACCGAAAGGGGAGTATTCGCCATCAGATCTGATGTGCTTTTCTTTTTTTTTTTTTTTTTTTAATTTCCTACAAGAAACATGGCTATGTTTGTGTCAGCCACCAAATCTGCCAGTTAGTACACACAGAGCAGGACGTACTCACTGAATAGCATCAATTAATCTGGTCAGGAAGAAAGGTCGTCTTCCACCTGAATTGGGCCCTGATCTACTACTCTACTGCAGGTCTAGCTTGCAGTGCTGTTTTTCTTAACAGAGATTTCACCTTGGCTTCTTGCTGCTAACTTCTGGCCATAATCTCAGTGGGTGAATAAGTGAGCAAAGGTGATGATAATGAATAGACCATGCAGCACCAGCGTGTAGCCAGGACAAGACAAATATTTGCAGACCTTGATGCTGCAGAATCTATCAGTTGTTGTCAAAACTTCTTGGTCACTTCCACGACCCAGGGCTGAGATAAGAGGATTTCTTTATCTTGCAGTCTTTTTATGCTGGCTCTCCCTGTCCTACAAATAATATGACCTTCCACAGAGCCAAACCCCATGCACTCTAGATTTGGCACGATTTAAAAGCCAGGAAGTTGAGCTCAGGATGTATAGAGTGCCACACATGGTCAGAATGATAACCATTTGTTTGTGCCAGCTGTGTTTGCTTGACTTTTTCCACTTCTTTAGTACAGTAAAAATAACCAATGTTGTTTTGAGGCATCTGTTACGACTAGACTAACTCACCGAATGAATTGGAGAGACTGGGAAGAATTAAATGGCAATTCTCGACAGAAGTTTTGTCTTCAGTTGCATTTAATTAAGCTATTCCATTCTTGACAGAATTCTCAAGAAGCTAAATCTTGAAATTACGCTGTTATCTTTACTGAAATTATTTCTAGAATTATTTCTAGTCCAGGAGAACATATCACAGAACATCAGCAACAATAAAGATATGCTGAGTCTGTTAAGAGCACAAACTAATAGAGTGAGAGCCAAAAGGGGACCTTGCTCATAAGGGGCTGGCTGCAGCTTATCTGCTGGGTCCCATTCCTGGCTCTGCCTCACACTTCCTGCACGGGCTTTGCCGAGACATATCTATGCCTCACTTCTCTATTAAAAAAGAAGGATTAAAGAGTCAACCTATTTGCAATAAGGCTTCTCTCCCAACAAGAGCATTCAAACTCCTCAACTCCTCACACAGCAGAACCCTGCCATAATGGGAGCCTCAGTGCTGAACAACACCAATAGCGAGCAACCTCCTCCATAACAGCACAGCCCATATTTCTATATGGACGGATATCTTTTCTTGCTGTATGCATGTATACTGACCAGGGTCTTTGGTCTATTTATTTATCTATAAAAAAGTGACTTTGCATTTATAAGGTTTTTTGTTTTGTTTTGATTTTTTAAGTGCCAGCGTCTGGGTTTCAGAGAGCAAAAGTTTGCTTTGGCTGACAACTGTCAGGATGCTGCAGACAGAAATAAACACTACTCTGCAATAATAACTGTCATTTTTTTTAAATCTCCATTAATTTTTGAGGAAAGATTGCTTCTCTGGAGACCCTGGAAACGATTTAATATCAGAGTCACTTAAAATTTGTTACCTGCTTCCTAAAGTCACAACTCATTAATAAGGAAGCCGTTCTTGGAGAGCACAAAAGCCTTGGCAAACCCAATAGGTGCCCTGTAAAATGGGTTTTAGGCCATTTGCATATGCTTCTGTGGTCTAAAAATATTTTTTTTAAATATACTGGGACAACAACTTTAATTCTCAGGCACACAATTTCTGTCACTAGCTGAAAGGGCAATGTGAATTGTGGTCCCCCCTGCACCTTAAACTCTTTTTACAGATATTAATGTGCAACAAAGCAGCACAGGTCTGGATTTCCACAATTTTTTTTTCCTATTCGTAGCTTAAATATCATAATTTCCAAGACAGATGGGAAGCTAGGTAATTTGAGCACATTTAAGATATTTACAGTACAATGGAACACTAGGTTGTATGACAGTCCTCATCTTTCTCTGTGATGTAGAGATGGAAGTAATTAAGCTTGAAATGTTGTATAGAAATACATACATACATTTATATATATATATATATATATATATATATAAAACAGTGATTCACATCAGGGATCAAAAAAAGTACCTCATCTGATTTTTTTTTTTTTTAAACACACTATACTTATCATTCTACAGAATGAACTGGTCATCAAAATGTTTAAGTATAGTTTCTGAGATATCTGAATAACTTTATCCCTTAGATATATCACCTATTTACTGAAAACAACAACAACACCCCACCCTACATAGCCAAAAACTCTTCAGAAATTATGGTTATCTGCTATTTTGATTCTCTTATTACTTTTTTGACATATGTTCATTAACCAGTTTTATTTTAAATTGGAACCTTGTTAAGTAATTGAAAGAAATTAGTTTTCATTTAATTCTAAAGAATCTAACAGTGTTAGGCCAAATCGTAATGTTCTTACCTCTGTACTGTTTTACAGACAAAATCTGTACTGAAAAAAGAAATTGGTTGAGAAGATATTTACAAGTTTTTTTTTTTCTTTTTAATTCTGAAAAATTAAATACTTCTGTCTTGGTTCTCCTGGATCCTCTGAAATTCTGATGAATTTATATCAGCTAAGATGGTGCCCCTTTGCTTTCTGGATATTTTCAAGGAGCTGTACTGGTCAGCAAATCATAAAGTGTGAAAAGCAACCCTGCCAAAACAGCTACCCGCCCATTAGCAATATGCATCGTTTACCACAGATGAGTCAGACGTACGACAGAGACAACTACAGAGTTTCAGACTAATTTAAGTGTTCTAATCTATTTTTCCCCATAATTTAAAAGGTCAGAAAGCAAGGACTTTGGAATCATGGGAATTAGCTTTCTGGCAATACTATCGATAAGATAATGGAATAGGAATTAAAAAATAATAATCTTTTCTGAATTAAACTTTTCCCTTTATGTACAAGAATTCACTTAAAAAAAAAACTGAGAAAAATCTGCATCAGTCATACTTCATGTGGACTCAGTTTCAGACTGCTGGCTTTCCCCTAAATACTGTAGATTAGCAGGTGACTACCAGTCTGGAGAATGGGAAGGAACTGGTTCTGCAGTTGCTAGGTTTTCAAATGAAACAGCACTGACATTACTACATCTAGTATAGGTGATATATTTATTTGTTTTCTCAGTTTTTTTTTTTGTGGGCTGAGAATCAGCATGCCCTTTGGCTGGGATTGGTGTGGGGTTTATTTATTGCTTTACTGTTACGCGCTGCATTTGTGAACCGTGGCTCAATTCCAGCTCCCTATAAAGTCAATGAAAAAGTTCCTGCCGACTGCTGTAGGTGTTTTATCAAGGCTGTAATGAATAATCTCATCTCCCACTCCAAATCAAAGAAGATTAAAGCTACAGGAGCCGTTGGTTAAGTTCTGGCAAATATTTGGCCAGATAAGATCTAGTTCTGTCTACCTACCTTCCAAATAAAAACAATTCAACAGAAACGCATGGTGTGAATTTCCCAGTGAAGATGATGCACGTTCCAGACAAAAAAAGTGCTTCATAACTGAGCCAGCTCATATCTATAGTTTTGGGCTAAAACTATGCTGAGAATGAACTACAAGATCGCACTTGCTGATTTGAGACTAGATTACTGCTTCTATTCCAAAACCAGCAGAGAACCCTATCCTCATGTTTTTGGAATGAAGTTCTGTTTTCACAGACAACGAGGGCAGGATACTGCCCAGGATCAAATAAAAGCATACAACACTGGCAGCTTTAGCTACATAAAGCAAAGGCATGGAAAAACAACAAGTGCCAATAAATAGATCAGAGTGTATGTTTATGAACAAAAGCTAAATAAAAGAACAAAAAAGTTTCTATTGTTTTGCATTAAAAGTTCTCCTGACTAAATACCAGTCAAGGATTTGGCCTGTAACCCAGTTTTCAACTGAAAACCATAGGCAATGGTCAGTTAACGAAAGATTAATTTCTTACTCTTCTATGTCTTGTGAACTGGAATTGAAATGTCTTACAGTGAATTGGATCTCCAATGAGCCACAAAGTCTTGAAGTTTAATTGGAATCTTTTTTCTAGATTAATCATTCTCATGAATAATATTTTCTTCCTTTCCCCCCACCAGGTGTGAACTTCATATTTTTCTCTGGAACTAGGCAACAGAGGAAAAGATCAAGATGGTCCCAAATTATTCTACTGAAGAAACTGTTAAAAGAATCTACGTTGACTGTCCAGTTTCAGGAAGGCACAGTTACATCTACGTTATGGTTCCAACTGTTTACAGTATCATCTTTATCATAGGCATATTTGGGAACAGCCTGGTCGTTATTGTCATTTACTGCTACATGAAATTAAAAACAGTAGCTAGCGTCTTTCTGCTAAACCTGGCCCTGGCTGACCTGTGTTTTCTCATAACTCTGCCACTCTGGGCAGCCTACACAGCCATGGAGTACCAGTGGCCATTCGGCAACTGTTTATGTAAGTTAGCGTCAGCGGGGATAAGTTTCAATTTGTACGCCAGTGTGTTCCTGCTCACGTGCCTCAGTATTGACCGGTACCTGGCCATAGTACACCCCGTGAAGTCCCGAATTCGGCGTACCATGTTTGTTGCCAGAATAACTTGCATTGCCATCTGGCTTCTAGCCGGCGTGGCCAGTTTGCCTGTCATCATTCACCGGAATATATTCTTTGCTGAGAACTTGAACATGACAGTCTGTGGTTTTCGGTACGACAACAATAATACAACGCTCCGGGTCGGATTAGGTTTATCCAAAAATTTGCTGGGCTTTTTAATTCCTTTTCTGATCATATTAACAAGCTATACCTTAATTTGGAAGACCCTGAAGAAAGCATATCAAATTCAAAAAAATAAGACCAGAAATGATGATATTTTTAAGATGATTGTGGCAATAGTATTTTTCTTCTTCTTTTCTTGGATTCCTCATCAAGTGTTCACTTTTCTGGATGTATTAATTCAATTACATGTAATAACAGACTGCAAAATCACTGATATTGTGGATACGGCTATGCCCTTCACCATTTGCATTGCTTACTTTAACAACTGTTTGAATCCTTTCTTTTATGTTTTTTTTGGAAAAAATTTTAAAAAATACTTTCTTCAGCTAATAAAATACATTCCACCAAATGTCAGTGCACATCCCAGTTTAACAACGAAAATGAGTTCCCTCTCATATCGACCACCAGAAAACATACAATGAACCACTAAAAAGACTGCTGGGTCTTTTGACAGCGAGTGATGTGTTTTGCAATATACTTTTTCAGAACAACCTTGTGAACGAAGCAGCAAGAGTGACAGAATTCATCTGCAGTCCTGAACATCACAGCTTACTGCTCATTACTAAAACATTAAACCACCTCAAAAAAGTCATACTGTAAGGATTTAGCGGTGGTCTTTTGTTTTATATTGTGAAGAGGACTGCTTGGTTTTCATTTTGTTCTCTATTGGAAGCAACATAAACAGTGGACAGGTAGTGCGAGGTTATTCTCAGCATCCTGCCATTTACTTCAGAGAGGGTAGATAAAACTGTAAAGATCTCTGAACTGAAGTTAAAGGAAAAGCATGTGTAAATTATATTAATTGAGAAGGACCTGTTTTGCACATACATGAGCAATTTTATTGTAAGTATGTGGAATTTTGTTCAAAGAGTCAGAAGACATGCACTGCTTTTTTTTTCTCTCTCTGTAATTACATATATTATTATAATATAACTTGTTATTCAAATGTATGTTACATCTACAAGCCCAATTCCAAACTTGGATAGAAATTTAAAGACCTTGAAATTGGTCTAATTCCCCGTTATGCTACTATTTTTCATTTAAAAATGGCAAAAGTTTATAATACATGCAATAAATGCAGATTTATTTATTAATTATAGAAGAAATATATTTCTAGATTTATATTCCTACTCAAAGATTTCAAGTAGTTCAACTAATATGGCTGTCAGTCACACCACTAAACATCTGAGACCAAACTTTGTTCTTGATTTTTATGGAGTTACTCTCTATTTATATAAAACCATTCCTGGAATAAGGAGCATTTACTCCCTGTAGGACTCCCGCTGACGCGTATGGAACTATTTCAAATTCACACTAGTATAAGTCAACAAGGTTTGGTTCAAACTCCCCTCACAAATGAGGGGGAAAAGGTGATAACCACTGTAGGACTTTTCAGCTAATGATGTACTCATCTGCCCTTCTGACCTCAAGTAATGAACTCCAGAAAATATTTGTTCTTAATTCAGTCTCATCTATTTTCTTCAAAAATAACTAAGTTCATAAATACTTTTCAACGTAGCAAAATGCAAGAAAAAGTCCAATATTTTACATATATCATGTAGGCAAATATATGATCCTGGAGAATATGCAGTATTCATAGTCTTAAAAATTATATATTTAATGTGATTTTGACTCAGCTAGCAAATGGTTAGATTATCCTTGTCTTCTGATTATCAGTGTCTTGCATATACACAACTATTTTTTTTTTAAAGATTATTTCCTAAAGTTAAAATAATCTTAAGTCAAAATACCACAAGAGAAGTTATTTCTATAGTTTAATGCTTTAAAAATGGGACTGGGAGCAGGTCTGGGAACCTGATGCCTCGTCCTGATCTTTTATTCATTTACTTTAAGGCAGTTCTCTTGAATTGTGCCTTTGTTCTTCCAGCTGCAGAATGGGAACAGTCTCCACTTACATACTTTACAAGAGCATTGCGAGGATTCAGTAAAACTTCTAAAGCACTATATGAACCTTACATTAAAGAGCTCATTATTTTAATATGTTAATAGTAGGCTAATAGCTGAGAATTTGAAACCTGGATACATGTCATTTAAAGAGGCAGGTAAATTATTCTCATTATATATAATATGTTACATTTAGCCTCTGTCTATCCTTAGATATTCATGTGAATCAGTCAATAAAAATGAATAGGACAACAGTCCTGTGCATTACAAATAGTATCCAGAGCAGTTACACCACCGCAGCACTCAGTGAGCTGATGAAGGACTAACGGAGCTTGCCATTTATCTGTATGGCGTTTTGTTCATGCACGCACACACACGCACACGCTCCGAGCAGCACTGGGAGCCTTCCCTGGCAGATGTAGCTGTTTCTTAGACATAATTCAATGTGCTGCGCTTGCCACCTGCTGGATGCAGCCATAAATTTCGTGGTGTCTCTTCCTATGACAAGTTTAAGATGAAAGACTCTTTCCCTGCCTCCTGATGGATCTGCAGATCCTTTCCTATGGTGCAACTCCTACAGAAATAGCTGCTTCCTAGATGGATGAGTTCGTTTTTAAACTTCCCTAGGAAGGGGCTAAGCAAGCTTTACCCCATCACCAGCTGATTCTTTTGGTCACCAACATCCAGTGTCCCAGACCATCACAATAGATGGTTCGTTTCCAAAATGGTGGTTGCATTACTACAAGTGCCAGCCAGTCCAAGGAGAAAACAGAAGCAGATTTGTGAAGTGCTATCTAACTATTCAAATGAAAGGACTCATTTATCACCTGGAAGAAAGAGAAGCAGAATCAGTAGTGACCGTGATAAAAATGACTGTATTACAGCAGAAAACAGAAGTTAATGACTTTGATCACTTCAGGCCTGATCCTGCATTTTTAAAAGATTGCACATCCTAGCTGCTAGTGCCACCTGTGCCTGTCTGCACCAGGGGGAAACCAAGGGCACGCGCACTTGGCTAGGAGGCTGCAGGAAAGGCAGGAGGGAATTACAGCTGGTGTGCTTTAAACAGAAGACTGACCTTGAATTGATAGGCAAAGCAAGCAGAAGGCAAAGCTGCTGTTAAATAATGTTGGAAAGTTTTTGTTCTCCTCAGGGCAAGGAGAATGGTCATCAGCTGCCAAATGCAGTGGGTCATAGGGCAGTGCTTGCTAAAACTAAAAGCAAATTAGTAGATGCTGAAAAATAACCACCTAAATCCACAGATTAAACTCTGCAGCAACTGTAGCTGTGAGGCAGCAAAGTGAACTCTTGTAGAGCAGAGAGTCAGCATTGCTGGGTACAGCCACGTGCTGCAGCTCCAGGCACCCCGCAAAGCCCCGAGCTGGCGGCTACGCAAAGAGCCCCCTTTTCCCTCAGCACACCCGCACCACTTTCAACATGCACGCGGCTGCAAAAAACGCAGGCACTGAGAAACACCACGTTGCTCAGCACTACACTCCCCTGCGCTCTACTTGTTGAAAATGCTGTGCTGGAGACCTGCACACAAGGCGCACAGAGCAGCAGCACCATGGAGTGCAGGATCAGGCCTGTCCAGTCACACTGTGCCATTTCAGCACTTAGGTCTCATTGCTCTCCAGCATGCAAGAGGCAAAGACTTGTTTTCTGTGTGTGCATCATCTATAAGTAACAGATAAGAGCAGCAAAGATCTTCCCACTTCTGGGTACCAATTACAGACACCGGCCACTGTTGTGTGACCACTACAGAGGGGCAGGCAGGAGACGGCCAGAACATCCTTTGGGGCAAGATCCTACTCCTTGCCTACAGGAGCATTTGGCTCTCACTGACCAAAGAGCTTGGGGCTGAGCCTTCCTAATTCAATACAAAAATAAGAACTAGTTATATGTGTTTAAGAACAAACTCCTACTAGCTTAAAGAACACACAAGTTAATTAAGATGCAATAATGCGATACTATTTTAAAAGAAATATCCCAAGCACTTTTCATTCTCTGAATGACCAAAGAAAGATACTTGACAAACTCCAAATCTCTCCTTGTACTCTCCGGGTGTGGGAACTCAAACCAATGTTCATGGGGACAGCACACAGCCCTAAACACAGGAATAGCTTTATCTGCTCCTATTCTATTACGATTATATTCTGTTGGCTTGTTTGAATGAATACTTCCTCTCTGCTGGCAGAATAGTTTCTAAATCACATTGTGTTTGACATATACATGAATAATATTTATTTCTATTTATTGTACAATAATACTTAATATGACTCCTGTTTCATGCTGTACTCTTTACTTGCTTGCCTATTATGGACCTACCCTAAATCATATTTTATAGATATTTATATATCTGCACTGATTAGCCTAAATTCCAGCAAAATCATCACAGATACAGTGGAGATTAATTTGGCTCCTTAGCTTAAAAATTTCCTCATGTTCACAGAGTTAATCAAGATGTTGCAGAGTAAATATCAGGTCAAAAGTCCCTTTCCTTAACCAAAATCATTATTTAGATGATGGTTCTCATCATCTGCTTGAAACTGTGACGGCAGCAGAGAATGTAGTGCAATTTCCAGGTTTGGTTCAGTTTTGCTTGCATAGCTTCAGCAATGATTCATCTTGCTGACTGCCTTTCTAAATATACTGAATTGCAAATATTCCCAGAGAGAAGTTTGCCATGGAAAGGAGTCAGAAATACTGGAAAAAGGCAAAATAAAAGAAATGATAAATCCTAAAGCAGGGACTTGCTCATTTTGAAAATATTTAGTGTTGTGCTGTATATAAACAGTCTATTTTATTTTTGCATCAGATTAAAAAAAACATAAGAAATATTTCTGCTAAGCATTAAGAAAGTTTTGAGGGGTTCCTTTAGTTTCTTAAAAACATCCTGTCCCTTTTGGAATGTATCAGACCATTCTTACCCAACTCGCAAGGTCAGGGTCTGCAGCTCTGCTCCTCAGCATCACCTTGCAAGCTTGGGGCACATCAGCTTGCGCAGAGCGATGAGGTCGTTCTGTCAGTCATCGAGCCCGCTGCACCAGCGGCCTCGCTACCAAGGCTGAACTAACAAATCCTGACTGTTCATGGCAGAGCTGTCAAGCTCATTGTCACTGCTGACTTCTGCAGATGTGGCTGGACACGCAAACGGGTGCAGACCATGTTTAAGAGCAGCATTACATGATCCTTTTAGCGCACTAGCGCAGTGACCTGCGGCTTTACAAGTACTTGTTAAATTCAGCAACAAGAACTAGATGTTGTTTTCTTTTAAATATCTTTGTGCAGTCACAATTTGTACAGTGGTGAATGTTTTCTACTTCAATAGAAATAGTTTTATATTGTAATTGTTTTACTACTGTTGTATAAGAGCATAACTTCTACTGTCTGGAGTATTACTACAAACAGATGTCGTCAATGGGTAATAGTTTTCACAAAAACGTCTCCACTGCTATATTAATCCACTGAAAATAGAGATAAGTGTTTCTGTCTCATTGTAAGTACTCAAGCATTATCGGTATATCTCTAACTATTTATCTTAGGCAATATCATCCGTACTGAAGTACCTTGTTTAATGTTGTAATATTTTGTACCACCATTCCTCATTCTTTTTACTACAGAGTCTAACCCAGCTCCCACTGACCTCGCAGATGAACAGGTTGTGTCTGCAATCCATAATGGATAACTTTGGAGAGAAACTCACCTAGCTCTGCACCAGCTAACTCCAAAATTGCACGCAGAACAGAGGGTCAGCAATTCACTCGTGTTAATCAGCTTAGCTTGTTCTGGGTTAAGTTTCTTTGGACTGGATATTTAACAAATTGCTAATTTTCCTATATACAGCTTTGAGTTTAAAGGCAGAATTTAAGACATTTCACTTCATTTAGTTTCTACAGCTATCTTAGGGAGAGATTCACCCAGAAAAGCATGCCAAATATAGGGCCACATTAAATTATGCCCAATTAGTCCTGAGAAGCCACACTCAGGCTACCTGTCCCAGCATATTCAATATAAACTGAATAACCCACCCCTTTCAAATAAGCTTTGCTTTCTTCTTAAGCAGTGCCACTTTATGCAGTGTGGATATCCCCCGGTGGGTTCAGCGAAACTAGGATCAGGTTCCAGCATCTTTACAGTTGTTGGGGTTTTTTGTTTTGTTTTTTTGCCAAAAGGGTGGTAGAATGGAAGAAATATTTCCTTTTCAAATATGTACAAAAAAATCAAATTGAATTTAATCCTGCGTATCACTAGCAAAGCCACCTCATACTCAGTTTTGTAGTGTTGCACACTGGAGAAGAATGTAAAACCGTTATAGGCTTGACATAAAATATTTAGAAATTAAGATAGTTATCCAGTAGGTAAGCTGTATGTATTTTACTCATTCTTCTACTCTATATACTGGCAGTGCTGTGATGCTAAAATCAAGCATGAGCGGGGTAAAAAAAAGGTTGTTAGAACAGGATAGAAGACAGATTGCTACAGAACAAACGAGAAAATTGCAAATTTATTTTCACTCTGCAGATAAACTCTTTTTTTTTTTTTTTTAATAAAAACAAAGTGAACCAAAAAGATTTTCTCTCATAGAAGGAAAAAAAGAAGCGTAGAAAGCAAAATACTGGAAGATTTTATGTTGGGAGCTTATGCAAAGATAAGGGAGGAAATCCCCTCTCCCCGTATTTTCAAGTGTCTCAAACTAATATTCTCAAGTAAATGTAAACTCAGCCATTTTTATTAAATCAAATGAATAGCCAAAAGATTTTTGGTGAATGAATGTGTATGAGATATCAGCGGCTGATGTGCCGCTATTGACAGTTCTTTAAGGAAAAAAGTCACGTTATTCTTTATAAACCCATCAGATAATTATATGGCCAGGAAAGGAAGACAATATACTGCATATAGACCTATATCACCTTTGCCTACCTAGCCTGAGCTTTTCCTCTTCCTTAGTTTATTACACAGTACACAAACACAGAAAACAAACCAAAAGATAAAATAAATTCACAATATATTATATGTTATAGTACTATATATGTTTATATATAATTTTGCTGAACAATTTTGGAATACTAAGGGATCTAAAATAAGTTTGTTTTCACAAGTTTTTGTTCATTTATCAAATAGCTTTTATATATATACATATATATATAGAGAGAGAGAGAGAGCTTTTATAAGAATTCAGTTTTGCACTGTAAAAAACCTTCAAGGTCGACAAAAGTTTGCAGACCTGAAGCCCTCCTTCTGTCGGGGGGGACCTATAAAGTGAGGGAATGTGTATGATTTGCAGGATGCCTTTCAGGGACAGGGTGTAAATAGGTATGTACATGAGATGTAATTATGTCTACTAGACGATTGTGAATGTTTTTGTGATTTTTTGTGAAATTTAATTAGATGATTACTCTAAATAAAAATGCAAAGAATCATGCAGAAATGCATGCTTTGTTATACACTGGACTGTATTGTACAGTCCAGTGTGTATATATGTTTGATATAGGGATGTGCTGTTTCTGATATTCTTGAATTTCTCTGAGTATTTATGGTAACTTTCTGT
This sequence comes from Struthio camelus, assembly GCF_040807025.1. Taxonomy (NCBI): domain Eukaryota; kingdom Metazoa; phylum Chordata; class Aves; order Struthioniformes; family Struthionidae; genus Struthio; species Struthio camelus. Next base: position 17,790,735 of record NC_090950.1, read on the forward strand.
ATGACTTCAGTTTTTACAGAAGAGTGGATAACATATGTCACTGCGCTGTTTCAGAGAAACTCACCAAGTTTTAGACAGGTTTATGTCTAACAATGATAATTCTGCAACAAAGTAACCATTTTTCACAGAAACATTATCTGTAACAGAGCGATCATATTTTGAAGTGTGGAAAATATTAAACAACCTAAAACGCATTTAAATAAGTGATGGTTCAAATTAATCTTCACATCACATGGTTGCTTGTTTCTTCCAAGTTTTGTTTCTCAAACCCAAAGTAAAGGTGTTTTTAGCTTTAGCTCCCAACATAGGTAGCAGAACAAAGAAAGCAGGTGGTCTGACAAGACTGCTGGATCCACATGGAAGTGTACGTTATCTGTATACCTCATACCCCAGAAAGTCTGAAATTGTAATGCAATTTTTGTTTTGATCAAGAAGGCCTGTGAATCAATTTCGTGTTAACTAAAGAAAACTTTAAATGTTTATTAGAAAAGTACACTGTACTTATTGCTACAGTGTAAATAATCTCCTACCAAGGATTCCTACATGCTTTCCCCTATACTTTAAGTATCTAATTTCAGTATTCCTACGGCACTCGCTTCTAATGTGCTTATCAAATAAATTTCCAAAAGCTTGGCAGATAGCACAAAACCACCTTAATGCTCAATATTGTGACACACAAGTAAGCATTGGATTTAAATGGGAAACCTGAATCATGACACTGTCAAACGCTAGAAGAGTATACAGTACATTTAAAAACAATCTAAAGTCATTCCCATTTTGTCCTCTTACCTTCAGCCAGGGGAAGACTGCAAACTTTAGTATAAATTACACGCAAGATAAATTTTTCCTTACACTCCACTGCTTATCTTGGAGTCGTTTAGAGGCTAAATTTTCTGCCAGCTTAACTCAAATATTTTAACAAGGTTATTCCATGACAGAATAGGCCTTTATCGCTCTTGTGATAGTATTTGATTGATGATCTGCCTATGTCACAGGAAAGGCTAATAGATACTGCAGAGCTCCATAACTTCCAGCCACAAGCAGATCACCACCACCGAACATCCACACTCGCACAGAGCAGTACTGCATTCGGCGCATGTTTAGGCGGTCCAGTTGCACTTACTGCAAATAAAATTTACTCATGTGGCTCAATATAGCCACAGAGGCAGTGAAATCCTGGAATAACTCTACTGTAGATAGGGTCTTCCCTATATTTCATCTACAGTCATGCCTGCATTATTTCATTTCCTGATAACATGCGATACTTAGGGCTATCTAGCATGTATAATGTCTGTGTCACTGCTGCACTCCAGTGTGCTGCAAATATACACCAAATGCAGTGTGGCGTGTTTTTAGGATTGGCAGAGGCTTGTATTTAATTTACTGTATCTACAGTTAGTTTGTTTTCTCTATTATATGCTCATTCCCTAATCTGCAGGGAATATTCCATGCATAGCTGTTAAGTCTGCTGTAACAATGGAGGAAAACACATGGGACAGTATTAAGGATGTGGTCTATAACGCATTGGTTTTAACGTGCATTTTCACAGAACACAAAGGAATCTAAGACTTTCTTGGTATGTTTTAAGTTTGGGAAACATTTGATTTCCCAAAAGTGCTGTGCATTTCTTCCAGGAGGTCACTATCAAGTTGGAACAAACAAACTAGCATTCTTATGCACAAATTTATCCTAACTTAATCACAATTTAAAAATCTAAACTAGTTCCTTTCTATTATTCAGTCTGTTGACAGCATTCTGCTGGCAGTCTCTTCAGTGTTTCTTTCTCCTTCAGTGGACCTCTCTCAGTAACAGGAAATAACATTTTTTAAACACAGAAGAAAAAAATGTAAAAACAAAAATCCAAAAATTTGAAGAAGGGTCAGCTGCAGATACAGTTCTTAGAGCTGCATGGCACACTAGTATTTTCAATACAGTGAAAATTAGTAGATTTCAGAGTAAGAACTTGTCTTAGCTCCCTTTAAAAGGGGGGAAAACCTGTCTGGACAAAGCGAGGCTCAATGTTACCTCAGGCTGTTTGAAAAGTAGAAATGCTCAGGCATGGCAGTAATTAGAGGCAGACGTGCATTTGAGTTTACTTTAAACTCTTTGACTTAGACTTTAAGATCCCACCTTTTAATAGCAAGCCTTGTCATTGATTTAGAGCAGTGAAGTCAAAGCAGTTCCGAAAACACGAGCCATAAGCCTATCAAACTTGTTCCAGTGAGCAAACATAACAGTCCAAACATCACTCCTATGATTTCTGTACTGCTCCACTGAAATCTATTTCTCTTGTTTCCATCTAAAATGGTATTGTGGTATGGACATAGTTATAATTTCTATAGCCTATAAAATGAGACTTTGTATGTAAGACTACAGGAAAAGAACATGCAATCACCTGCAATGCACAATATAAGAGAGATTTACCTATATGGGGACTGGTACTGTGGCTTGTGAAAGAAGTTTATCCAAAAATCATGAACTGTTTCAATCCTGTTCCCACCGACGTCAGTTGGGATTTTACTGTCAGCTTGAATGAAGAGAGATAACTAAGTCCTGAAAACAGCACATAGAACCTTTAATTTTAGGTGGGGGGGGGGGGGGGGGAAGCAAAAATACATCTGAACAATCACTTTGTCTCCTCTTTTATACATATGAAAATATAGCATGCAGCCACAAGAAAACTACTTGTATCTTCATGGGATAAGCACTGTGCAAACAACTGAGCTATGCAACACAAAACAGGTCAAGTCAAAATGGTGGAGCCAGGCATTGAATTCATTTGCTTGGAAAGGATGCATTAAATACAGACATGGCAAGCTAAGAAATATAACAAAAATATCAAATATTTTATTCCTTTTTGCTATAAGGCACTTCCTAGCTATCATCCTTTTTTTTTTTTTTTTAAAATAGTGCATAGCACTTGTTTGTGGCATATATTAATCAGGAAGTTAACCTGATGTTATTCTGTCTCAGTATCAGAGAGTTTGAAATAATTTGCATTAACACCATGTACAGTGTTGCTTAGTAACAGAGACAGTGGAATAAAGCCATAAATTGGGAGGAAGAAGATGAGGTGGGAGGAAATCACGGCAGCATAAAAACTTTTATTGGCACTTAAGCCTTTTTCTCCTCTGATTGAAGCAGAACTCATGAAACAATTACAACCCCATGACAAAGGCTGGTAATGATCAGCCCTCAAGAACGACTGTTATTTTCTGGCAGTTCAGAAGCTGTTTTTGTTTATTTCAGGAAATGAAACATAAAATTTTTTTTGGACTATCCAAAAATGAAGAGACAGATTAGCGCTGGGTAATTATCCAGTGCCAGCATTTCACAAACTCCCACTGTAGAATAGGAGACTTATGTAATAATTTAGAACTGTAATTAATTCTTGTCACCCAAGCAGAGTTTTCAAAGTAATAATATGCACTTCAGTACCCAGTACTTACATTGTACTGTACAAAAGCGGAAAACATATAACCCAATTATAGTGAAGGAATTATTAGGGAAAAGGCTGTTGGGAAACAATTTTATTAAATTCAGCCAGATGCACTTACAGAAAGATAAGTGTGATAAAAAAGGGGGGAAAAAATCAGTACTATAATAAAGTCTATGCTATGTGAGGTCTTTCAAACACTTCAGTAAAATTTGTACCCTGATGCAGACAAAGATTTAACTTTTTCTTAGTAGCTAAAAGTTACTGCTACTCAGTCATGGCATGTGAAGCGTTGTATGATCTTAATCCAAGAGGAAAAACAAGATCTGCATAAAACAGAGAACACTTAAAACTCTTCATAGCAGGGACCATAGTTCTGACACATCATCACATGGATCAAGTCCCTTCCCTGTCATTAACCTATTCAAAAATCACAAGATATCCCTGCAGCAACTATATCTTAATATACTGCTTTGCTTAACTGCTTAATGCAGAAAAGCAGTATTGAGAAATAGTCTGAAGTTCCCCCCCCCCCCCGCCTTTTATTGTGATTGAGCCTCTTCTAAATGAGAAAACAAACATCATAGTCTCTTGTTCTCCTCTTCACAGGGTCCTCCCAGTTAATCTGTTCCTTATCCAGGCACATACTTCTTTTGTTCCCAAAACAAGGCCCTGTTTCTTAGTCTTTTTAATGACATTAGAATCTTGGCTTTCATTTCATCACATTATTTCAGTTATCTATTCCAGGTCTAACTGTAACCCTAAGCTCCCTAATAATTTGCTCAAGGCTTCAGAGAGACAGTGGCTTAACTCCAAACACCTCTTCAGAGCTATCCACCTGCATGCAACCAGAAGCCAGGTAGAAACGCAGCAGGCCCCTTTCCACCCAGCCAAGCAGATAGATCTCTCAAACGGGCAAATACTGCAGGCCGCTTTGTCCAGGAGAAAGAGAGGGGATCACCTATGCTCATGCCATTGATTTCTAGAACAAGCAGGGTTTTCCTGTCCCACTCTTTCAAGTGAGAGCATGGAGCTGCATACAAATAGGAGAGAGCCCCATCAGAGCAGAGCGCCGCAAGGACACCGTGCTCAGGCATGCCTAGTGCCACATGTGGTCTTTTTCAGCTGGCTGCCCTACCTATGACAGGGCCTGTGTTCTTGGCAGCAGCCCCAGGTCCGTTGCAGGTGGTATGCTCACCTTGCACTAGCATGAGGCTGAACTCCTAAGTGCCTCCTCGAGTGCCTGGACTTGCTCAGTTCAGAGCTGGGACATCCAGGCAAGGTTTGCATACCAAAAAGGCAGCAGTACAACCACAAATAGATGGAGGGTTAGGACCTCTAGCATACTGTATAGCATCAAGCACAAGTTCCCCAACTGATACACATGGATTACACATTACTCCGTACTAGCATTGCCTCCGAGTGACCCATCTGTGAGCGACCACCTCAATAACACTGCTGCCAGCACAGCACCAGTGTATTCCCCCTCTCCCCAAACCCCTGTACTTTTTTCTTATTCAGTCTTTATCTATCTGCTTTCTTTCACCTTCACTTCACCTTACTTCTTCTGGATGATCCTCTGCACCCTATTCCCTCATTTATTTTTTCCTCCAGGCTCAAGTGTACACTACAATGAGAAATAATAACTATCTTTTAAAATCTTTTGAATTTGGATTTAGAATTCAAACAACCTCATCCTTTTCAGCTCTAAGAAACATAAAGCAATCATTTTATATAATCTGTGATTTCCCTATCCTCTTTCAACCCACGCTTCACCCATTTCCCCTGCTTTGTTGCTGACTTTGTTATGTCTAATCTTAGAATGGAAAATTGCATGGACTCGTTTCTTATCCAGGCATTTGCTCTGTAACTTCCTGTGTGCATTTATGATGCTAAATAAAAAGCAAAACTATAAGCTGGCATTTACCTAATTAAGAAACCCCAAACCAAGATAGCATATGTTTGAAAATCCTGCTTCAGATATACCAGAATCACCGAGCCGCCAGACAACTACATGAAAAATGAGAATTTCTTTTTAGAGTAGATTCTGAGATAAGCTCAGACACTCTCTAGTTATTTACCTTTTGAAGAAGTCTTACTATGTTTAAAAACCACCACAGCTTAAACACACTTTCTGATAGTCATTTTAAACCTTTCCTTTGATGTCGTCTCAAGAACAAGGAAGACAGAAGGGCTGTAACTTCTTCTCAACGTGCATTGCTGCCTTCGCGTCTGTGTAACATGCATTTAGAAGCCAGGACAGAAAAGTACTACAGAAATGCAAAGCATTACAGAAGTAACAAGACCACGTTCAGGCTGACCTGGCTTTTGTATAACCACATTGTACGCCCTTCACTCTTTGCTACTAGAATACATTTCCTCTCAGGCTGTTTCAGGACTGAAATAACATAATACGATCTTTTGACCACAGACCCTTTAGGATAGCTACTTAGTTTACTACATCACACCTGTCACCCTGGTATCAAGGGCATCCACAAAGTCTCAACAAATTTGACTTAAAGTTTCACTGACGATTTATAAAGTACTCCTCAAACACAAGTCTCCATTAAGAACGCGACTGTGAACGACAATTCTGTGCAAAGCTAGATACACAAATAAAAATAAATCAAGCTAAGACATCACCACATGTGATTTCCTGAGGAGGAAAAAAACCCCAAAGGATTTCCTACACTGGGAACAAAACAATGAGAGACAATCTGTGAATTAACACTCAAATCCAAATATAAGGACTTTATACACCAGAGGAATCACCTCTCCCCCCGCCCCCCACACCAGAACTTTTTAAATAACATAAGCGCTCTTCTTTATCTCCTCCCTATTGAAAAAAATATTTGTGGTTTGCCTTCAAAAAAAAAAAAAAGGATGAAGCAAAACAGATGGTGGAGCGCAGAGACCAGCGCGGCGCGAGGAGCAGGGGTTTGCAGGCTCTCCAGCGTGCCATCCCCACCGTCGGCCGCCAGGCAAGGCCTCAGCGCGACGCGGGCTGAGCCCAGCTGCAGCCCGGCCGCCCGCCCGGGGAGCGGCCCACGTGCAACTGAGATCAGAGTTTGGCCCCGGGTTTTCTTTCCCAGCCCGACGAGCACAGCCCTCGCAACGTGAGTCCTTGCAGGCGCTCAGATAAGACGGGCAGACCGCGGCGTCGCTGCCCTGCCGGCAGAGCTCGCCTTCCCTGCCCGCCCACCCACCCGCCGCGGCTCACAAATGCCACGTTAGGGCGTCCATCAGGACGATGAACATGAAGCGCTAACATCTATTCATGTCGTTCATCAGCCAGCGTTAAGGGAAAAGAGCTCTTTGTAAGTCTGTGATGCCAAAGCTCACCAAATTATCAGCTTACCCTCGCTGGCATCCTCTTGCCTCCGACAGCCGACGGCCCCCGAGGCCGCAGCGCTCCAGCCTGCTGCGAGCCCCCTCTAGACCACGGCGCATCCTGCACCCACACGCCTGCTTCAGCGCGGGGCACCTGCGCCAGCCCCTCGCTCCCCCAGCCCAAGGAGCTCACTTTCTGTCCAGCACAAGGCCCACGGAGGTCCCAGCTCACTCAGGTGCACCCCAGCACGGACGAGGCCACAGAGGAGCCTGAACCCCTCGCTCAGGGCTGCCTCGGCCATGCCGTGGCAGCCCTGCCAGACCGGGCAGCTGCAGTCTCCCTCACTGCAGCCTCCTCCAGCCACTGCCTAAGCCAGTGCCAGGGCCCTGCCAACACTAACGGCCTTAACAACCCTGCCTAGTCCCACCTGCGGCCTCCCCGCCCCGGCCCCGGCCCCGGCCCCGGCCTGGCATCAGTCCTCCAACAGGTGTTTCACAAGAAATAATTAAGATCGATACTCTTGAACTACCTTAAGGTAGATTTTAGTCTCCATCAGATACCTTCCGGCATCATGAGAAAGCTAAGGTGTTGTCATGCCCTCCGAATCTGTGAATCTTTGTGGAGCTTGCAATTTCCCCCAAAAAACAGCTTACAAAAGCTGATGGTGGAATTTACCATTCAAAGAAGTCAGGGAAAACTCTGCTCCATGCTGTTTGTTAGTACGGTCTGAAAGAGGCATGAGTCATGGCGACATCCTTATGATGGATCCCTTGTGTTTTGGACACATGTGCATTACAAAGTTCATCATCTTCCCTGTAGAGCTTGTAAAATCCTTCAAACCTTATAAACTGTTTGGATTCTGCAATGAAGACCTTGTGAAGATTACAAAACCTCTCATTCAATTGACCCTCTGCGTAAAACAGAATTCCCTCCTCTCCCTCAGCCTCAGAAACCTGGCTCAGCTGCCAGAGCTATTTATTTCTGAATAATATTGAAACAGGACTTCAGAGACGCTAAGGCAAAAAGAAACGTTTCACATATGTTATTTAAGGAGCTTAAATTTTTCTTTTTAAACAAACCTTTCCCAGCATTGGGCTACTTCATAGCACTTTAAATGCATTTTTACTGCAAGGGCATAAACCTTAAACAGCTATTTTATTCATGTGCAACTTAGGACAACTGGAAAAAACTAAGTGAACACCTGAAAGTATTAAAAGAGCTTAAAAAAATCCCACGCAGCACTCACAATATTCTATTTCTAATAATACAGTATAATATATTCTGTAATATGTATAGATTCAGTTACATTTTTGTGACTCCATGGCACTGTGGCCTAAGTCAGCAGTTCTCAGAAAGGGATCCCTAGGAAGCAGACTGTTTCCTTCAAGTTTCCAGATGCTAAACTGCATTAAAGGAAGTACAACATACATTAAACACTTTTCCATGTAAGTAATTGCTGCAGTAATGCTAGGAAATTATGAAAGGAATGAAGGTCAGCACAATTTCTGAATAGGCAGAAACATACTACACAAGGCAAATCTTTCTCTAACCATGTGGCCTATTCCAGAAATGAGCTTAAGAATTCCTGATGCGAGCCTATTTGAAATGCAGACTTTTATTTCTATAATGCTTTGTGTTTGTCAGGTTGCTTGTATATGCTTATAGTTTGTCTGCGTTCTTCAGGTCTCCTAGCCTTCTGCTCGCCTGTAGTTCCTCAGGGCAGATTGAATTATAAAAGAAAAATGACACAAATCGAAAGTCCTTGCAGATTATACTGTAGAACAAATACAAAGAAACATAATGCTCTTACTTCCTAACTCTCAATTATAGAAAAATAGCGTCAGTGAGAAAATTGTTACTTTCATAATTACTCTTCTCGATAACTAGCTTTTGAAAACCCATGAAAAGCTTTCAGAGTGCATTTGAAATTTGAAACAGTGAAGCTAATCAAAATAGGTGTTTGTTTATTGTCTATTATTAAGGAAGCTGTACGGTGGTTGACAGCCACAGGCAATGTCACTTGTGTGAAACTGGTAGGATCGTAACAGTAATAAACTTGAAGCAGCATGGGTCCTGCTTAAATGAAAGTAAGGTTTAAATGCAAGTAAGAAAGTTACGTTGCCAGTTAAATGGATTGTGCTGTTTTTCTCTCCTTCTCAGGCCAAGTGTGCGGTGTTTTGGCCAAGACACAATAAAAACCCATAGTTAGAAGGAAAGATGATATTTCTCCTAGTCGTGAAGGTTGTAGCTTCACTGTGTTTTAACAGACCTATATTTGAAAAAGCAGTTTTTAAGACAAATATTGAATTAAAGAGGTAGGAGATAGATAGGATACGGTTAAAAAGGATTAGATCATCTCTGGAACAGAGAGATTCTCCAGGAGCATGTGTATTGCTGCATACACTATCTCCAAATCTTCAACACAGAAATACTTTTACAGATAAGTGTAAATCAGAAGCAAATTTAACATCTGACAATATCTTTTTTAACTGTGGCAGCAATTGCAGAGATACAGAACACCTTTTCTCTCTTATTCAGTGCCTTGAACAATGAGTCCATCAGCATATCTGCTTCTCATAAGGCAGGACTACATTTGCTAGAGCTAAATCTGGAAAGAAAGTGACCTCTTAGTGTCACTGGCCCAGCCTTTGCAACAAAAAACTCATAGAGAGGCAAAATATCCAGGAAGATGTTGTGACTGAAAGCACAAGTTCATCCTCCATTATCTATCCTTTGCTTTGTCAATTTTCCAGCAACAGCTGCTAGTTATCTGTCATATTAATATGCTTTCAATATACTGTGCTTGAAGCAGCTGGACCAACTTGAAACCAATTTGAAAAACATGTTTATAGAGAAAGGCGGAGGAAATGACCTGTAACACTGTAGACACAGTATGTTCCACACAAGAGTTCCATCAGTCAAGTTTTTACCAACTCAGTTATTTTATTATCACTCAAGGTATTCAGTTTTGATTTGCTGCTATGAGTAGGCTCTGAGATGTCTCTGACTTCCCATCTACCTTCCCAAAATTTTCTGTGGTTCTTTGGTCCCCAGAGAAGAACAAGAAGTAAAGAAAGCATTTAAGTGAGCAGCTTCACCCCAACGTTTCTGTGTCTGCAGCTGAGCACAAGGATTAAACGAGGATTTGGTTAGTTGGTAGGGGAGGGAGAGGAATGAGGCAGGTATTTTCTTTTAGGAAGGGACAAGAAAGAGCTTCAAAGAATTTGCATTACTAAATGGTTCAAAAGAAATTGATTTTCTTCTAAGTAATTTCCCTGTAATATGGGATGAAACTTCCCTGGAACAAAGTGATCCATCTCCCACCCAGCGCTCATTCAGCCAGAATTTAGTGAAATGTGGCATTTAGAAAGATCTTTATTTTAACAATTTTGGATATTAGGGTGGCATTTTAGAATGTATAGAAGGAGAAAAAGTTGATGAAAATTAACCAACTCTCATCTTTCTTTCTGCATAAAATTCATATTTGAACTTGAGCCAGAACTATTTCAACCTTTGCTGTAGTGCAGAAACCAAGGCTCTTCTTGTGTTTAGTGATATTTATTTTTCATTCTTCAAATTTTTGCACTGTAAATTTTGTTTACTTTCAGTGCCAATAAGCCAAGCTAATTACCATAGTTTCATGAAGCTTTGAGGCTGAAAATGCAAGCTCAAAAGAAAAAAACACGCAGTCATTTTTCCTGCAAATATGGTATCTTGTCTCCCTTGCATAAAGCAATGCCTTTGAATAGGTATTTGAAAGGTGAAATATCGTAGACCTGTTGCAGTCACTTGGTACCCATTATTCTGAATGCTTTAGCTTTTTTGCAGTCAAATTCTCAAGCTTAATCCCAGCATTTACAGGAAATTTCCTTTGTGTATCTGTGTGACTTTAAAATGAAAGTTATAAAATGACCAGTGGCATATTGAAATAATGGGCTCTGCAAATTGTCAGTTAACTAGAAAAAAAAGATTAAAGTAGAAGACTGACCAAAACCCTCAGACCTACGTATTCTCCATCAATTGGTTAAGATGCTGTTGGTCTACAGAAACGTATGCTTATTTCAGTTGTGGTCAAACACAAGCAGATCACAAGCTTCTGGTACAATGCTGCCATGGGAAAGCCATTGCAGTGGTAGGATGTGTGATGTGAAGTCCTGCCAGGAGCCAAGAGAGCATTAATGTTATTAGCAAAGTCTCCAGTGGGACCTCTTTCGAAACGCTGGGAACAAGTCTGGTTAGCCATGGTTAGAAATGAGTTCAGACTTCATAGAGCGAGATAGCAAGGAATGGAGTGCATGCCCGTTTCACAAAAAAAATGGCTTATTTTATCCAGCAAATTGTTTGGCTTGTTTAGTCTAGCAAAATAAAATCTAAGAAGAGATAGGATTACTCCTCATAAATACAAGACTAGGAGGAAAGTGAAGCCCTTCTTAAGCTAGGGGATAATGCTGGCACGTGAATAATTGAGTATCAGCTTACCATAAACAAATTAAGGCTATAAATTAATAGGCAGTTTCTAAACATCAGAAGAGTGATGATCGGGAACAGTTTTCCAATAGGAGTAGTGGGAGCAACAGGCTAAACAGCCTGAAGGTGGCACTTGATATGTTTGTGAACAGCATAACACAGTATGGTGCCTGAGAAAACAAAGAACAAGGCTGGTTTTGAAGCACAAGTCCCCTGTTTCAGCTGAGGAACTGCATGGCTTTTCTGATTTGGATGCATACATTAATCTGGGATATTAAAGGTAACAGATATAAGGCCAAATTTTTGTGTACACTGAACAACTTGGGTTTGTAAATTACATTTTCCCCTGCTTTTACTCTGCTCATGCAGCTTAAGAGAGAATTTATTTAAATAAGACTTAGATGTACAGTGAGTAAATGTGAGCACATGCATCCTGCAGGGGTACCTAAGCATGCAATGATAAAACTTTCACTAATGGCAACCACAGGTTTTTAGCTACAACTGCATCCCCTAATGAACTGGGAGTCTGTTGATAGTGCAGCAGAGACAGAATGAGGTCTTCCTAGTCTCGGTGTCCCTGTCACCTCTTGTTCTCAAACTAGCTTGTTGCTTCTTATCAAGCCATAAGGAAGCCTCATGTGAAGAACTCACATCATTGTACATCTCCATGATCTACCAGCTTAGGTACCATGGAAAATATTCTTAGTGGCTCTATTTGGAGCTATATGCTTCCAACATTTGTTCTCTCTGGTTCACATCAGATCAGCCAGGGGATAAAACAAATTCAGCTGGAACTCAGCACCTTTAGTTTTTAAAGACTATTTCTAACTTTTCTGTTCAACATGTTGGCTGAATTGCTTTCTCACCCAGTTTGAACCATTGCTTTTACATGAGCTGGTTGATACATTTATCCCAAATCTTACAAAAGATGTTAGGTTTCACGCATAATTTTTTAGCATCTGACATCTCTATACCCACCGCTTGTCTGTGCAGACTATACCTTTGTTGTTCCTGCACATACCTCTGTGACATGTCCTTCCTTTAATTTTTATTAGGGTTTCTGTGACATAGACACATGGCCTTGCTTTCTCAAAGCAGGTTCTGTTCTCCTTGAGTAGCAGAGATAGAATAATGGCTTTTTTCCAAACAAGTGTATGAATTAAAAATAGTTAAAACTACATTCCAAATTAGTCTATCACATTTACTGTCCACAGAGGAGGACTCAGAATAGGGCATGATAATTCATGCAAAGTGAAAGTTAGTAGCTGATGGGCTCACTTAAACACTGGTGTAAGCTGACTGCAACAGCTTCCCGTCTCTGCTGAATTCTGCCCCCTAGCTTGGAAATCCTTTAAAAATACAACATTTTTTCTGCTCAGTTATATTCATTTCTACCAATAGGAGAACTTTAAGTCAGGACAATTGTCTGACTTCTGCCAGGCCATGCAATGGCCACACAGAGCGTATTACAATAACCTCTAATATATTAGTTTGAGCAGGTGTATTTGCAGTACCTGAATCAGCAGAAAAACCTGCAGCGAGCTTGCATGAGGACTTAAGCTGGTAAATCTTCATTGCTTCACGCTATGCTACGCTGGCCTCATGAGCTCAAGAGCCTGAAACATCGACCCTTCTGCTCCGTGCTACTTCTTAGTGCAGAGATGTTGTGCTTGGGTTGGGCAATGTTACCATCCCAAAAGACACCTACAGGCACTACCAAGATAGAAGGATGAACAGCAACTCACCTTAAAGACATCTGCAGATTTCCCATCTGTAAAAAGTCTTAGAAAGTCCATAAAACTATGCTGGATTGTCCTCTGCAAAATATCATGAAGTTCTGCAGTGAAGGACTTACAGGATTTTTCATTCAAAAGGGGAATCAGAGAAAGCAGTAAGATAGGGAGAGGCAGAATTTCTTCGCTTGGGCCCAGATATTTTTTCACCAGCGATGTTAGTCAAACCCTTCACCTACAAATGACACTGGCTCTGAGCATATAGCTTCCCCTGCACATATGTCACCTCAGGGACTATACAGCTTCAAAAAAAAAAATCATTCAAACTTTATATGTTCCATTAATAAGTTCCTTTCATGTGTTACTTACCAAATGTCTGATGAATGTCTCTGATAAACCCAACTCTGCACTTCCAAGTTGAAATCAAATATTAAGTGCCAATGAAGCAAGTAATAAAAAAATGGCCTCTGCATTCATCTTAAATACCAATACATTTATCATGATTTGAAAGCCTTATTCTGGGATTGCATAAACCTCTTGAGGACAATTTTCATGTCTGCTCTACATGAGAATTAGTCTTATGTGATGTACACCCTATTGCCTTTGCTCCATACGGATCACTCACGAAGGACAGGAGTCTCCGTTAGCACATGTTGAAGCATCAGTCTAGACATCTTAAAATAGCTGAAGGGAAGGGCAAAAATTTCCTGCTTGTCAAGGGGGTTGGGGTATGACTGAAAACTCTGCTGGGTTTTATTTTTGTTCTTTAGCTCTAACAAAACCTCTCAGAGTTCAAACCCAGGAAGCTTGTTTTTCAGTGAGGCAGTATTGAGCATCGTGACCTGTTCTTGTTTTCCTGGAGTGAATAACAGAATCACCATTTTCTTCAAACACAGCAGGATTTACACCACTTAACGTCATTCTGAAAATAGGCTGGGATGAAGACAGCATAGGGAAAGCCAAAACAGCTAATAGCAAACAAAAAAAAAACTACGTGTGGATCAGAAACCAGCAAAATCCTATATTTCATTTATTCTGTTTTAAGCCTTCCAGTAAGACAGCAAAGACGAATATGAATAACATACTGAACAATCTAAGAGGCAACTTTGCTTCGATAGGAAAACCTTTGGCAGCCAAAGAAGAGGATAAAAACTCCCAGACCCTTCCATGAGCACTCTGCTGCTGAGAAGCAGGTGTAAACCAGCTCACCACAGCAGGGAAGGGACTCCGTTTTCCCTATGGAATATCTCAAGACAAGAGTAATATAGTTTTCTATATGTATACATTCATACCTGGTCAGGCTCCCTCATGATGCCACTGACACCAAAAGAGCCGAGCTGCCGCACTGCGTAGCTGGTGTCCGTAGTCGCAGGCATCGCGGGAGATACGCACCAGGTGCAGGATCCAGCATGGGGCTGTGGGATACCTTCCCTACCATTTCCACAAAGCACTGCAACATTTCCACATCAAAATGTATCTTTTTTGAGAAAATATTTTAAATAATTCATAGATAATGCGAGGATTTCAGGTAGCTGTGATGTTTCGGGAGGCAGTGGATCAAAGCGTGGGTCTCTCCTGCCTCACCCCTTCGCAGCAGATGTGATTTCGGGGTAGGGAGCTGAGAAGTGCAGAGAAATGTAAGTAGGAAGCAGAGATAAATTAGTAACAAAAAACCTCTGTCTGAAACTGGCCCTGCACGGTCCCAGTGTTTGAGATGGTTTCTGTATTGCAAGGTAGAGTTTTATAAACTGCTTCTAATCCAATGGGTAAAAATAATATTGTTTCATTTATACTCTATCAAGCAATAAAGCAAAATGACTCAATTCAAACACCCAGGCTTGCATGGGTGTAATAAAGCAGAATCCAGACACTGAATTTAAAGCAGCTTTCTTGTCATTTCTGATGTCTAAGCATTTCCACACACAGAGACTACAATATTTCTGAAGAATGTAGCTGTTTCACTTTCTGCTGATTGCTTCCTTTTTTTTCATTTTCAAGGTTTTACAGAAGTATGTGTCCAGCTGAATTAATTTTTAGATACATTCATGAAAATTTGATTGCAGAGAGTTTATTCATGAGATTAGAATATGGCTCCACGATGAAGTTGTTTGCACTGTTTGTTTTTTTTATTTGTTCTGTGAAGTCTACTGGTTACTGAAAAATAATAAACGAATTACTTCTTGAGAAGTCTAGTATTATTTTTAGTCACTGGATTATTTCTGTGAATAAAAGGAACTTTTCATCTGGACAAAAACCACTCCCTCGGTCAGATTGGGTTCCACAGACTTGAACAGCTTGAATTTGATTTCCTGTCATGTTTTCCTTGTGATTCCTCCCAAACAGCTAATACAATTGTTTAAGTCAGACAGGTTCTCCTCTGCATTTGATAGTGGTTTACTTACATATTCACAGAGGAAAAGAGTTCCAAGAGTAATTCACCCAGGTTAATTTGCTACCCCATATTCTTATGTGAACTCTCCCTACGAATTTGTAATTAGTCTTTTTAATAATGCTGCCTAAGTATACATTACTGGTCTAATTAATTGCTTTGGGAAGAGTTTTATGAATATTTGCAATCATTTAAGAACCGTGAGTCTTTTGAAAAGGATCATATTGTTACATTAACACATTAATGTGCAGAATGCCCAATTTATAATAATTGGTCTTTTTGGCTCGGTGTTTTTTACGTGATTTTTTGTTTTTGTTTTTTTTTTCTTTCTATAGTATGACATAGCAAACCTAACTCCAAACCCTGGTGGAAACTAAGAAGAAGGGATATTATTTTACTGATGTTTTAATGTATGTGCTTTGTTGGAGAGGAAGACAGGGAAATAGCTAAAGTTTCACTAATTCCAGTAGAGTTGTACTTTCTTCTGCAGCATGTGAATTTGGCTTATTTCAATAAATGCATAATGGGAAAGGTTTTTCAATTTGATATGGTCTTGTTATTTCTTTTTAAATGATCTCCTTGACCTTTGCCCAGGCCTAACAGCACTTGATCCAGCCTGCCTCTTAGCAAAGGTCACCAGATTTCAGAATCATTCAGAGTTGAAAGTAACTACCCAAATGTCGAGCTTCAAACCTTCGCAAGTCTATGGATCCCAAACAAGAGATACAGGAGAACGGTGATGATGTACATCATCCATGAAGGTCAATACATACAAAAAGCAAAACAGAACAGTACATTACCCAGCAATTTGGAAAAAGATTTTTTAGTTAGGCCAAAGTGAAATCAAGATGCCATGCTCAGTCCACTCCCTTCCTTGACTCATTCTTGCTGATGCTTTTTCATCCATCCTGGACTCGCCAGTTTTGTGTCTTTTGTCTTTACTCCCACTTGCAGTGACCATTCTGTGCTGTTACCTCCAATATAGCATCGCTATCTGGACCACATTTAGCTAGGTGAAATGGAAATTCATGTGTCTGTCTGAATCCTTCTGTTAAACCTGGAGGTGGGTGATTGCACACTGACAGCCCGATTTACCCTTCAACCCCCACAGAGCCCAGCATGGGAAGTGAGGGAGCACGGAGAATGACAATGTGCTAACAACTCCTATTAGATACCCTGGAGAGGCCTCCCGGTGGGCAGATACTCCTGTGCCTCTCTAAGGAATAATTCCAGCACCCGACCCGGCAGCGTCTCCTTCTGGCGTTGCTGGATCTGTTACACCGGTGTCAACAGAGTCCTGATCTACACCCAAACAGGAGTCCCTGCGCCTAACACATACGGGAAGGAGCCGAGCAAGTCGAGAGAACTGGCTGAGTTTAGTAAGAGTGCTGCGTGCTGACTCATAAGAGCGCTGAGTGCATTAGTTACCCTTGCATTTTTCAAATTATGAACTTTTTAGTGCAGGGACTACATCCCTCACTACATACCAAATGCTGATTTCAGTGCCGTAAAGCTTGGGAGGGGAGGGACCTCATGCGTTCTGTATCTTTGAGCTGTCACTGAGTCCTGCCTTGACCCTGCTGGCCTTACAGATGCCAGGGAACAGGCTGAGGTGTGGAAGACCCCCCTCCCCACACAC
The DNA here is from genome assembly GCF_040807025.1 of Struthio camelus. Taxonomy (NCBI): domain Eukaryota; kingdom Metazoa; phylum Chordata; class Aves; order Struthioniformes; family Struthionidae; genus Struthio; species Struthio camelus. The sequence continues at coordinate 17,807,730 of NC_090950.1, forward strand.
ATACATATTTCAGAGGTTTACAGGCTGCCAGTCAATCTTGTACAAAGCAGGAAGACCCATCCCAAAGATAAACTAATTAAGGCAGAAGATGTCCATAGCAAATGGGGTGAGACAAGGCTTTCTAACTGCTTCATTAAATGAACTTTTTCTGTTTGACACTAAACAGCCAGGTTCGCAGTGCTTGGTTTCTGGGAATTCTGGCACTGACAATACCTTTATTTGCTATTTCCATTTTAGCATTTTTAACACTTTTTTCAAGCAAGTAGGAATTTGAACGTACATGGTATATAGAACATCTTCTAGCTAAGAAGCTCAGATACTTTCTAAACGCTAAGCCCTCCATATATTGATCGCATTACGAAGCTGCAATATGTTCAATCTTATTCCTTCTTACCGCAGACCAGTTGTACAAAATATGATACCTACTTCTCAGGAGATGAAAATCCACTGGCTCTACAAAAGAATAGTCATACGTTTTGTGCATTCTCACCTGATGAGTCAATAACAAAAGCAGAAACAGATTCCAAAACCATGAGACCTATCTTTCGCTTTGTATCCTAGATCTCATCACTCCCACTCCTTCCCGTCCTCATCCAGTTCCTGTTCACACATTAAATTGCATCTGCAAATGTGAAAATAAAAGAAGATACCCACACATAGCTACCAAAACTGTAGGATATGGGCATGTCCCAAGGCACTAAGCCTGAAATAGCATTTGATGAATTAAAGGATGCAATATTAATAACACATAAATAGAGAGAAAGTACCAACAAAGCTTGGAGCACATGCTTGATAGCAGATTCTGCTGATCCTGACATCTTTAAAGTAGTCTCAAAGGTCTTCAGAATATATTCAATAGTATCACTCTTCAAAACTGAGATTAGCCAAAGTGCACATATCACTTTAACAAATAAATGATGATAAGAGAGTCCCCATAATTCAAAAACATGTCACTGGTCTAGGACATATGCCAGGGCTTTGCTACATCATGTACATAAGGCATGCTAAGATTTGGGCACTGAGGAGTTTCTCACTGATCTTTTGGAAAATAATAAACATCAAATATAATATTAAGAAGATAATAAATTTGTCAGTCAGTGATTATACGAACTAACAATATTTTGTGACTAAAAGATACTAGGTTTTTTTAAATATAGTTCAACAAACTGATTCAGGAAATCTGTATCTACCGAGAGCTCCTAGAAAAAGAGAAAATATTTACCCTGAGACTGTTGGACTCAGTTGGATAACAAATGGGATGAAAGACTTCATAAGATAAAGGATGCTTGTGAAATGCTAACATTGATATGTATTTTTTCCTTTTATCAGTCTGTGCTTAGCTTTCGTAAGTTTTTTCAAAGTGGAGTACCACAGTATTTCTATTCCTAAAACTGAAATAAGAAATTACTAGGAAAATGAATTTCAGCTAGAATACAGACAATTATTAGCATCAAAAGTTTCTTAGAGCTCATGTCACTAAACACAGGGAATACTCTTTGTGAGTGACAACATCACAGAAGGCTTGATTTTTAGATGATCAAAAAAAGAGAAAACCACAACAAAATTGCAATGGCTGATAGCCACTTTTTTTCAGTTGTGCTCACCACTATGTATTAGATAAAATACATGCCCTGATGGAAATTACTACATACTTTTCTTTTGGGAGTCAGCTGTTTCTTTTTTCTTTTTTGATTAAAAAAATTAAATCTTCATTCTGAATCTTTTAAAAGAGATAGCTAATACTAGTCTCTGCATTCAGTATTAAGTACTAAAGGCCAAGGTTTACTCAGCCGTGGCCAACTGATGTGTTGTTGGCTTGTATTCGGACAATAAAAGGAACAGACGGTTTAACCAAATTTAATTTGCTATTTTGTTTATCCTTATGCTGCCCTGTTATCATACAAATATTGAACATTTATATAATACAGCTGGAAAACAAGACAATATTTAGACCTAGTTTATGAGCTAATCTGACACATAACCATCAATCCTGGAAGCAAAATGAACCATTTTAGTAAGATTCCAGATCATTGTTTTTTCTGGCCTAGTCTGTGATGGAAACAGCAAAGACAGCCATCAGAAATTATAGTATTCTGTAAAACTTGCCAGCTCAGTAGTTGATGGCAGTAATGCTGTGTTAGTGGTTGTTTGGAACAAGGAAAACAAAATCTCCAACTGCATGAAAAGGCACAAGGAATTTCTTAAAAGTAAATTCGAGCATTGAAATCTGGCAGCCTTCTATTTCCGAGATACTTCTCAGTACTCAACAGGGAATGATGACATCTGCAATTTGTTTGATTACTTCTTCTGATCATTTATTCTTTGCAAGTTCTGGGCTTGATCACCTCCACATTATTGTCTCAGAATGTTCATAGGACCAGACCATTTTATCTAATATCATAGATCTCATCATCTTAAAATTAAAACTTCTGAAGACTTTGCAGTATTGCTTTGGCATTCTGTCAGCATAACTCCTGCTGTCGTTCTTCTTAGGAGACTTGACTCTAAATAAGGTTATTGCTGGGCAAGAGCCTGCAGTGCTACAAATTAGGTCATTAATTGTAAAGTAAGTTCAAACCCTATGATTTGGCAAACATAGCTTTTGAATAAATAGGCTCAGTGCAATTCTGGAATCTTCTTTTAGGAGTATATTCATCATAGGTTATACTGTTAAGCATAAACTCCTGCATTTCGGTGCATTTATTAAAAAAAAAAAAAGATTTATAGGATGTTCCGCATATAAGGTGGCTGTAGCTTTGCTGAGTTGATTCCAGAAAATCTCTGCTACCACATTTGTTCTTAAAACAGTCATCAACAATTCCATTTTCTGCACTTCGAAACTGTCGCTGTATCTTTTAATCTGAGATGAATATACTTAATTTTCTAATAATTTTTCACTTATTATATGGTATGCATATATGCAAATTTCTTGCAAAATAGCAGACAGCAGGGTCAAAGAATATTTTCAGGAATATCTGTGTCGGAACCCCTGGAATCTGCCTGGTCACTCAGGCATAGCAGAGGACAGAACTGAGCTCATAAATTTTGTTCTTTATATATCTAGACACTAATATATTTAGGAACTCCCTGTCAAAAATACAGATCACCTCATGAAAAAGCATCAGCTGATATTATATGTTACATTTAATGCCAAGAGCGTGTTAACGAAAAGTAAACAGATGCAAGTGCAGTGAGGCAAACACACTACTGTTTTTTAAATAGCTGAAGCACATGAGAGGCCAAGCTGAAAATATTTGTGCATGACTACGTTTCATTTAATCTTCTTTGCCTGCATATAATGTCCCAAGTAGCGCTTAATTTAAAGGGCATTTAGCTCTGAGCCTTATGTGATTAAATTGGACAATATGCAAGAATCAGTGCATGTACTGATTTATGTGGACTATATGTACAACCCCACTATGACAAGAAATCTCTGCACGCTCAGTTCTACAGAAATTTGGCTTACTCAGGAGTCTGAGTGAAGTGACTGAGCAAAGAACAAGTTCAGTGCCCTTCTTCTCTGTTGGGAGAAAAGTGATAATTCATACATACAAACTGCATTTCCTCTTACTTTGTGAGAGTTTGGCCTAGACCATTCAGGACCAGTGACAACATTGTGTCATTAAGAGGACCAGTCACACAGCAACAACACCTGACAGATATCTGCAACAATAAAGCATTATAAAGTAAAGCTTGTAATTCAGCAAATAAATGATTGCCAAATAAATCATTAAAATTGTTAATCAAAATTCACAAACAACAGAAAAGAACAAACTAAATTCACTTTTTGATATTAAGAGTTTATCCAGTTCAAGTCCAGTATTCCTTAACCACCCTTGAGACTTTCAACTGTTTTCACAGGTGTGGAGTAAAAACACATTATAAATAGCATGCAAATAAAAGAAGGTCATCAGTTGATCAGTGGGTTTTTCTGGTGTATAATCAATAAAGAGCAGTACAAAATACATTATAAAAGTGGCCTAGAAGAACTGAAAGTCCTGCATTTCTTTTAAAAGAAAATGTGGGCGCTTTTGGTTCTTGTAGGAACTGCAGCTGTTTCTGCTCAGCTTCAGGATCTTGCTTTTGATGGGTAAGAACAGACATCAAGTTTATATTTATAAATCTTCCTTTTCAAGAACAAAATCCTTTCAGTTGACCGACCTGTTTCAAATCCCGTCTTTCTCTCCACTTTCAGCCAGAAGGTGTTTCGCGTGATTCCACAGAATGAAGAGCAGGTGGAAATCATCACTGCCCTTGCCAGCAGCATGCAGGTAAAGAACTTGGTTGGGGAAGGGGCTACATTGCATTTGGAAGGAGTATATCTCCTTTTGTTTCACTAATGCCTATCTCAAAAAAAAAACCTGTCACGCTGCTGAATTAAAGCCCCAATCCTGATTCCACTGAAGTCAGTTGGAGTGTTTCTCCAGAAAGAACAGGACAGGGTGATAGAGCCAGAATCAAACAAATACATTCCTAGAAAGAGCAACTAACTCAGTCTGCGTGTCAAAGTGCCTACCGGTTTTTATTACTTGAAGAAATTAATCCCAAATGATACATTCAGTGTGGAGTACTTTCAAGAATGCATTAGGTGAAACATAGCCATTCCAAGTATCAGCACTTTTACCGTTATAGGCAAAACAGTTTTCTCATGTAAATAATCTAAAACTCCATGCTCCCAACAAACTGAACTTTTCTCTAGCCTTTAGTCTCTCTTCTCTCTGACTTTCCTTTAAAGCATTCTTTCTCCCCAGTCAAGCTGCATGTTCCTTAATGGCCTTGATGTAGATATATGATGACACAGTGACATGATAAAAAACAATAAAGACAGCAAATGTGTTTTCAATATTCTCTTAAGCTTTGATGTTGTAAAATAGCTGTTGGTGAAAAAGACACCATTATCTGTAGGATGAAAGGATGGTATTTTAAATGAAGTACAGATGTGGAGGACTATTATCAACAGGCTAGTATAGCATGCTGGAAGAGCATTCTATGGAAAAATATGTTATTGGCATGTTGCTGCCTCCTTATCCTAACTCAGAAAATTAATACACCATGCTTGCTTTTAAGTGTGTACTATAAAGGAATTCAACTGAAGGATTGTTTGTTTTCTTTTTCTTTTAAACAAAGAAAAGATCTCTGTACTACCACTGTTATACAGGGCAGTCAGTCAGGACTGACTTAGTAATATATCCTGGAACAGTCATCTCACTTGAAAAGACATAGTTTGTAGCTATGCCCACCAGCCTCACTTTCCTTTACGTTCATGAGATGAAAGGCTGAGAAGACATTAGGCTGGGAAATCAGCCTTACTTTCAGCCTGTAATACAGACTTTAAACACAGAGGATTAGAAGCCGACTTCAGCAAATATGTGGGAAATGCTAGCTGTACTGTCACTTGTCCACCCTGACCTGAACACCATCCTCTGAAGGCACAGTTTCTTCATACCAACATCAGTGTTCAGAGTTGGTGCAGAGTCCTAAAAGCACTTGTATAAGCAACAGTCTTTCCTAGTTGACTTATGTAAAGTATGTATGTAGTGTCCCTCCGTTACAGAGTTGGGAATCCAGTGCTGTTTAATGCCTGTATGCTAAAACCTCCAATGAAGTGTGTATACAGAATGAAAGAGGTTGTAAAAGATAGTTGTGATTTTTGCACATCATTCAAAAATCTGTAGCTGTTTGGTATGCCATAGTAAAAGAAAAAAATGTGCAGGCTTCGCAGAGCAGACCTGCTCATTAAGAAGTGGTAACACTGACTCTACAACGTTCAAAAACTGCAGTCATCTTTGCATCAAAAAGACTCTTTCACATGAACTTCAGAATATTTTTACTCAGAGCTACCTGCAGTTTGATTTAGGCTGATGCTTGTCTTTTTTTTTTTTTTTTTTTTCCTGTTTTGATTGTAAAATGAAAAGATAACCAACGGTATATCACAGCTGAGATGACAGATTATGATGAAACCACCCTATAAGCAGTATCCCATTTAAGGATGGTATGCTACTTACTATGATCAAGATGTAAAAAAAAGCATTAAAAGAAGGTAGTGAAAAAATGAAAAGGGTTAATTATCTCAATTATCAGGAAAGAAAATTCTGGTTGCTTAAACTGGGAATACCAATTATCATAGTGTATGTAGATAACTGTGCTCCCTGTCTATATTATTATAATCCTAAGGTAATAATTTTATGTTCAGTGCTTAGGTACCAAGGAGAAAGTACATGTAAATATCTTTACTCAGATTAGCAACCTACACATGCAAAGTACACCTTTGCAGATTCAGGCAAAACATATACTCTTTATACGTATATATTCTTGTTACTTAAGCCTGCTAGCAGCTGCTCAGAGGTGGATCTCAATAGCTGTGCAGCACAAGCAGTGCTCTACCCACGCTTATACTGGGCCTGCAACGAACTCAGATACCACATCTATCATCCTTATACACATAACCCTTGCAATGAAATCAAGGAAGTGGACTTTTATTTCTGAGAGTATCCCAAGTCTGGAACCCAAGCACCGATTTTGGCACTGTGCAAGATCAGTGTAGTCCTTATTAAGTAAACGAAAAACTCCAAATTGAAACAGTCCAAAAAACGAGTTAATACTTGGCATTTATACATTATTCCTTGAGTGGACTTACAAACTTTTTGGATCTTACCTTCAAGTCATTGTGTGCTGCTCCCACTTGATGCCTCAGTTAGTTCAAAGTTCATAAGCATGTGCTTCAATGCTTTGAATTGGGACCTCTGTGAAACTGTCACTGCCATCTCCAGAAATGTGCCAAGTAGGTTGCAGGGCCTAACAAAATCTTCTTGATCAATTATTTCCAGTGAAAACTTACGCTGATACTTCTGGCAAGCAAGATCAGGCCAGTCCAGGATGATGGGAATTAAATTTGGTACATTAATCACAATCAACATCACCATCACACATATGTCTGCCTAAAAAATCACAGCCACAGATATGTATATACTTACATATATATATATATATTCATTTGGCCTCCTTTCAGGTTGACTTTTGGCAGCCAGACTCTGTCACACTGGTAAAGCCAAAAATGCAGGTTGACTTCCGAGTTGAAGCTGACAAGTCTTTTGAGGTTGAAAATCTTTTGGCACAAAACAAAATGGAGTATAGGTAAGTGTGTTCTCACTGCTGTATTTTAAACAGAAGGAGATTAAATACTGGGGAAATGTGCTTAATCTTTTTATTGTTGATAGCTCATCTTTCTGTCACAAACTTCCTGCCTCCTGTGGATGCCTCTCCTGGGGTCAGCTTTCCTATGATAGTTCAAACGGAGTATAGCTCCTCTGGTTTCAGGGGGTGAGGTGAAATCTTGATGGTGAGAGGAAACAGGAAGCAAAGATATATTGCCAGGAATTTCCTCTAAGTGAAAGCCCACTGCAGTATGCTGGGGTGGGGTAAAGTGGGACAAGAAACATTTTCCAGTGAAGACAAAACGCAGCAGAGGACTAGAAAGAGCACCAGAATGGTTTGCATGGTAACATCAGGGAACCGAAGCTAGAAAATCACGAGTCTCAAGGGCCAGCATGAGGCTCTCCCCACTGAGTTCTCTAAGCTGGAGAACAATAGCTGGAGGGACAAAATAAACTGGTGACAAAGAGAAGCCAGCTCTCAGGTGAAGGGCCTAGGGAGTGGTGAGATCAGATTCCCAGGACAGCCTTGGGTTTAGATAATTCACATAGCAGATCTGTGGCAGGATTTTCTCCAAAGAGAGCGCTTTTAATTGGCTTAAATATTTCTTAAGTGTAGTATCCAGAAGTAAAAAAGCCCTGGGTTTCTATTACTGAATACAACCACAGCACAAGTGGAGGGACTGGACCACACTGCCACTGCCATTACACGTGCCTGAGAACAGAAGCACTGCAGTGAGCAGCACTGACGGGAGGGTAAGGAGAAGAGAGGAGGACCAGGCAACAGTTCACACTTCATATCTTCCAGTGACTGTGCAACCATTAACCAAGGATGAGGCATTGACTTTGGGCCAGTGTGGGGGAAGGAGCGCTGGCTGTCTTCATCCCTTTTTTAACCTCATCCGAGCATTACAAATTGGCTTGGCCCAGCCTGATTAGCAGACTCCTTCAATGTGTAATGGATATTCTTTCAACATCACCGTACGCAGATACTGAAAGTCAGCGTTACTTGGTCAGATTCTCACGACTTCATCTGACGGACAGAGGGGAGAGCTTTTGGCTCTCAGCCCCATGTTGTGGCCATTAGATCAAACTCCTTTGTCCTACATCACGCAGTTCTCATCAAACATAGCTTTTATGATCTTCTAAACCTAAGGATAATCCATCCCTAAAATTACTGGCCTGAACACAGTGTTAAATGTGTCTGATTTGGATACCACTATGGGGAGGAAGTCGAGAAACATTCTAAAAGAAATTGTTTTCAGTGCTTCCTAAGCCCACATACTGTGCAGGAGTCCAATTTCAGTGGAACTTCCTCTTTGGCAAAGGAGGAGTTACTCTACATGTGCTAATATTTCCTATAATATTCACAGACTCCCTCAGGTCCATGCACAAATCTTTCATTTGCAAAGGCCATAATGTCTATAAGGCGTCCCTGACAAACTTCAGAGGAACGTCCTTGTGACAGCCCAAGCAGTTACAGTTCTTTTGAAGTGCAGCTGCAGTGCCACGACATCATGTCAATGTAGCCATTTGCACTGTTTGTTCTGAAGGCTGGTAGTGCCTCACAGATTGGCCTCCTGCTCCAAATCACAAGTGATCAAGGACATGTCCTGAAATTACGAGTAACTTCTGCAGGAATGTTAAGACAAGCACTGGAAAAACAAGAGAAATTCTTTTTTTTTTTTTTTTTTATAGCCAAGGTTAAAATATAAGTAAAATGGCCTCAAGAACATGCCTGATGATGAGCTGTGTCTTTTGTTTCAGTCTCTGGGAAAGGTTCATGGGAGATTTTCAGACAACGGCATACAGGATGCTGGGGTTATCTTGCCATGGTGCTTTGCTACTTTAATAGCTGATATCATATGCTGTGGAGCAGCTTGGAGGATGGATCACCCCATCTGCAAAAGAGCTATCAAACCACTCCTAAAGTCTGAAAGTGTGTCTTGACGGAGAAGTTGCACCAGGCAAACATCTGTGTGTTGCTCCCCAAGGATGTTATGTTGCTGCAATACAATTGTCCTTCAGGGCCATCTGTTCAAGAGAGGGCTCTTTTCCTCTTGTAGGCAGAGAAGATCTGGCCACACGAGGTCATCGTGAGGAAAAACAGAGCTGATCTTGTATACAGACCTCTTTTTCTACACACACTGTATTTTGGCATTGCCATTCTTCCTAAACCAAATCGTCACCATCCTGAAGGTCTGTTAGTATCAGAGTAAGTAGGCAGATGCTAGTTAAGAGGAATCTATTGCTCCCTCATCATTCTGGCAGCAAGGATGAAGCAGGAAGTAGGTTGAAACTTGAACCTAATATATACTATTTTCAAATGCATAAGCCAAATCCCCCACATTTCACTTCACGATCCTTGTGACCTTAATTCAGGGCAGACCCTGAAATATCTTCCTGGTGCTTGGTCTCCTGCTAGCAAATTCTATGTTTCTCTTCACAATTTTTATGATGCCTTATTGTAGAGTTCTGATTGACAACCTGCAGACTGTGGTGGACGCTCAGTTTGACAGCAAAGTTCGTACTGCTGGTCACAGCTATGAGAAGTACAACAAGTGGGAAACGGTAAGGTCTACAAGTTTTTGACTCAATACTTTATCCTCTGTAGCCAAGATGGCTTCGGATATGCTTCCATCCTTCTTTCCTCTTCCTCTTCTGTTCCAGCCATTAATGTAACTCCTTCTCCAAACTCTTCTTTCTCCTCCATTAGTTTTATGGCTCTTTACAGGGACAATCTGGACAACCCATCCCCCCTACACCAATTTCCTCTTCTTCTGCTCACAGCACTGCAGAGAATCTCTGGTAGAAATTCAGTGACCAGGCTGATGTGCTTGGTTACCAATTTGCTCTCTCCTTTTCCCTCTTTTTCCTATATGTCCTCTGCTAAACAGCTTTTTCACAACTTGATTTTATTCCCTGCCCCAATCCTAACTCTTCTTCATCCACCACAAGCTCTCCCCTATTCTTTTTTCCACAGTCACGCTGATTTTTTCCAATGTGTAACCTTGACAATGTCACCCCACTGCACATCTTTGCAGTGGCTTCCCCTCATCCGTTGCATGACAGTTCTTGTACTTAGAAGTATGAGAATCTCCCTTTCATGTCTTTCCTTGCAAAAATCTTCCATTTTTGTGCTAGTCATTGCTCTACTGACCACCTGTTACATTTTCAAACAGGAACATTTGTATTTCCTCTCTAGGTGGTATTTATAGAAGGCCTACAAGAACTAATCAATTCTCCTCCTCCAGAACTCTCCTAAGAAAAGAAAAAAAAACCTCTCCTTTTCAAGGCTATTTAAAAATAAGAACAAAAGCTCCTTTGACTCTGCTTAGGTTATTGGTGTGCTAAAAACCACTAACACCAATAATGTCAACCACTATTTCTAGTATTCCCTTGCCAGTCTATCTGTATCCGTCTGCTGTCTCTTGCCTTTTTCTTAGATCACAGATCTTTGGGCAGGAAATGCTTTTTTGTGTGAATGTGACCACATTTTTGTGAGCTTCTGAAGGCACATGATGCAAAGGGAATTTGTTCCAATATCAAGATAGCAAATGCTGCTTATACTTCCCTTAACATAGTAACAGGGAAATAGTGAATAGATTGAAGGAGATTTTTCTCTTTTCTGCATTTGGCATTGGTTGCTGTTCCTACAAATTTCTTTCCAGTGCTTCTGTCAACAATTCAAGGATGAAGAGGAGCCATGAAACTGAAAAACATGACAGTATGTAGAAGATTTAAGGAGCTCAATCTACTTAGCTTAACAAGGAAAGCAGTCTTCTTTAAGGGCTGACAAGGTCATCATCTATAAGAACTAAACAGGATCAACATTCAATACTGGAAGGCTTTTTTAATCCAACAACCATACTGGCTAGAAGTTGGATTTAGACAAATTCATATTAGGAAAATCAGGCAATCAGTCACTGGAATAGCTTGATGAGGTCTGTAATGAACCACTATCACTGAAAAAAATTAATTAAGATTGGATATATTTCAAATAATATAGCTTTAGCACAAGCAGGAATTAACTCTTGGAGGTCTATAAACTGTATTAAATATTAGGTCAGGTCAGATGCTCAGAAGGACCTTCTGGCTTGAAGTCTGTGAATTAATTATTCTGAACCTTAGGACAGAGACATCAATAAATTTAACTTCCTTATTATAAACAGATTGCTGCTTGGACTGCTGATATTGCTGCTCAGAACCCAGAACTTGTCTCTCGCAGTGTAATTGGGGAAACATATGAAGGACGGCAAATGTACCTTCTCAAAGTAAGTGCTTTGATTTCTTTGTGCCAGACTGTTTTCTCCTATTAACCTCCATAAGATTACAATGTCTATTAAATCATCACTAACGCTAACATACTAATATAAATTTTGCAGGAAATCAAATATATTTTGTGCACTACTTCTCACCTTCTGATTTAAGATATAAATTAAAAAAGAAAGGCATAATGAATTATGTGGAAGTTCAGACACATAAATTTGACCACACTCCTGTGAGCAACATGAATCATCATCTACCTTTATGTTCTCTCCATATGTTACTTGTAAACCCATTTACTCTAAAAGGATCTATAAATATCAGACTTTCTAGCAATTGGCAACAAACTTGTTTGTATCTTCACCAGATAATTTTTGGCATAACTCTTGTGAATAAATAAGATACCAGGAATTAAATAAAGATGAAAGGATAAAGATTACTTGCCCAAAACTGCATAAGCATTTACTATAATCTAGCATCCTACAAAATGAGATCAATAATTAGAGCCACTCCTGGAAACATATCAACAGTGCAGAATAATCTGTGACCAAATAATCAAAATGCATTAATAAAACCAAAATTATTAGGATTGTGTGGTTTTAGCTGAAACATCAGGGTCAGCTACAGCTGAGAGCAGTCCACAGATTTCCATTTAATCAACAAATGCCATCCTTACCTTAAGTTTCACTTTTTAGGTCAACAATCTGACTGACTCGTTCTGCCGACAAATTATTTTGTTCAGGACCTTTTTTTGTTGTTGCTTTTTTTTTCCATAGGTGGGAAAAAGTGGGATGAATAAGAAGGCCATCTTTATGGATTGTGGTTTCCATGCGAGAGAGTGGATCTCGCCTGCTTTCTGCCAGCGGTTTGTGAAAGAAGTCAGTAAGCTTAATGATGAAAAAATATTTTACAAAATGCAACTATTTCTAAGAGAACCTTAAGTGAGGGTCAAGGGCTGAAGCACCTGCAGACTGACTTTTTTCCTCTAAATACATGCCTGCACGTCCCTTCTCTCACCTCAGATGGTTGGGGCACAACGATTTAAAACACGTCTTAATGGCTGGCCATTTAATCTGAAAAGTTTAAGACTTCTTCAGCCTGTGTAAGAGGTACTGACAACTAAAAGGGTTACTTACACAATGTACAGATTCCTCTTTGCACCTGTAGTCAGATAAAGGTGGTGACAAGCAAACAGATCTAGCAACATTATAAAGCAAGTCATACTCTTTACATAATCATAAGGAGTAAGGAATAAGGCAGCTGAGGGAAACTTCAGAAGGCAATAGATTGTGTGCCAGAAAGGCTCTCTTCCCACAGCTTCAGATCCTGTATTCACGGCAGTCAGACTTGCTCAGTGAGGCAACTGAGAGGATGGAAACCTACTGTCAGTGAAGCAAAGTCAGAGTGCACTAAGGAAACATTACCCAAGAGAGGAGAAAGACTACAGCTGCATCTCTTTGCATTCCACTCAGGAAATAACTGTCCATACACATCCCTTCGGGCTGTCACTTTAGGTCGGACAGAATGGTTTCTAAAGCGTGAAATGATATATTCTAAAAAGACTCACACGTGGTGAAATTAGCTTCACTTCAGGCTGGGACACTTCAGCCCTTGAATGAAACAGTTTTGCTTACTTTCTCTTTTCCTGCTCCTCGCCACCACTACTAAGCAGTTGGGAGTTATTAAATGCTGCAGAGTTGTCTCTACAGGAGAAGAGGTGTATTCCCCCTCAACTTGGCAGCGGGAATCAATCACCTGCACAGAACAGCTCACTGTCTGAGTCTAAAATTGTAAGAATTCCTGCTTAAAGTTTTTTAAAAAACAGAAGCAGCAGCTGGTATGTAAAACCTGAGTAAAGGAAAGCCAAAGTACTTCAGGGAGCCACGCTGGCACAAAAATTGGTGGCAAGCGTAAGCTCTGTCTTCTGAGACAGCCATGCGGTTTTCTGCAAGGGGCAGTGGAAATTGAAAATGACATCTCAGTGGAGTCAATGGGAATGTGATCTCATTATCTCCCAATAAGGCTACAGACAGTATGTGTTATCATTTTTCTCTTAGCAATTCACGTCACTACAGCTGTCATTTTCTCTGTCTGACTGCTTAATTCATGGATGCACCTGACACCAGTGGTGGCTTTGCACAGCGGTTCCAAGTGCAGCTAGGCAGAAGTGCTTTAAAAGCACTGTCCTCTGAGATTCATGTGAAGTTCATCTGAGGTGTCTTCTAGACATGAAAGGCAAAAACTAGAGGAATATGCAAACATTCCCCCCCCCCCCCCGCCCAATAAAACAGGAAGAAGCATCAGTTCTAGTGATCAAAAACCACTTCTGCAGATTCTACACCCAACTTTTCTACTTGTTAGCTAAAGGAGAATAGATACCATTTCTCCATTACATTGCACCCTGTTCTATCCTTTTCGTCTGTATAGGAGTAAAGGAAACACGGGTGCAACGTTCTTCTTAGAGCATATTTCTATAACTATTGAATGCTCACTCGGCCCTGAAAGAAATTTGTGGACAAGCGCACGAAGTGACAGGCCACAAAGAATCAGGACATACAGGTTTATGGCAGGAATTCTTATGGATATTATGCAATGCATGTGTCTAGAAAAGTGTGTAAAAGTGTGTAAGGATGTTCTTTGCAAGTGTTCCCTACAGTTTTGATTGCTGAAGAAACTCCTCTGCACAACAGATATCAGAAATAGGAACAATGATTTTTCTTTTCTCATAAATTAAACCCAAACCTTTAAGGTGACGGGATATAGAGAGAGTATATGTACTTTGCTGTCTCTAAACAAGCTCATAGGTAGAAATCTCTTTCCAGTGATTTATTGTTCTGTTCAAAATCAACACTACTTTACCAGGTAATTTATCTACCAGAATGAGATGGTTTTCTAGCAGCAGCATGGTTTGAATCCATGTAAATCTAGGATTTGTTATTCCTCTGGGTATATGTAATATCACAAGGCTTCCATCTCACATGGTGGAGTGACCAGGATCTCTTTGCACCACCATATTACTTACTTCTTGATCCAGACCCAGGCTGCTCAAAACATACAGGAGATATTTTGTTTTGATTCTATGACAGTGTCAGCTCTGTCGTTTTCTTTCCAACTAGGCTGTTGAGACCTATGGAAAAGACAGTGTCATGACCAAACTTCTCAACAGCTTGGACTTCTACATCCTGCCTGTTCTTAATATTGATGGTTACGTTTACACTTGGACAAATGTAAGTACTTTTTTTATTTCTCAAGAGTATTGCTGACCAAGTCAACTGTTAGAACTTTCTCTTGATATGCACTTAACCATTCTATTTCAGAACCGCATGTGGAGAAAGACACGCTCTAAAAACGCGGGCAGCAGCTGCCTTGGTACTGATCCCAACAGGAATTTTGATGCTGGGTGGTGCAGTAAGTGTCTCCTAACAATGGCTGCAAACTACCATTCAGAGGTACAACAGTCAAGATATTTACCTATGGATTTTCACTGCATGATGGTTCATCTCAAACTCCAGTGAAAACCATCAATATAGTGGTGTGGAGAAGCTTATGTTCAATTTCTTAGGGCAATTTTGGGCAAAAAATAGACTTTGGTTATGAGGGTCATTACTATGGCTACTTCTGTGAACAGTAGAGGTTTTTTTTTTTGATTGGTTTCACTAGGTGGGAGAGGGGTTTCTCTTGACTGGTTGCACTTGGCTGGTTCCTGGGAGCATCCTAGAAACGGGGAGGACATGCAAGGAAAGGATTGTTCAAGTACTGAAGTGAGTCATATGCCAAATGACTTGGATAATACAAGGATTTACATCAATAGTTATGTCCTTCCAAGTATGCCTGCTGTACAGGAAATATTTCCCGAATGCTACATCACACTACCCACTGTCTTAACTTCGCAATAAAATATTCTCTCCCCAGAAATGGCATGTGTGCCAGTAGGATTTCCAAGGCTTATCAATGAAAGTGATTTCACATTACCACCCTCCCACCTACCAATTCCTTTTTCATTAAACATTGATTAAATTTACCCTTCTTTCCAGCTGCTGGGGCCTCAAATAGACCTTGCGATTCCACTTACTGTGGCCGTGCACCTGAGTCTGAAAAGGAGACCAAGGCTTTGGCTGATTTCATTCGTAACCACCTTTCTACCATCAAGGCATACATCACTATTCACTCCTATTCCCAGATGCTTCTGTTTCCTTATTCGTATACTTACAAACACCCAGTGAATTATGAGGAACTGGTGAGTAGAAGCTCTTTGTCATTTTGAAATAATGAAAAGAACAAGTAAAAATCATCACGTGCTATTTAGGTCAGTTTAACCTGAGGCAGTTTCTTGCAAATCTGGAAAAAAATCTCTATTGCCAGTAACTGGAATTACTTTAGTCTTTCACAGCAAGTACAAGAGAATCCATTACAGCTTCAAGATAGTTCAAGCACCGGATAAACTCAAGAGCCTTTTTTAATTTCCACACATAGAATGAATTTGCCCTAAGGACAGGTCTGTCTTCTAGTTATGCTACGCAGAAATCCACTGCTATACTGCACTGCTCCTTCCCAACTCAAGAGGTTGCTGTGTACGGGCCTCCAATACCATACACAGAAACGCTATGGTCTGTAAGTCAAGATCACAGCTTGACAGATAAGTAACAACGATATAGGAGTGACTGAACTAGTATTATCAACAACAGATAGGAATCTCTGTCTAACACTTCCTCTTGAGCCTTAGTTCTCAGTGAAGTAAAATGGTGAAAATCCTACGGAACAGGATGATACAAGTTGAGGTCAATGAGGCAGCTTTTGTCAAAAGTAAAATGGAACCAGCTAGAGATACACAACAGGTGGAAGAAGCTTCAGTTCTGAGACCTTTCTAAACAGGCCTACACTTCAATATCTCTTTTTTTTTTTTATTTTTGGAAGAGGGGAGCATGAATCTGGTGTTTTAAATGACAGTTCTAATGTTTAAATGTTCTAATGCCATTTAAGTAAGATAAAGGCAGCATGGTATACGACTTTTTTTTTAATCCTTAAAAACAGAGGTTAAGTATTATTGAATGCGTTGTGTGTAAAAGTTGTAAACATTTCATAAGGCCAAAAATCAACAATCATAAATAATAAAATGACTTCAGTTCTCTGGCATACTAGCAATTAGAAGCTGTTGGCAGGGAAAACCACATAGCAAAACAAAACAAACAAATCTTGATTCTCTCTCTTTCCTGGATGCTGCCAGAAGTCCAAGGCAGCAACATTAAGTGTGCTGTGAAACCTTGACAGATTTACGAGTGCTCCCAAAAAATGTCATAATTCTGAAGAACAAATGCAAAGTGGGGCCAACAGTGAAGTTTCTTGTTAGATTTTTTTGCATCTTGAAAGAGAGAATGGAATTAAGATTTTGTTTTCTTAATTTATGTTCCAGAAAGTTTTAACTGTAATTATTTCAGGGAACTGTAGTAATTTCTTGCCTTCAGTGTTTAAAAAAGCTTCACATTTCACACAACTGCAGTTCAGTCTAAAGTAATAAATAACACAACCCTTGAGCAGCTTCATTGTCAAGATCACAAAGTTCCCCTGCGTTGGAAATCTGCATGACATTTTGCCCAGTTTTCTGAATCAAGAGCATATGCGATGAAACGTAACTAAAAGTACAGCATGTCTTTCACAGTATTAAATGGAAAAAAGTTTATATTGATAGTTTTTATATTAAAAGAATACAGTAAATGTGCTTTCATAGGTTTTCAATTTTTTTAATTAAAATTTTCCATTAGCACTTTTCCGTTCCAAAATATAATAAAATTTAAAGAATCATCCATATTAATGTTCTATAATTTTAACCAGTAACAAACTCTCCTTTTTTGGCAAGGAGAATAAGTATCCCATTACTCTTCAGGATAAAAAAAATTAATAGCTCAAGAATGCAAGCTATACACGACTCTTCAGCCATTTGATTTCACTTCATGTAAGTTAGTCTTTTCACTGTCACGTTATTCTGTATTTTAAATTGGGTACAATGATCCAAGAGGGAGTTCCATTATTTTCTACTACAAAGCAATCAAAGATCTCACCACTACTGAAAGGTGACCTGATGAGTGATACTCCTGTCCTAATTAAAGGAAAACATTCTCTCTAAACATTCCCTCTACTGGTGATCTCAACAAAAAGACAGCAGGATCCCAGAGATGCTCATCTTCTGCGGTACCTGATTTTAACAAGGGAAGAATTCTTGCCAAAAATTCTTCTTTTGGAGAGCGAGATCACAGTATCATCCAAACAATATTGCCTGTAGTTGGGATAATTAAAAAAAGAGCTCAATCCAAGCCCCAGTGAATTAAATAAAAAGACTGACTTCAATGGGCTCTGGGTCAGGTCCCAAAGTGTAGCTTTTCAGATCACTTCAAATAACTAAAACAAATTCATCTGAGCTGTGACTAAAGAAATTTAAGATTTTCAGTGATTTTCAGTGAGTATTTGAAATGAGACAGCTGCAACAAGAGGCATTATATTGTATGCCAATTACTGTGCTTCATGCTTAAAAGTTCTGTCTAGATTTAGAATTTAGAGAAATGCTGGAGAATTAGAACCTCAAGCACTAGAGAAATTGTTTTGTCAAATAAAAGGATCATAAATCATTCTCTAAATGAAGAAGCAAATTTATAGTGCCGTTATCTTAGATGTTATTTTCACTCTGACAGATCTAATAAATTAAAGGAAATATGGTTGCCACTTACTATCTCTTTCAGTGAGCAATTGGACATCTGGTTAAACAAAACTTCACATGTCTGCTTATCATTAACAACATATTATTCCACTGTATTTAATTAAAGGTAGCTTAATACCATAGGGCTAATGTTACATTCCAGTGTCTGAGACACAGAAGGGCGCAAAAATTGAGATGGAAAACATTAAGTTTGGGGGAAGAAGGAATCTAAAGAAGGCTTGCACCTTCCTTGCCTACAAGCCCAATGAACTGCTCCAAAAAGACTCTTTCTCCAAATAGCCTCAAAAAAAAAATCACCA
This sequence comes from Struthio camelus, assembly GCF_040807025.1. Lineage (NCBI taxonomy): Eukaryota > Metazoa > Chordata > Aves > Struthioniformes > Struthionidae > Struthio > Struthio camelus. Next base: position 17,826,155 of record NC_090950.1, read on the forward strand.
GAAGGCATAAAATTGTTTCTCTTTCTGGTTTCTCAGGTAGAACAGGGTACTTTAGGAATCCCAGAGATCCTATAGGTATCCATTGCTATAGCAGACTAGAACAACCTCAAAGTTATCAGCATTTACTTTGGGTGGAGGATTAGAGCTATCCCTCAGCCCACCTCCAGGGCTGAGGTTTGAAAGAGATGGCAGAAGTCATGCATGTCCCTTCCTTCTCCTCAGATACAAGAGCAGCTTTGAGAATCTCCACCCTGCAGCACACAAGAATTTTCCCAAAACTTTTCTCCCTGTATACAGGGATTTTCTTTTTCTCTCCTGGGATTTTGTACACAGACTTTCACTGTTATCCAAATAATGCTTGAACAACAATAAAAACACCCAAGACAGAAAAATCTAGGTCAGGAATTTCTCAGAAGTTACACAATAGGCCTGTGATGACTCCCTGAAAGAAATATGTGATCCACTAAAAAAAAAAAAATTACATTTTGCCTGCTTCATAACCTTATGATTTTTTTTTTTTTTTTTTTTTTTTTACACTATACCCTCGAGTGTTACCCTGCACAGAGAATACATACTTGAATCCATCTCCTACAGAGAACAGAAGCATAAGCTCTTCACAAACAAACATTCTTGGCAAGACCAGTATCTCTACACGCCCCAGGAAAATTCTTTTCACCTTTATTTTACTATTCACATTTTCCTCCTCTTGGAATAGAGTCTCTTGTATTTAATAACACTTTTCATAAACAGTGAAGCCCATATTTTTAATTAGGTAATATTTTGGCCTTAGCTTCCTGTGAGGTCACCCTATGTTTTCCTAATTTTCTGCCAAAATAAATCTAGTTTTCTCAGTTCTTGTTTGTATTGTAATTGGCTCTGAACTATGATTTGATAGAGGAAAGTCCATCATGCTGTTCCCTCCTTTCCAGGTTCAATTCATTCTCTCAGTTAAACAATAAACTCAGTGCCAAATATGTTCCTGCAGCCACTTCATTCTCATTGTTAGATTAGCATATTTGTATTATGACTGTTTGACAAGTTACAGAATATTATTAATTCACAACCCAAAATAATTTTCTAGATACAGGATTTCAGTCTGTATTCCCTGAAGGCATACTGCCCACACTGGTTACTATTTAAGATCACTAAAACTCACCTTCCGTACTGGGTTGGTCTATCATTTCATTTCCTCTTCAGCCTTTAAAACAGGACATGAGATAAAGCAGAGACATGCCCAGAGCCTGCGCAGCCTGCAGGGAGAGCAAATTTCAGACATATTGCACAACTGACTACTAGTCTGATTATTTAACCCAATACCTAGGAGCAAAGTCCTTTTGTTCTTGATTTTATTCTTTAAAATGTTGAAGATGTGAGTACCTACAGTAAGGAACTTTTGAACAGCAAAAATTCTATCATCTAAGAGACTCAGACAAGCCAATGCGGAGTTATGGTTGTATCCGTGCTGTTTTCAACTCCTTCCTGATTGTATTACTTGCTACAAGTAAATACTGGTAAAGTCAGCTGGGAAGCACAACAAATTGAAGCAGACAGAAAGACGGTATTTAGAAGTCGCTTCATAACTCCTCCATTGAGTTTGCTGCAACAGATGCCCCACAAGAGTATTGCTCCGTATTGGCAGTCTTACAGTGGTGAAAGGGATGTTTTTAGTAGTAGCTTCTTCCAGACGAAGTTCAAATATGAGCTTAGTCCTGGCTCAAAGACAAGCTCAAGTAGTTGCAAGGCACATTCACCTTAACACCCTCTCATCAGGGATCCACTTCTTAAACAGTCTGTGAGACTGTCGCAGAGAAAGAGGCTTGCAAAAAAGCAGTATTGCTGTTTAGAAGCAGTTATCCTGTTGGCTGGATTCTCTAGACTCTTGGGAGACATACTTAACTATGAGCAACAATAGAATAGGAAACTAAATTACACATCAGTCATGGCCTTTTTTGAGAGGAGTCTGTCTTCACTGGCAACACAAGGAGCCTCAGAAATTTAGCTTCACTAAAGGTGAAGGAAGGTAAATACAGTTTTCAGCCTCAGGCAAATTAGTTTGCAATCCAGAGAGAGAAGAGAGGAAGAGCATGACAGGTCCAGCCAGTGAGTGACCAGGCTTCCCCCGATGCCTGTCAGAGTATCATGGCAAAGGGAGTTGCCTGCACGGGGCAGATGCATAATCAAGGTCCCTGGAGTGTTTCTAAACAGCTGCAATTTGCTGAGACAAATCTAGGCTGATGCCACAAGAACAATGAGGAAGCTGCTCCCAAAAACTCTCTCTTAACAGTCAGAAGATGCTTAGCTGGATAAATTATCTTCCTAGTTCAAACCTCCAGATGTGATGAGAAAGAAGAGGCCAGTAACATGTATATTTTATTAACAGCTAATAACTGAAAATATATGCTTAAAGGGTGCGAATTATGTAAAATAATGGCACCTGAGAACGTGACTGTTGTTTCACTGGCTAGCACACTATGTACACAAGATTAAGCCAAATATTAGTAATTGCCGTGTAAACACAAATGGATTATCAGCACAGGGAATACTACACCTTCTGCAGAAATTACCAGCTCTGTGAGTTCAGCTGCAAGTCAGAAGCTGAAAAGCCATTTCTGCTGCCAGTTACAAGGTACTAATTTGGAGTTACTTCTAGGACTTCAGGATGCCAGTTGGCTCTCTGCTAGTATAACTCTATGCAGAGTTTTCCTCACAAAAGAAGGATTTCTTGACAGTCAAAAACTCCCAAACTATAGACCTAAGGCAGTTACGCACACAGATTTCGAAAATCAGTCAAGAGCAAAGAATATCCTCATGGGTCAAAAAGATAGACATGACCCTCCTTGCAGCTGTATTCCAAATAATATACAGGCATAAGAGTTCAAACTATTTTTCAAAGGGTAAATATCACTTTTTGGAAAAAAATGTTGAGCATTATTTATGTACCTCTACATAAGTCTCCATGTAATTTCTTCTTTAAGGATAGCTTTGGGCTATTTTTTTTTTTAATTTTTATTTTTTTACATTATTCCCCTCATATTTTGCATTTACACTTAGAAGTATTTACTTCCTTTTTATTATTCCTGCTGTTTTATATTGTGAGGAACAGTGACTTTAGTTCCTACAAAGTTGAATTTTGTTTTGGCCTGTAGGTTTTGGACTATAAATATATTCAGAAAGTATTTGGGAGAGAGTCTACAATAAAAGAAGAAATCTGATCTCAAAACTCAGGCCTATTTCATAATGAAGACATAAACAGTCACGCTTTTCACTTTTTGGCGGGGGTCATTTAAGATACCATCTCAGTCCCCAACCTGGAGAGCTTGAGGAAGCTGTTCATTTGGATTCCAGGCCCTTAGCAGCTGGAAATTTCAACTGTTCTCTCCACAAATCTCTTTTTACAACTTCCTGGCCAATAATAAAAATCCCTCAGGTAAAAAGATTTCCTGACATGCACTTTCTGGGATCTGTTCTTCTAAATTTGGCAGAGAAAAGTAACAAATGATTTAAAGCTGTCCTTTGGCATACCCCATTTTCCCCTAAAAGCAACTCTGCTGTTCTGCTGTCCCCAAGATGCAGTTTACTAAACAGAGAACAAATACTAATTATCAGCAGGTCCCGACATGGTATAATAGTATTTTAAGTTTAATTTCCACTTCGCATATATTTGAAAAGAAGCAGCAGCGGTTTGTACATTTAAAAGGGGATTTGCTATTGAGAGCAGATTTTACTCTTAATCTCAGCAACTGATTAAGTATATACATAAACAGATAAAAGATGACTCTGAGGAAAACATGGCATCACTAGCAGATACTAGTCTGCAACCTCTACAATTCCCTCACGATGTGTTAAAAGCTATTATGGATTAAAAAAGAATCAGCTAGTTAGGATTTTTTTTTTTCCAAACGGTGGAGAGAGCTCACTCTCCTCATTGCTATGAGCCCAAGACTGTGAAATGCAGAGTAACCCAACATTCTTCTTACAACCACTCGTATTTGGAAAATAGAGAGGCCAAAAACACAACCCAGCATTCAGCTACAGCCAGTTTTATAGATGTAAGGATGAGCTTCAAATACACTCTGGCCTGCCTTGTTTAAATACTCTTCATATGATAAAATGTGCCCAAATTTCTAGAACCAGCTCCCAGAATTCTGGGCTGTTCAAAATCCAACAGGAATCCTGTATGCATGCATTATTTGGGAATGGGGAATCACGTGCAATCCTGTGATAAACCAGGCTGCCAGCGTTAATGCAAACATATTTCTGTTTGTTTAGAAGCTGAAAAAATATTATCACTAAATTAAGATTTTCTAAACGCATTGCCCAATATACCTTTTTGAGTAATTTGCTAGAACACTTCAAGCTTAAAGACAAATAGGGAATATTTTACAATATCTCAGCTACCGGGAAGTAAGCCAGCACACACCTACAGTGAAAGAAGAGGCTTGAGGAAATTCCTGGAATAGTAAGCCATTCAACTGTAAGCTGTAAAGAAAGATATGACAATCCATTGCTTATTCCTATACTGAACATCTGTTTTCAAAAACCATTCATATTTATCATCTGTTAGTAATAGTTCTTATGTTTTATTACCAACATGCTGTATTACGAAGAACTGGAAAAGCCACATGTTCCAAAGAAAAGTCTGTAATTTTCCTTAATGCAAGCATACAAAGCTTCATAGCACTATTCGTGGGTCTGATCCAACCCTCACTGAAATCAGTGGGAGTAGAATGAGTCCCTCCGTGCACAGGAAATGAGTTGAAATTAATGAGACTACATATGGTTCCAAGGTAATTTATGCTTTTCTGGCTGTTAATATTTCTAAGACCTTAATCTGCTTCCACTGGTATCAATGTTCAGCTTCGCTGACTAAACTGACTCTGCTCTGAATTTATAGCTGCATGCATAGGAGGAAAAGAAAGCCTGTTGTGCATTCACAGTTTAATGTATTAAGTTATCACTATTTTCATAGATTTCTTATTTAGTCTTAGTCTTGCACAAGCTTCTTAAGTGCAGAAACTCCTGTTATTCCTCCCCCTTAACTTTCCAGATTCTACCTCACCAATAAAAGTTGGAGATCATGCTCTTTAGTGACAAACTGTTTTCACAGCAACAGAACAAGCTGTGCATTGTTAGCTACTGACAACCAGATAATTCTGAGATGGACAACAGTTTAAAACTAAAAACTTTTCAAATATGGTTCTTCAACTTATTCGACAATGCATTTGCTTTAATTCACCCATAAAGCTTCTGCAAAGCTGCATTTATCATTTTTCTTTCCCTACAGAATTCCATTGCTCGTGCTGCATCCCAACAGCTGGCTAGTTTGCATAATACCAAATATACATATGGCCCAGGTGCTGAAACAATCTGTAAGTACTGGCCTAAATATACTGACAAACGCTACTAAATGCAATTTTCTAGTGACTGTTGTTACTCTAGCTAAGCAGTCGGCTTCTTTCTTCTGAAGCACTCCCAGAGGTATATATGCAATCTCTTAGTTCTGAAATATGGAATGGTATATACGCCTTAGGGAGCCTAGGGAATGGGTGACCCCCTATAAGGTAAAGGGATGAGCAAAGATTAAACTCTTAAAATATACACAGTTTAAAAATCTTGAGCCTGTTCAACCTGAGATTTTCTACGTTGCCAGAGTCTCCAAGTCAAAGCAACAACACGATGTGAAGTCTAAAGACTGGCTTCAGCTACCCTACCAACACAGCTAATTATTTCTTTGATTTTGCACTATAATCTGAGCAATGTACTGATTACAAGTCAATTCTTGTGCTGTTCTTGGAACTCAGCTGTCATGTTATAGCCTTTGCAATGGTAGCTGCTGAGCTGAGGTTCCCAAATCTAGTTTTCTAGAACTTTTATCTCTCCTATATTTAGGATTTCTTAATTTCCTTAAGCACTCTCTCTACCTCATTCCTCTTTCCTTAAATATATTTTTTAAAACCTTAAAAAACAGCTTATGCCATTTTTTACTGGATTTTTAGCATCACTAAATGTTTTGGTGATGCTTAGCAATTCTGCAGAATCTCTGCTTAGCAAAGGAGACTACTTTCACTGTATCAAAATGCTGGAAAGGGAGTGGACAGTTCTCCCAGAAGAAAAAGATGGAGCTGATATCCCAGGTCTATGGTTCTTCCAGATCTCTATGAATGTCAAAGAGCTAGCCAGCAAGACAGTGTTTGCTTCTGTTACCAACGCTTTCTGAATGAGCGCATGCAAGCATGCCATTTTTCCATTCTCTCTCTGGTACCAGGCTTTTCTCCCATGGTCTCCCCACAATAGTGGCACAAGGGAGTAGTTTATCTTGTTTATATTTGCGTGCATGCATCATCAGCTGGAATAGAGTTCACAAGCGGCCTAAATCACAGAAGCCTTTCCACGAGTAGCAGAAATCAACAATTCATTAAATATTCCTTTTTATCTGTCCTTTCTGTATTTCTCGCTATGTGACTTGACTCTTAAGTGTATCACATTTATGTGATAGCTATACTTTTCCAATTAAGCTTTATTTTCTTTCTTTATCTGCAGATCTTGCTGCAGGGGGCTCTGACGACTGGGCTTACGATCAAGGCATCAAGTACTCTTTCACTTTTGAGCTCAGAGATACTGGTGCATATGGTTTTCTTCTCCCTGAATCTCAGATAAAGCCAACCTGTGAAGAGACTTTACTTGCTATTAAATATATCGCCAATTATGTCCTTGGGCACTTGTATTAGAATGCAGTTCTAAAAACTATTAAAGTTTTATCAAAGATGCCATCCTCTTTTTTCTTGCCTAACAATGGCTTTTTATTTCTGCTTTACTTGGTGCTCTTAGCGATATCCTTAGTTATCATATATAATAATAATAAAAAATAAAACTCAATAAAACTGCTCAATAACACTGTTTGTTGAGAGAAATTATATCATTCATTAAAGCAACTGATATAGTCAAGGGGAAGAAAAGCCAGACAAACCTTGCTGGAAAAGTATGCCTGCTAACACACTTGCCTACTTTTTCAAGATCTGGGTCCTGAAATGCGAGTTTTAAATTACTTCTCTCTACAAAACTTGCCTGAATATTTATTCTTTACATGGAATTGTCTGGGTATTTCATTGCTAATGACTCAAGACATGTTTGAAAAATTACTCCAGTGACTGGATTAAATAGATAAATAAACCTACACTGTTTTGACTGTTTAAAATACATTTTTAAGGGAATAGGTTTCTCACTCCATGAAATTCTGCCATTAGACATTGACTTCACTGCAATTGCATAGATATAGCAAAGAATGTATATTATTTCTGTTACTAAATTAGTATCAGTAAGAAACAAAAATGGTTCTTGACCAACAGGTTAAGCCAGCAAATATACAGTCAGCAAGAAACATCAGAGGATAAGTTCCAAAAAGTGCATGTAGGACCGGCCTTCAGACAACTTGATCTGTTGACTGGATCATCAGCATGGCATTGACAAAAAACAGAGGCTAAAGAAGTAGTGTCGTCTTGTCTACAGAAGTGGTGAGACTAAGTACAGGATTTAATGCTCTCAGTCTTTCCATGGAACTGATTGCCTAAACAGTCAAAACCTACACATTTTAACACTGTTAATATTTGTTGGCATAAAAACCAAATGCATAACATTGCTTCAATATGTGCAGTTTGAAAATTTGAAAGGAAGGTGAATACAGTTACAAGTTAGCATAGAGAATCAGCAAATATATTTTCTACTGTGTAATCAACCATGACGAAATTTAAATTCCAATTAAAAGAAGCTGTATGAAAAGATCAGTGTTTTTAGAAAGCATCCTGTGGGCCAGATTCTTCCCTGCTGCACCTCATTTAGGTCAATGTGATCGTATCTTTGATCCAGGAGATTAATTTACCTTTCAAGTGTGGTGATGTGTTTAAAACTTGCAGTATGAAGACTTTACCTTCCCTTATGAAAAAAAAAAAAACCCGAAGATCTACCGGAAGAGAGAGATTAAATCCCTTTGTTAAGTGGTTATCTCAGTAACGAACACGGAACAGAAGACTAACGTTAAATGAAGCATTTAATTGTAAAGATGAATCTGGGAGATAGAATTGGGGGGGAGGGACACAACCAGTTTCATCTCTAGATTCTAGTAATCTACACAAGAAGCTTAATCAACTTAAGGCTAAGGTTGCTTTAATGATAAAAAATGATCCTTACACAGAGTACCTAGGCAGAGCATTAGCACTTACACAGCCTGAATGCTAAACAGAATCACCCAGCAGTTCGTTGCCTTAATGACAACGGTAAAAAGGAAAAGTTCACATATTTCCGAAATGACTTCAGTTGACATATGTTCGTGTGAACTTTTTCAAAACACACATTGCCAATTCCTTGATCTACTCTTTACTGAAAATTCCTACTTTGGAGGCAAGGTCACCACTAGTCCTATCCAAACTCATTATTTAAGCTGGATATTTATATCTGCTGAATACTGAAGACCAAGTTCTCGTAAAACAAATGAAGTGCTATAAAATATCCTCTGTCTAAGGCCATCTCACTCACCACAGTAGCATCTCTCAAAATATTCTCAGAGTCCTGGTACTTCCTGGAGCCCCACATTTTCCTACTGTCATCAAGAGATGCATAGCAAACAGCCATAAAGACCAAGTTAAGTGATAAATGATTAAATACTTCTTTTGTAAGAAGCTGTGCGGAATTATCCCCTTGTGACCAATTTGCTGTACAGGTAACGTGGGTCTGATTGGGTCACACTGAGTGAGAGTGATAAATAGCCACTCTACACAGCTTTCTCAAGCAGCTGCAGAAAATGTGCTTGACATTTATTAACGCTGTTTAGAGTTTGGCAAATATGGGACATAGTCTGCAGAAAGATGGGAAAAAACCTTGTGTCAACACAGAACCTGGCTGATTGCCCTGCTGTTGCTGGAAGCTCTGACTAGAGACTTCCTCTGGCCATTGGCACTCCTGGAATTAGCACTATATCCAACAGGTCCCTAACTGAGGCACTCAAAACAAGAGGCATCTTGCAGAGGAAAGGCTTCTCCAAGAACCTCACTAAATTCAAAACCATCAGAGGCTCTGAGCCAAGCATTCTCCTCTTTTGCCTCTTCTCCATAGAGGGGGAGTAGAACGATACTCTTGGCACACATAGTACCTTAACATCGCTTCTCTTCAGTCAAAATCCCCCAGGCTTACCCACACTGGTACACTGTGAGATACAAGCCTGAAAAAAAGGAAGGAGCCAAAAGGCATGTGCTTTAGCAACTTACTTGCCTCTGTAAATTGATTCTGAAAAGAAATCACATTTTCTGTGTTCAAAAATAATTTAACATACTTGTTTCCTTTCCCAGGAGGGAATATAGTGTCACCTCTGATGTTCACAGTAAGCTGGGCACCGCCTTCCCTCTCTGTGAATAAGGGTGTTGTTATATCTTTCTGCTTTTAAAAACTCTCCTATGATTTTATTTCTCAGACAAGCACATGCCAAACAGCAGCATATTCCTTTAATTGTTTGAGGAGAAAATGGAAAAATAAAAGTACACAAATTGCAGAAAATAAAACTACTTCCTGTTTAGCCTTAGGCACTCAGATACCTCAGTAACGAGCTCAGTATAAGACTGAGCAGAACACATTAAAACCATACACTGTTGGTTAAAGACGCAGGGATGAGTTTGGCCCAGAATTAACAACTTTTAGTAGAGGTGACAAGGTCCAATTTAAAACTTTTGTATTTCTTAAAGAAAAGAAAGGAACATATCCACTAGCCCACTCCAATTAGCCCAGCAGCAGTCAGATTAAACTAGACCTCAAAGACATGTGACTAATCCAATCTGTTCTTGATCACTGGTGAAACAGAGCCCATGTGTGAAAGTAGCACGTACCAGTAAAAAGAAATGTCATTCTATTTTGAAACCTAAGTGGGGGGAAGGATAATCAACATTACTAATAATAGAACAGGATGCAAACAGAACATACTGGCCAGAGCCAAACATGTCACAAGGGACAGGAAAATAAATCGCTCAGAACATAAAATCTTTTGGCTAGTTTTAACCAAGTACTAACAACAACCTAGAAGTTCTCCTGACTAAAACAATTGCCTAATACTGGAAAATATCGGAGGCCTTAGCTGACTGCAAGGTGAATTGCTAATGCTCAACACCATTCATTTTTAAGAAGATTCTATGCAAGGCTCCGCACAACCAAAAAAACAATTACAAATACAATTTAGGGGCAAGTCTACACTGCAGTCACGGCACCCAGAAAGTCCAGCAACGTTAGGGTTCCCCCAGATAACTTAACACTGTGACCTAATGAGGCAGGCTGTGGCAGTTATTTGTCAATTCCTATATTAACAAAGCCAAATTCCAGTAAGCCAGTGACAAGTAACTTTTCTGTGCCTCTTCTATAGAAGGCACTAGCACTGCTGGCCAAATTACACAGATGCCGAAAAGAACAGCAATTAAAGGTAGTATATAATCTGTGCGACTTGGAACATAGAACAAAGAATACATGGGGAGAATTTTATGTATGAAAGGACATTGTGTTAGCAGGTAAGCTGTTAGGACACAGAAAGAAAACATCCACTGAGCAGAAGCAAAGGTTCAGCCACAAGTCACAGTGCTTCATATTTCAGCATTGTTTTCAGAAACGTAGAAAACCCAACATGCAAAACTGATTGATAACATATTTTCAGAGATATCATTTCAGTTACTTACCTTGAACCAATTCCTCAGTTCTGAAATAGTGCTTACAGAGAAAGAGAAGAGAGGCGGGGAAAGAAATAAAAACCCCATTATACGGGTGACAGAGGTACATTTTGACATTTTTGAAAGGTGGACTTTAACGACTTGAAAGAAAAGTTTCCAGTGTTCTCCTAACTGAATCTCTTGCTTTCTAAAACCAGATAGATACATAAAGGCACAGTAAATATTTTACCAATGTAAAAATGTGAACAGAACCAACCTTACAGAAAATCTGCGGTTTTGATTTTTCTTTAATTGCATAGCATAAACTGAATCTTTATTCTGAACACTATAAGACTATACCACATTTGTATAGCATATAAGCATATTTTTAATCATAACCACAGTTGTGGAGGAAAAAAAATGAAGGAAAAAAAAAAAAAAAAGCTCTGCAGCCCGGACACTCTCCTTTCTAATGCAGAGGGAATGCGAGTTTTCTTAAGAAAGGAAGAATCCATCTAAAGATGGATTATAATCCTTTTTTCCCCTCCCTGCCCAATTCAGGTAAATCAAGGACTGAGATTAATATCTTTAGCTTTTCCTGTTTGATTTCTGCTGGTCCTTTAAATGAGATGACTTGGAATACAGGAGGCTCCTTTGTTAGTTAAGAAGCACATCAAGAAGTTGCCATCTCTCTCATTAAGCTAAATATATTCAAACAGTCAATTCATTTCAGTGCTCCAAAACTCAAAAAGGATTAAGAGCCATTGAAACTGTAAAGACAATGTACTGTCCATATGCAAGGACTCAAAGCAGAGATATCAAATCATTTATAGAGGAGATATCCCATGAACACGGATTACAGTTACAGAGGCCTGACACAGGCAGCACTATGCAAATTCTAGACTCTTTAACACAAAAAACAGGTAAGCGCATACACGAAAACAAATTACAGTGCAGTCCCAACAACTGAGTGAGAGTTAAATACCTGCTTCTGGGATAGATATTTCAGTTTGCTCAACGTTATCAAACAGCTACTGACACATAGTGGTAAGTCAGAAAACTAAACTTCTGTTCTTCGTGATCCACACTCAGCTGTCCAAAAACATATGCTCAAAACTAAACCTATCCTTACTGTTCTGAACTCTGTTTGCTAATTTACTTAAGGCCTCAATACGCTTGTCACTGCATTGGTCCAAAGATAGCTGTGAATTGTGTAGCGAAGCTGACTGACTCTATTCCTCACTGCACTCAGAACAGGTGCAGAACACGGAGTCCTTTACAGCAAAAGGAGAAGAATCAGATAAATGCTGCTTTGGAGAACAGAATTGTACCCCTGTTCCTTACAGGAACGATGCTAGGCTCTTGCATTAAACTTTTCCCTGCAAATCCACAGAAAATAGGGCATTTGCTATAAATAAAGAAATACAAAATATATGCAGCTCAGTCAAGAAAAAGGGAAAAATTCCAAAGATATCTAAGAGTTTTTCTTCAAATCATTTTAAACAAAGCACCCCAGCTTCTGTAGCATACATTGCAACGTTCCCATTCTGCATTTAATCAAACAGACCACAGATACTTAACTTTGGAGTTCCTCAATGAAAGTAGGGATCACATTGCTTTAACATAAAATTAACTCTCAATTACCTGATTTCATGGAGAAAAAAACAAATCAAATATTCATCTTTCTCTGCAATACACTGATAAATTAGGCCATATGAACCAGGAGTGATGGCTGTGGTCCCTACAGTCCCCTGTGCTACTGCTGACATGAGACAGAGAGGCCAGAGTACAGCTCCGTGGCATAATGATCAACCAGGTCAGGTCCGGAAGTGACAGAGCTCACAGCATCTTTGTGTTCCTACCACAATTAGTCCATAACCTAATCAGGCGGCTACAGAAATCAGCATGTGCTTGTAAGTTTTAAAAAATGACACACACAACTGCAAACAAAAAAAATGCTGTGATGCAGCATTAACATCATTGTCAACACAGACATTTTATCACCATCACTTACTAGCATGCTCCCTCTTCTGCCATTGTAAATGCATGACATACTCAAATTATGACACCACAGATACAGCAGTAGATGCTAAAAGGCTGTTGACTTGATTTGATCATGACTTTGTTCATAGGATATATGTGCATAAGAACAATAACCTCACACAGTCAACTTTTAGAAGTGCAAGTGTTCAATGAACTTCGTAGAAATAGTCTAATTGTCAGGCTTACAGTACGTTTAAATTCAGAATGTGGGATGTTTTTTCTACTGTTTTCCTCTTTACAATATTACATGCCTCACATATGACAGCAAATATTCTATTCACCTAATCTCTTACTAGTTTTATGCACAGTAACACCACCAAGGCCTGTGAAGTTACTCTTCAGCCACCCTGGAGTAAATTAATGGAGGAACAGGTCCTTCAGGCAGTATATTCAGCTAATGAGGTCCAGCTTGTTGAAAACGACTGTTACGCCTTTCAGAAACTAAACTATGAACACTGGAAATAACAGTGGAATTTCATCACTTTGCTTTTATTTTTCACATAGCTTTTTTAATTCTTCAATGATTTTTTTTTAATGTGATCAGTAATTGAGCAAATAAATGGTTCAAAATAGAATGCTCTTTCTATATCGTCTTTTAGACGAGTATTCTCACATTTCTTCTCCTATGAATGGAAATACTGTTCATGACATGAAGGCTTCAAGGAACGTGAACAGAACATTTCCTATTCAAACGGAACTAGAATTTCTAATGACACAGAGAAGTTTTACGCTTTCCCTCTTTCAATATGTATCTTAGAATCATGTCTGAAAAAGCAACATATAATCCTTCCAAATGAGGAATACCTTTCCTTCACTTAAAAGAAAGACTGAATAGAAAATGGTGTTTTATTTCTGGCTTTTGTCACTACTATTCCTCTGCAGTTTCAGTCTCTCACATCTCTACTGTAAGTTACGCTGTCACAGACAGCAGTGGTGCCTAAAACATTCAGCAGTAAGAACGTTTAGTCATAACAAATATTTTAAAAGGTATCTGCATATATCTTTTAAAAGGTATATCTGTATACCTATGAAACATATTAAATTCTCCTAGACTGAAACACCTGTAATGAAACCCTCTTCAGGGCTCGAGGTGCCAATCACGCCCACTGGAAAAGGAAAATTGTGAGCTTTGGTATAGCGTCATGGTGCACAGAGAAAAGCATCTTAACCCTCAGGCATTGAAGACAGTCACAATACAGCTGTCTGTATGCTCTGAAGCCTTTACCAGAAATAACACTGATCGTCATTCCAAGGGTGGGATATACATGTCTGTTGTTCTCCTGCACCACACTACGGGACAGACAGAGGCATAAGGAAGCAGATAATGCCTTCTCCAAATACCCAGTAAAAAACAGGCTCTCTCCAGCACTGCTCATCAAACCCAGCAGTCTGAGAATCCGTCACACTTCTGAGCACCCTGAGTCTTTGGTAGGCTTCAAGCATACAAATTTATGTGATGCACCTTCTGTCCTCTCAGAATAGCTCTGGGATCTGGGAATAGTTAATTACCTTCTAAATTTGCCTGAAGTTGCAGCTCTGGTGGATTCTTTCCTAGAAAGACATTAAAATTATCTAGTCATGTCAGTTCTATTCATCTCCATATTGACAGCAACAAATACATTATTTCTTCTGAGGTATGCACTGCTCCTACAGTACTTCAGCCTGTGAAGTACTCAGCTCAACAGGAAAGACAAGTCACAGCATAATGAGAAACAGAATGACTAGTTCATATACATCAAACTGATTTTGTTTCCTAATAAGGAATGAACCAACCATAAATTCATTCCCAGAGCAGCTTCTATCCCCAAAAAAGATCTTAAAACGTTTCTCAAACTTGCAAAGGTGTAAAGGAGAGCAAAATTTGCCTTAGCGTGTGCACTATACAGCTAAAAACGTCCAGACATGAGTGAAAGAACACAAGCAAGAATTTGTACACAGGTGAGCAGACTTCTCGAAAAGGACCTAAAAAAGGAATTGGCTAGATAATAATTGCATTACAAAGGGCCTGCGCTGACCAAGTACTAGGTCTAGATAAGGGATAACTTATCCATATGCAAGAAGAAAATAAGGAGGTAAAGATTTCTTAAACAGCTTTTATATTAGCTAATGGCAGCCAAGGTTCTAAAAGGCAGCTAAAACCTGTACAATGCTTACCAAAGGAACAGCTATCAGAGACAGGCAAGTGATACAAACACTGTTACAAATCAACACCAAACTTCCACTCCCTTCAGAAACCTAGAAACTGAACCATACCTACTAAAACACGTAAGGTAGAAACAGATGAGTTACTTAAATAGACAAATTAAACTCAGCAAAATTAAACGTGCCTCTACTGCCCCATATGTTGGCAGACAGGAGAACAAGTGGGGAACATCTTCCCAAAAAAGAAAAAATGTGTCCTGTTTAATCCATCTGTTCCTTATAGTCCTTTTGCACATAGCTTCTTAGACTTCAGTATCAAGCAGGAGCGCTTTGCAGCGCTTTAAACTCATATTCATATGGACAAATGTTTTGTATTGCAATTTGCAGTTACGTTGACCTTATTCAGTTAATTCTCCCACCTAAATCAATGAAGCTTCCTGGGATGCCAGTACTTTTATCCACAATGATGTCTGTGTTGATTACCTAGATACTAAACGCAAAAGAGGTTACAAAGTAAATATACCGCTCTTTACCCAGACATTCTGGAACCATTAACAGAAATCTTTCCATTTTTAAATATTAATTTCAGCAAAGCGCAACCCTCCCTCGCAACCCAAAACTCCATCATCTGTTAAAACTCTGAAAAGACATCAAGTGCTCAGAGAGCACCATCAAAAGGTGTCAGCATTTCTTCTGCGGAAGCACGATCCTTATGGTGCCTTTAGGCTTCATTGTAGCTACTTGTGCTCTTACTTCTGCCAGCAATTTTGACAGGTAAGATACCCTTTCCTTAACTGAACCTAGATAAAATTGTTCTGATGCTGAGATGTATTAATCATTCCCTCTCTGGGTATTCTGAAGTGCAAAGGTATTTTGTGTAAAGCCTTGAAATAAAAAGCAAGTGAATATCATCAAGTACCTGGTCAGCATTAGAGGTAACAAATTTTACTGAGGAGGGTGCTGCACACGTACCTCTGGATTTAGGATCTGTGTATGCCTTGTTTTTGTCCAATCCAGTGAGATTACTCTAAAGTTATATTGGGTAGAATGAAAGATTTCTTTTTACTGAGGGCTGACAACATGCTCAAGACCAAGCAGTTAGTCCTTTATTCCCAGTGGGTTTGCAGTCCAATTTATAGAGAAATAAGTTTGAGAATGAGCCACGTTCTGTACTTTAGTATTATCCATATAGTTCTCACTCAAGGGGAGAGGCAATTAAGTTCCTGACTTCAGTTCCTGACTTGACTGTGCTCTATAAAATACTGCATCAAAAAAATCCCCCATCACTCAAGTTGGGGTGAGGGGGGGAGGAAGGGTTGGTAAAGCAAAGAAAGTAACTTAAACATTCCCTGTTGAGTTTCCCTATAGCAAGTTTAGACAACACCAAATACCTTGTTAAAGCTGTGAGGGAGGGAACACTGCAGGAAGGAGAGGATGCTGCTTGAAAGTGGTTTTTGACATAATACACAGGTTTCTGAGATGGAATTCAGCTGGAAGTTTAAAAGTAGAAGCTAAAGTGAAGAGCCTTTGGGACCATCCTGGATTTAATGTGCAAAAGCCCCTTCCAGTCCCTGGGGAAACATTTCTCCTCTTTCTGGAATAAATGAATCAGAGGAAAAACAAAATAAAACAAGTCTTCAACCTCCCCCCCCCCCCCCCCAAAAAAAAAAAAACCTTTGCAGTATACAAAATCATGGTTACTACACACAGAACTTTTTGGTTCTACAGTGCGTAGTATGATGAGGAATGCTACATCAAAGCAACCTCAGGGCTATTTTACCTCTTTCTCTTTAGGGTATGTTAGAAGACTTAAATCAATCACTTGTATTCTCAGCAGACTCTTAATACAAGATGGAGTTTCTTCAAGAAATTGAGACGTTGCATTAGCTATATGGTAAAATGACATGCTTTCAGAACACCTTTCTAGAATAACCACTTGGCTTAGCTGATTGCCAAAGATTCACAGAGCACACACATCTTGAAGTGAGACACGGCTTCTCATGACATCTTGTGGTAGTGTGACAAGCTGACAGGGTTTCTGTTCTGTTTTCACAAAAAACAATCAAAGTTCTTGCAAAACGGTGATATTATAGAGAATCAAACACGCACTGAAAAGCACAAGTTTGTAATCAAATTGCAGTGAACAGACTAGCAACTTTTTTCTACTTAAAGCAGAAACATTGTCCATCAAGAAAATATATAAGCATATAAGTATACATATACTGACACAAAGCATAAAGCAATTGGAGCATTATTTTAGACTAATCAAAGCCAGAAAACTGACACAAGTTCATCTTGTTGCAGTTCAAACTGCAAGTGAACTACACCTTTAAGATAGCATGAACTTGTAGTACCTAACACACTCTTACCTACACGGATAAAAGTGAAACAGCGTCTGCTAAAATCGTCTCCTCCTGCAGCTTCTTCCATGTAAGTCAATGGAAAAGTTCACCTTGGAGAGAGGAATTTTAGCTACTGAATACTAAAAAAATTTTGCAAAAAAAGAGATTCAAGGAATTTAAAAATGGAGCATTATATTTTGAAAAGAACAAAAGATGGATTTTAGACCCACACACCCCTCTATAAATTAAAGTCCTGCTCCTACTCCCAACTAGAAAATCAGTATCTCCTTAGATTGGTGCTGCAGGGAAAGATGGAGGGAAAGACGTCATTGTCCAGAAACTTTATTACAAGCAGACTCAATTAGGCTAATTTATGTTGAGAATTATGATGCATGTAATCAGAGAAATACCAAAATAGTAGATTTTATTCCCCATTTGTTTTCAAATGAACTCTTCTGAGAAAGAAAAAAGTCTTTTAATCATAGCTGAAATAACACAAACTGTGGTTCAATATCAACCTTATTTAAAAAAAAAAAAAAAAGAAAAAGAAAAACTCCACCACCACCAATGCAAAACAGAGATGGCACTAATTAAAATAGATACAACTAAAAAGACTAAAGATCTGGTCTTATATATGGACTCATACTCATCCTCGAGACTATGAAGAAAGGTGGTTTTCCCAGTCATTCACTCAGTAATGCTTACCCCAAACACAGTCTGTTTTTGACTGAAAATATTTCAATTTCTCTCTGTGCAGCTTGGCTTCTGACATCCTGACTCAACCCCATACACAACCTCCGGGACAGAGTTAGATTTTCATACCAGAGTAGAAGCAACTGACTTTGTCTAGACCTTCTTGGAGGAGAACAGAATAAAATGCATTCAGTAAAGAGCACTGGAGAGCAAAGAGAAAGCTGTTGGGAGGCCATGAAACTTTCAGCCAGAACTAATGCTCTTAAACACTCAAGAAAGGTTTTTCAAAAGCATCTGTGTCTGTTGTAGGACCCTGAAAGCAAAAAATCCTAAAGCAGAAATAACTCATATTTGACCTTTAAATGTGCAAACATCTACATGTCATTCAGGCTGTGTGCTCTTAGGTTACTGTTTCGGCCAAATTTAGCCACAGCATAAAGGAGTGATAAACAACCAAGACCCTTCAATCTGCAGAGGGATTCACGTGAGAAGCCATTCTAGGGAGTGCTGCTTCGTTAGACCCTCTACACAGCAGGTCTGGGATGACCTTGCCACAAAAATATGAGCAAGCTTAATGTATCCTGATTAAATCCTGGACAGCCCGGAACTCCAAGCTGCTTGCCTTCTCGCCACTCCCATAGCCCTCTTTGAAGGCTGATGCTGCATCCAGTTTCCCGCTCCAGCACCCTTCTAGCCCTTCCTCCCGTCTGAAAGGCATCTGTCCAGAGAACCTGCACTCTCCCACGCACTCTGACTTAACTCTGGAGCACAAGTCATCCCCTGTGTCCTGACCACCATCAAGGCTCTCCCTCCACGTAGGCCACCTATGAGATCTATTCCAACCTGCCAAAAGCACATGACATTCACCCACGTGGATGGCAATATGACATGAGGAAAAAACAATGGTTTTCACATTATTTCTCTGAATGGACTTGGTCCTCCTTCCTCCTGTTGCAGGATGGAAAAGCAGGAAAGCACCTCAGCACAGTCTCAGCAGTGATGGATACACAACACATTCCGTCAGCTCAGAAGACGGTTATTACTCCTCTGGGGATTTGAATAGCAACCCTTCACCTCAGCCCTCTTCCCCCAAAACTAAACTAGTCTCAAATTCACAAGGATACTGAAAGTTTAGAAGATCCTTTTCAGCCTTGAGATAGCTGCCAACCCTTCAAAAAAATGCTAGTCCATTCCTGCTGTTCCAACACCCAGAAAAAAGAGAAAGCACTTCCTGCCTCTTTGGTAAGCAGGAACCAGTACACCCTCATACCCCTGTTCCTTTCCCAGATTGTCACCCCAATCTGATGCTGTCTGATGCACTCACATTTTGACCTCAGCTCTGGTCTTCAATCCCCGATGCTTCCTTCCTCTTAACACACCAAGTCATGACTGCTCTACATACCTGCACGGCAACGTAATTCCTTGCATGTCTTCCTTGGGAAAGGCTCATAGTATTGCTCAGTCTCTGCTGAGCCCCAAAAGATCCACCATGAGCCAGGACTGAGTCTGGGAAGGCAAAAATCCTTAACCAGGCAGCATCACAAACACATGCTGCAGCAGGAAAGAGCTAGGATGCAAACGTAACAGGTACAAACATAGCGGAAGCCACCTTCCACAGTTTTAAGAGGCTGGAAATAAATCAGAAGGGAATCCAAAGACACCTCAATCCATCTAACAGCTGGCTTCTGTAAGAAAGGCAGTTACTCAGTCCTATCCATTCTTCTCCTTTGCATTCCAGGCAGCATGGACCAGCTGTCGTTTGGGGGTATTAGATGATATACAGAGATTAAGGAGGAAGGAGACCTCAGAGCATCTACCTCTTTCCAGATGTAGTGCCTCTGACTTTATGAAACAGTCATTATACATTTTTCCATCTATATTATATAGAGCACCCATGTGGTAGGCTAAGAGATGTCAGACTCTTAGCTAGTTCAGAGGTTGCTTGTCAAGCATACTATTTGAATTTTCTGCTAACAATTACTGAATATATCTAACAGTAATCTTTAATTATATAATTACATACCAGTACCTATCCTGCTGGGGCAATCTCCAGGAACTTCCCCCCTTAGGTTAATCTGTCTCAGATACCGTTACAGAATAATAAACGCGAAGAGGAACGCGGCTTTTTGATGCCTACAGAGGTTTCCTTCGAGACTTACCCCTGGTGTCTGGTTTGCTAGTCTGCAAATTTATACTGAGCTTATTGTTACAATACTAACAGATGAGAGCATTCTTCTCAAGGGACTTACCTCACATTGCTAGTCACCACATTTAACGTTTATTTACCACTAATGATAGCATCACCCAGAACCGAACTGATGTGTATCAGCTCCTGCCTGACCATCTGCTTTATTCAACAAAGGTCACATATTTTAAAAGGAGGTCATTTCGCAAAGGTAATATTGCTCTTTTGCACTGTCTACGGTGCTTGGCTAATCACTCAGGAGGAAGGTTCATTTTCTGTTGTCCTTTAAGCTAGTTCCATGACTTGATCTCAAAAGAGTGTGGCACCAGTAAGTCACCTAATTTCGACAATTCTAGGGATGTGCACATAAATAGAATTTCCTTACTGTTAAAATCAGTTCTAATGACAGTCAGCTTGTCTTTGCTAAGTATGCTATGGGCAAGCAACAAAAAAACGAGTGACCTGTGTGGCTGCTCTTCAGGGGAAACCTTACTATCAACTCCATTACTTGCAAGACATTATTTAATTTGAGGATGACTCCCTTGAAGCACTTACAATGAAAAATAACTTTAAAATTCATTTTCATAACGAAGCACACCTTGAAAACTACTTGTCACACACCAAGGACTTTTACATCCACTTAAATACTAGTAACTAATTTAACTTCTGTTCTGTAATCCAAGAGTAACAGAAGGAAGAGCATTACGCAAACACCTTTCAGCATCTGGTCAAGAACTGAACAACGCTGAATACCTGGTCAAAGCAAAGGAATATTCACTCTTTCCATCTTAAAAGACAATAGAGTAAGGGATGCAGTCAAGAGTCTGAATACAGCTCACTTTTCTCACCAGTTCTCTTAAAAAACAAAACCAAAACCAACCCATTTTACTGTTGTAGCTTTATTTGAAAATGACTTAGGAGTTTTGGTAACAGGCAAGTTTGCATACAAAATCCGATACAGTGGAAATAAACTTCACAGGTTTCCTAGAGCAGATTACGGGCTGTAAACTCATCATCAAATACACTATGTAGAGAAGGGGGAAAAAAAAAAAAAAAAAAAATTTCCTGAAAGTCTTGTCTGCAAACTAAGTGATCCTGAAAATCTAGTTTTACTGTATGTCTATGTGCCAAACAAGCTTGCTAAGTAAGCGAAGTCTTATAGCAAATGTCTTACCTCATGGCATTTCCAACTTCAAGTAACAGTTGTGACAAACGGTATGCAAGAAATATCAAGATTTTCAACAATATCTTCAATGAGGAAAGATCAAGTTTTATATACCTGATATTTTAGAGGTTTTTAAAAAGTCACAGACAATAAAATATGTGGAAAAACTTAATGAATTGCAGTTTCCAAAGAACTCAGAATTCCATTAAAAAAAAAAAAAATCCCCAAAAAACTACAGCAGCTCCATTCAAACTCTATCATTTCAGCAGGCCAATTTCACAGATGATGTGAGCGCAGATTATTTTTCTTATGTCTGCAGTACAATAGAATCTCATCACATGAACTGACAGTGTTAATATGAACCAGAGAAAAAACTATGAAGTCCTGTGATTATTTTACCATTCTACCATTATGTGCTCAGTAGAAAGTAAGGCTCTCAAAAGTCTTTTTTTTTTTTTTTTAATTTTTACCTTTATCTGCAATCAGGTTTCTTAAATAGAAAAGTTTATTTTCAGAACAAACTTTCCCTCTATTTTATATACCTAGTTCCTCAAACATTCCATTCTTGGGGTAACTGTAGAAATCGACTCGATGCCACCTTCATAGGTACAGGGAAGATACCATTCCTCAAACATCAGGGCTGTAGAGAGCTACCAGACAGAAGCAAACTAGTACTATCCAAACTGAGCAAATAACTGGTACTATAACTTATAAACTTGCTGTTCTCTGCATCCCACAAAGCCAAGTGGATAAACAAATGTCATGCAATCCCATTTCACTTTATAGAAGACTTTGAGCGTCTGCTTTCTACTGTGTGCTATGGTTGCTTCTCACTTTATGGTTTCTGAACTCAATCTCTCCTGCAGCTTGCTTTGTTGCGACTTTCACGTATATGCGCTAGTTCCACAAAGGAACTACACCAGTTTACAGGCTGCTAATCCAGTAACCCCAGGAAAATCTGCAACTTCAAGTTTTCCCTAGAAATTGCTCTCCTTCAGGCTTCTTGCCTTTTCCTTTCATCTCTGAAACATATACAAGCCCTCCTCTCTATCCTGTGATACTAACGTAAACAAAATTCAATGACAGTATAATCAAGTTTTCGCCAGTGGAAGAAAGCACCGTAGTGTTAAATCTTTTTTCTGTTTTGAAGAGTTACAGCAGCAGTTAGAGACTAAAGTCTCGTGCATACCAGTGCTTAAAACCCTGCTTCCAAGTCCTCTGTATTAAAGCACTCTCCAATGCTGTGGAGCCTGGTATTGTAACTAGACTTTAAAATGAAAGAGAGATTGAACGCACTAAGTGACCGCAGGAACGCTGATAGTAGTTTCTGTGAATTTCTAGTTACTTAAATTTGCGTGCAACAGACCTACTTCATGGCTCACGACATTTACAGTGCAGCTTTAGTTTTCCTGCGAGGTTGATGAGTCATTCGCTATTCACTGGCACTGAACAGTTTTGCCATAGCCGCCTCTTCCAGCATCATAGTCTTGCCGATATTCATCTCGGACCTTACAAAGGGGGGAAAAAAGGAAAGTCCAGTAAAGACATCAAGAAGAACAATTCCACAAGCACTGTTACACCATCAGAACACATCAGACTACAACCACAGTATGTAAGTGGCTGCAAGTAGCTCACTGACAAAACAGAAGGTGAAGTGCATCATGCAAAATCCTAGAATACAACACAAAGCTAACTTGTGTTTTAATCCGGCCCAGAGGGACTTTTTAAGACAGACAATAGAGGGTGGACACCCCATACTGTAGCAGTAAAAGCAACTGCTATCTGCTCAACTTTAGGCAAGTTAAGCGTTAGCCTTGCGTTCATGACAGCCTTGTATTTTCTGTGACTATTTACAAGCATTATCTCCCTGAGCAGCAAACAAGTTTCTGAAAGTAGATTGAGTTTGGTGGAGGGAAGAAAGAGAAGGAAAACTAAGATTAGCTCTTACTCTTAGTGCATAACATTATCATCGATGAGATCTCTTAGAGATTAATTTATACTGCTGTATGTAACAATAATTCTTAAGTTGCTATTTCCTAAGCTGTTTTAAGTTTGTTCATTCAAAAGCAGAGATTTGGCAAAGTCAGCAGCGTCTTAAGAACCAGACTTTTCAACAACCTACCTGGCCCCCTGATCTTCCACGACCATACTGTCTACCCTCCTTAAATCCTGCATCCCAGTCTGTCCTTATGATCCTGTCATCAAGTCTGGTTCCATTGATGTATCGCATTGCATTCTCAGCATCTCCTCTGGCATAGTACCTTAGAAATATGTTAATGAAAAGAACTGGGCTTCTAATTTCAATACATGAAAAGAATACTTATATCCAACACGCTCCAAAAACAAGTAATTGCTCAAAGCAAGCTCTCACTCAGTCACTTTTCAGAGCAATTGCTTTTACGAAGATACAGGGACTGCAGTAGTGAACAGTTACTGACTGTTAGTGAAAGTGAGTGAACTGCAGGCATCTAAGCATATCAAAAATACATGTCTTTCATCAATTCCTTGTATCATGCTGATGTTTAATAGCGTGAAGATCTATTATCAAAGAAGGAATGGGGAGTCCTATGCTTGCTCTAGTCATGGGGCCAACTTTTGCCATTGCAGTAAGCTCACTGAAATCAACAGCAAAACAGCTTTCAAAGAGACTTACATGTAATGAAGTCAATACTTCACAGGTTTGCAGAATTACCAACAGAAACTTTTCTCGTGTGCCTCCACAGAAACAAAAAAAACACCCTGTTCACTCAAGCCCTGGGAATACGCTTATGCTGTGGGCACAACCATCCAGAAGAGCGTCTGGTTTAGAGGGTCAGAGCAAAAGCAACCTTCTAGAAGGAGCCCCTCTTCCTGGCAGCAGGTGTTTGCCCTCTCTCTCCCAGGACTCCCACAGACGTTTTAGCGACTGAACCGTTTTCTCCCTCCCCGTGGAGGAGGCTGCCCTGACCCCGAGCCCGCACTCCCGCCCGCCAGGCCGCGCAAGGATACTCCACGAAGCAGAAGCCGCAGGCGGTCTTCTTCACTTTGTCCAGCCCCATGATGATCTTCTTCACGTCGCCGCTCTTGCCGAAGAGCTCGTGGATCTGCTCCTCCGTGGTGTAGAAGGACAGGTTCCCCACGTACAGCGTGCAGCTCTTCCTCAGCAGCCGCTCCTGCTCGTACCGCGTGCCCTGCGCGGCAACCCCAACGGCTCCCCAACGGCTCCCCCAACGGCGCCGCCGCCCGCGCACCCCGCGCACCCGCCGCCCGCCCCGCCCCGCTCACCCGGAAGTGCTGGTCCCGGTACTGGCTGAGGTCCGCGTACGAGTCGCTGCGGAGCACGCTCAGCGTCCCCCCCGAGCACATCTTCTCTCCCCGCCGCTTCTCCTTCCTCCCCGCCCTGGTCCGCGGCGGCGCCCGCCCGGTGACGCGCGGCGCCGCGAGGGCAGCCAATAGCGGCGCGGGCGGCTCTCGCGAGAGGTGGGCGGCGCGGCGGGAGCGAGCGAGGGAGGCGGGCGGGCGGGCAGGATGGTGCTGCGGCGGGTGCTGTGGGCGCTGCTCAACGACGCGCGCCTGGTGGAGAAGCTCTCCGAGTCGCGGCCCGTGCGCGCCGCCGCCCGCCTCACCGCCGCCGCCCTCACCCGCGCCCAGCTGGGCAGCCGCCGGGCGGCGCGGGACCTGCTGCGCGGAGAGGGCCTGGCCCGCCGCCTGGCCCGCCTGCGCGACACCTTCCGCCGCGAGCTGGAGGACGGCGCCCGCCAGCGCGGCTGGCCGCGGCCCCCCGGGCGCGGGACGGGCCGCGGGGGCCGCCCCGGCGCCGCCCCCTGAGGCCGGCGCGGCGGCGGCGGCGGCAGCAGCAGCAGCAGCAGCAGCAGCAGGAGGAAGAGGAGCCGGCGCCGCGCAGCCCGCCAGCGAGGAAGGAGGTGAACTGGGCCCGGAGCAGCGTGCGAGCCCGCGGCCAGGAGCCCCGCCGCGCTGCTGTCTTCACGGCCGCACCCCCAGGGGCTGGTTTCCCCGTCCGCGCATGGAAATGTGAAGCGCGCTGCTTTCCGACATGACGGATTTTCATTTCAAAACCGGTTTACGCTTTCCACGCCGCTCGGTAACAGGCCGAAGGTACACTTACACGCCGCTCAGGACACTGGCACGATTGACACTTTCAGTGCGTGATAAAATAACTGAAAATAAAAACGAAATTTCTCGCTGGCGTCCCCTTAAGACTCGCTGGCTGTACAACAGTTATGTTCTACGTTTATGTTGCAACTTTTCATACAAAAAGAGCTCTAAGAACTGTGATGGTGATGGTGCTGGTGGTGGATGGGATAACAGCCCATTTGACAGGTAGGAAAAGAAAAAGCAGAGACTTAGTAGCTATCCTAATGGCACACCTTAAGACAGTGGTAGCAAGAGAGGTTTGCAAAGATACTTTGGTGGTAAAATAGGCCTAAGAATTTGCTTTTGGGGGGAAAAACACCCAAACAGCCATCCTGACTATAAATATGGAAAAAGATGCATCCATCTTATGTGATGCACTAGGCTGGTTTAATTAAGCTGCTGTAGCCAACAACATACCTGAGACTAAAATACTTAGTATCTCCTCTTAGCGTGTTTCACTTTTTAGCCTAGAGGCCTAGGTGCTTAGATAACTGGGGAGGATGGTTTCCACTCTCTGTGTGACATAAGAGGAAAAGCACATCACAGATTATTGCATGTACAGTCTCCAGAACTCCTTGTGTAAGTAAAATTCCCACGAACAATGACTTGAGTGTGCAAGAAATGAAAAAATGGATGTATGGTATAAGCGATAACGAACGAGCTGGTGAGTCAAAAGTGGTGTATTTTAGGTCTTAATTGGCCTTTGAAGTCTAGGTTCTCTTATTGGATCTATCAACAGATTGCCTGTGCAACGGTGTAGAAGCCATCATGCCGTGGGAATGATGCTCCACCATGTTCCTGAAGTTTCAAAAGCTACATTGTGAGGTTCATGAAAACAATTTTCAGATTTTAAAGCTGTTTAAGCACAGCTGAAAACAGTAAAGGACATGGAATACCAGCGGTGACACCAGACTATTGTTCCAACACAGAAGAACACAGAAAAGGAAATTAACTTGAAAATACACTTAGTAAGTATCATAATGTTTTCATAACTTCCACTACTGCATAAGTCATCAATGCAAACATACATGTACTCCTCCTTCCCCTACCCCCTCCAAAAAGCACATACCTGCAACTTGCAGGCCTTTCAACAGTGAGAGATGATTTGGGGTGGACATGTAGGGGAAACTTTTAACATAAAATGCTTTACAAGAGAACAAGAGCTATGTTCATTAAGAGTCTAGATCATATATGTGATTTGGAATATACAGGGACTTCACACAGGGACTTTTCCTGGCTTCCTTTTAGAGCCTGCCATCAAACCGTGGTGTTCTTTGCTCTGCTGAAAAAACTGGCTTGTAAGACCTCACAGTTGTGTGCACGAAGAACTGCAAAAAGCATTACTGCCACTATAAACAGAAAGAATCTGAATATCAGATTCATTTCAAACGGAGAGGCTTGGCCTACAGCGCACATACTGAATTAATGTATGATTCTGTAACATCTCTCTCTATGTCAGGAAATTTTTGAATCCAGAAGTTCATGAAAACTGAACACAAATTGTTAGTTGTGATATACTATTTAGCAGATACAGCACGCTGAACCGTAGCTCAGGGTTTTTTTTGTATCGCAGTTTAAATTCAGACTCCTCTCTACTAGCCAGGATCTGATTTCTCATTCTAACTCGGTTGATTTAATGGTGAGCCCTTACTGAAGAGGGGAGTGTGTTACTCCTCTTAACCGCACTCACTGCCTGCAACATAACCGGTGCGCATCTAACCCCCTAGTAAGCCAGTTCAGTGATTCATCCAGGGCCTCAACAGGCTGGAGAAACGGGCAGACAGGTACCTTCTGAAGTTCAACAAAGGGAAGTGCCAAGTCCTGCACCTAGGGAGGAAGAACCCCATGCACCAGGACAGGACGGGGGCTGAGCTGCTGGAAGAGAGGAACCTGGGGTCCCGGTGGACAGAAGGTTGACTATGAGCCAGCTATGTGCCCTTGTGTCAAAGAAGGCCAACGGTCTCCTGGGGTGCATTAGGGGAGAGTGTTGCCAGCTGGTTGAGGGAGGTGATCCTCCCCCTCTACTCAGCTCAGATGAGGCCGCATCTGGAGTACTGTGTCCATTTCTGGGCTCCCCAGTACAAGAGAGGCACGGCACTGCTGGAGCAAGCCCAGCAAAGGGCAGCTAAGATGACTACGGGGCTGGAACTTCCATCATATGAGGAAAGGCTGAGAGAGCTGGGATTGTTTAGCCTATGAAGAGAGAAGGCTCAGGGAGGGATCTTATTGCTATTTATAAATATCTGAAGGCAGGGTATAAAGAAGGTGGCCCAGACTCTTTTCAGTGGTGCCTAGTGACAGGGTGAGAGACACCGACACCGGGCACAAACTGAAACACAGGAAGTTCTGCCTGAATCTAAGAACAACTTTTTTACTGGGAGGGTGACAGAGCAGTGGAACAGGTTGCCCAGAGAGGTTGCAGACTCTCCATCCTTGGAGATATTCAGAAGTCATCTGGAGACTAGATGATCCGCAGAGGTCCCTTCCAACCTGAACCATTCTGTGATTCTGTGGTCAAAAACACAAAAAGGATCACATCCCCCTAAGTTTTCTGTCTGCTTAGCTCCTTAAACCAGCTCCCTGCAAGGCCAGATGTGCACCACTGATGCTGGTAGGGCCATGAAAAGCAATGAAAACAGTGAGAGGGCAAAATGGAGCGTGACAGGGAAGGACTGCTCCATTTGCAGCAGCTAAGCAATAGGCTTAATACTATCAAACAGCATTCTCCACTTGCTATGTGTAATACAGATGTAATATGTCCACAAGAACGGAACTGTGGCAAGAAACACTCCCTAGGCAAAATAGCACTTGGATGTTAGGATTTATCACAAGTGCCTATGCTGAAGTTTCTTCCATGTTCCAAATCAGAATCTGTTAGATCAACACCAGGGACTTTTCAAGAGAGGGCCACCCAAAAGCCTCATCAGAGAATATTACAATGCTGGTACCTACATTATGATTGCAGTCTGGTCTAATGGCTGAGAGGAGGCTCTGACATTTTAAAAGCCTAAAAGTACAACCACTTGGGGTCAGAGAAACTTTCATCTAGTCCAGTGTCCTCTCTCCAGCAGCTGAGTCAATGCAAATTAACAACAACTACGAAAACACAGCTCACAAACCCTTTAGCAAAGGTTATAAGAAATTCAAAAATATAGCTGCACGGAGAGAACTAAGCTTGAAACAAAATTTTGCTGAGTTCTGACTTCATCATCTTTTATTAGGAAAGTTACACAAGTTCATAAGACTTCACAAGAACTGAATGACCCTCAAATTTTAAACAGGTTCTACCTAGAATTGACTAGACTGACAAATACAAGAGCAAGAAGAAAAAGAATAAAGGGAATAAGGGAAGCTCACAATGCCACTGCCTGTGCTGAATGTGGGTCTGTGAAGAGAAAGGTCTCACAGCACTTTTGGGCAGAGCCAAAGTGAAGGGAATAACTAAAACGTAGTTCTCCTAAAGACTCTGTTGATATCTGTCTAGTTGGAGGATGTATAGTCCTAACTGACTTCTCCAATTTTCACTAAATAGAGAGGATATTTGTGGTGGATCCTCCATTGATAAGTGTGGAAATATTAAAGTCTCATTCTTGAACGACACACCACATTTTGTAATTGTGGCTCTGACTGTACCAGGGACTATAACAAAAAAATGGCAATCATTGCAGGTAAAATTGTTTGTTCGCTGTCCTACTGTTTGGCAGAGGGTTTCTTCTTCAGATCCAGCCATATCAATTACTTCTATATGCGTGTCTCCTTTCTTGATATTGAGCAGAGACCTAGGAGGCATGTAGGTATGAGCAAAGAGTAGAACATAGTGTCCTGGATGGTTTGACAACTCTGGAGAATGCATGACTTGCTCCAAGTGAAACAAGCATGGTATCAGTCCTCCCTGGTGTAAGCATCCAAATAACAAAGCTCCAAGAACATTGAAAATAATAATGACAGGTTTCCATTTCATAGTTCTATTCTGTGAGGCGCTGAACAGGACTAATGGTAAGATGAGAGGAATGAGAAACCGAGGTTCTTGGTGACTGAACAGGGAGAGAAATGCCAAAGGAACCAAGTAAAACAACAATAATATTGGGTTGCCCTCAGAATGCACTAATATCCTAGATGACCCACGGTAATATGACTTGACCTGTGGTAATTGATAGATACATTTCTTTAACATCTTAAAACCATTACTGATGGCCAGAACATGTAGGATCCCGAAGAGCATTATCCCATTGACCAGAAAATGTGTAATTCGTGGGTGACTTCCATGCTGTGCAAGATTATGGGGATTAAGATTATAGCGGAGAAAATTTAAAGGGGTTACTATTATTTTCTGATTTATTTGAGCTATTATATCAAATAGACTGTTCTTTTTAACGCTGTAGAGGTTGTCTAATCCCACGGAGGTAAAATATAAGGTGTCGACCGTTATGAAAAAAATAGCAGTAAAGCATGCATATGGGATAAGCTTCAAAAAGTGGTTTATGACAGTTTTGATGCTCTTTTGAGAGTTAATGTTTAAACCCATCCAATAAAGCAGTGGCATTAGAGCAAACGCCAGAAAAGTTGGCCTGTTGAAAAACCCAGCAACTGTTATAATTCCTATAAGATGGCTTTTTGTAGGCTCCGCTAAGCTGCCATCAGACCTCCCAGAGGAAACCAGTACCATGAGAAGAGCAAACAGAAGTCCTTCAAGTGTATTGGTAAATGTTCTTGTATAAAACACCAGAGTGACATAGGATCCAGCAAGAAGTATCAGCGCTTTCCATGGATCTGCTTCCCAGAAAGGAGCTAACAGGTATACGCTATAGTCAAGTATGAAAGAAAAAATTGTAAAGAGAAGGCGAGGTGATACAAGAAGGGTGTAGCTGTTGATGCAACTTGACCATATGTCCAGCTGCTGCAAACACTTGATCACCCAGTAGGTAAATCCAGATGTCATTAGTGGGAAAACAACTGTTCTGCAAGGAGAGCTGGAACGGAACTCCCAGGGATAATAGACCTGTAGGTTTAAAACATCTCCTATAGAGAGAAGGAGGAAAAAAAGAAAAAAAAAACATACATAATATATTTTATTCGATGACCAATCACATATATTAGGACACAGTTCAGATGAGATGAGAGGCATCATGATGCAGAGCAATCGCTAAACTTCTGAGACTAAGTCAGTCTAAGTCGGACTAAGTCCTGAAATTTTTAGGAGTATATCATTAATCTTTATGAAGCTTCAAGGAAAAAAAAAAAAAAATTCCAGGCACCACTTACTACAGGCTACATGCAACAGAAAGGTAACCATCTAGAATTGCAGATCAGCTACTACATTGTTCACAAGAATCTCTTTTTAATTAACAGGGAGTATAAATGAGACTAGTCAGTTCTTTGAGTTGCTGACTTTCTAAGCAAATCTCTACTTGAAATTTGCAGTGTAGGACTACAGGTATATCTAAAAATGATGTTACGTGGTAGCTATATGGCTACATAGTACAAAGTATGGCTTTACAGTCTTCCTGGAATTTACATTATAAAGGTTGCAAGTGGAAACTGAAGCCCCCAGAACATGTCTGTTGACCCTAGATCTTGGTGTACGTGTACCAGGCAAGCATGCTGGCTACACGTACTGGACAAGTGTGCCAGCTACACGTGGCAGGTAAGCATACTGGGCAATCATACTGGCTATACGTACCAGGGAAGCATACTAGACAAACATACTGGCTGTGTATGCTGGCTATGCATACCGGGAAACATCCCAGCTATGCATGCTGGCTATGCGTCCTGGACAAGCATACTAGCTGTGCATACTAGGTAAGCAAAATGGCTACGTGTACTGGTTTTATGTGCCAGGTAATCATACTGGCTATGCACACCAGCTATGTGCACGAGCTATGTGTACTGACTATACATACCAGGTAAGCAGACCAGGTAAGCAGACCACACAAGTGTACCGGCCATGCATAGCAGGTAAATGTACCAGACAAGCATACTGACTGTACGTACCAGCTATGCATACCAGCCATGTTATTAACTCTGTGTACCAGCTAGGCACACTGGCTGGGGGTGCTGGCTATGCGTACCAGGTAAGCGTACTGGGTAAGAGCTCAGGCTACGTGCATCAGCTATGCATACCCCATAAGTGTACTAGCTATATGTGCCAGCTCCATGCATCAGCTAAGCCTCGCAGACAAGCATACCGACTGTTCACACTGGCTATACGTGCTGGCCAGCTGTTTGTACCAGACAAGCGCGCCGGCTGTACGCGGCGGCTGTAGGCAGCAGACAAGCGCGCCGGCTGTACGCGGCGGCCCCGCCGGCTGTACGGGGCGCAGCGGCCGCCGCTCGGCAGCGCTCCGGCCGCCGCTGGGCCAGGACCCCCCCGACGGCGCCCCGGCCGCCCCGCGCCCGCCCCGCGGTACCTGCCATGACCTCGGGCGCCTGGAAGAACTCGTCGGGGTGGAGGTAGCCGGCCTGCGGCAGCAGGCACCAGCCCACCCGCAGCGCCGCCAGCAGCGCCCACAGCCCCGCCGCCGCCATGGCCGCCGCTGCCCCGCGCCAGGGGGCGCCCGCCGCGCAGCCGCGGCTCCGCGTCCTCCACAGCCACCGAGGCGGCGGCCTAGAGCGGCCCCGCGGGCAGCGGCCTGCGCGGCGCGGCGCGGCGCGGCCCGGCCCGGCAGGGAGCGGCGGCGGCTGGAGAGCCGGCGGGAGGGCGCGGGACGGCGGCGGCCGCGGCCTGGCCGGAGCGGGGCACGGCCACAACCGAGACATTGCGGGGGGGGGGAGGCGGCGGCAGCGCTGCTGCTTCTTCAGCGGTCAGAGTTAGCGCGAGAACGGTTTCCTGCTCTGGCGCTGCGTTACCGCAGCGTTACGTTTACAAAGCGCATTCGCCGTAGAAGGAAAACACAAACGCGAAATTGCTGTTATTCCTGCACGCAGACAGCGTCGCTCCCTGGAAGAAGATAGCTGACGAACGCAGGCACCCAGGAAAGGGACAAGGAAGCCGCAAGCGACGCCGGGGGCCCTCCAAGGCCGCGGTATCGCTCGATGACGGCGGGGGACAGCGACAGGAACAGCCTCCCCTGTCTCGCACAGCCCGAGGCCTGGAGGCGCGTCAGGTCCACCCTGATGCAGACGTGTTTGGCTTATATGGAAAGTAACCTTGCAAGCTAGAAAGGATGCAGATGTGGCAGAAATGCATACACACACACACACACACACACAGGGAGCGGGCAGGTATATCAGCTATGACTCTGCTCAGTAAAATTTAACACAGTTTGTCCTAACGTATACAGGAACTCACTGTACAGGCTTCCACTAACCGCCCAGAGGTGTCATGGAGATGATCTCAGAACCACCAAGCACTACAATTTCTGTATACCGTTGTGGTTATTTGGGCCGTTGCATTGTTGTCACTAGACACACAGCTTTAAAATCTAAAGCTGAAATAGGAGGAGGGCACACGTTTTCTCTTTGCTTTAAAACCCAGGTAACGTTAGAGTAAAGGAAATGAGAAAGGCTGAAAGGTATCGGCAGAGAAGTGAGGGGAGTGTTAACTTCTTGGAAAATTGTGAAAAAAAAAAGAAGTTTAGCTATCAAGCCAGAGTCTGAATAAATCATCTTTTCTTCTCTGTTTATTTGTTATGTTTCATTTATTTACATTATTACTATTTGCTTTTACCAGCTTTTTATTGCATTGAATATCTCTTCATCCCAGGATCATGTGGTGGTAGCCGTAGTCAGGAGGACACTGCCTGTGAGCAGCACGGCAACATTTGTTGTAATTGCAGCTATGGATAAAAATAAAAACTGAATACTACAAGCCAATGGAATGAGAAACAATCAGAAATTAACTACTGTGCTTCACTAATACCAAATGCAAGTTTCATGCACATGCACCCAGATAATCCTATGTAGAAGGAGGACAACCAAATGTTTCTCAATGAAGATTGCATCCAATAAAAAAAATCACAAGGGTAGATGACCTCTCTGAAGCAACCCACAACACTGAAGAGTTAAGTGTGCTGCTTGGAAAGGTCAGCAAGCTCAGTGGATGCACACGTTTGCCTCAGCTCTTTCCTCTGCCAACAGACAGTCCCTCCAAATCTCCTTGGCCTTCCTTTTCCTCCAGTGACTTTAGATATTCCCCCTACTTTCTTCTGCTGGAAGGTGGAGGAGCTTGCTCATGGCAGGAGCTGTATCTTGGACTGCAGGTATTATCTCTTGGTCCACAGCCTGTCCATCCTCTGCACACTTACCTCTGCTGACAGCTGAGCTGAGGGAGAAACTTGCCCACAGCAAGGGAGATAAGCAGGGATGGAAGCAGAGAGAGTCAGAATGTTACCAGCAAGGAGGCCAGACTGGATTCACTAGACAAGATTTCTGATGCAGAAGTTCTTCCACATATCAGAAAGCCAGTATGCACCTAACAGCACCTGGGAATCATCCAGCCCAGGATGAGGTTCCAGTTTTGGAACCATGCTGACACTCTTTTGCTAGCTTCTGCCTCAAGTTCCACCCCATCCACATGAACAGGGAGCTTCCAGCCCCACCGCGCTCCCCTAATGAGCCGATGCTGCAAGCACCTTGCCCTGCAAAGAGGGAGGAAGAGGCGTTCAAATGTGAGCACAGCCCATGTTGTCCCAAACAGCAGCTCATCTGAAGAAAAGGTGGCAGGCTAGAGCTGGCCTGGAAGTTGCCATTTGGACCATGATAGTCCAAGCTTTGTAACTGACATAATAGAAGAGAGATGACAGTAACTACTAATAGGTATCGTCTTACTACCTGCTTGAGAGCACGGTGGTGTTTGCATCCCTTCAAGGGACTCAATATATTCACTCCCCAGCCATTCTGCATATGTCCTTCTCTCTTTTACTGGCACAATCTCAACAGCAGAATCCTTGAAGATCAAGTCTTTTCCTTGAAAAGCTGAAGAATCAAACATTTTGAATCCATTTTCATTGCTGCTATTTCCAAACAAGTCCTGAAAATAATGCAAAACTTTCAGTATTTTGCACGGTTAAGTGCTACATCCCTCTAATACAACATATAAACAATGGAAACTGTTTCGCAGAGGAGTTCATGCACAATTGCAGAATTTGTTCTGTGTTTGATTTTAGAAACTCCAGTGGATTATATACAGAATCCTGTCACTGGCAATTACAAGAACAGCATTTGGGTCTGTGGTCCTTGTTACTCTATAGAAGGAGCTGTACTTTTAAACATGTTAGCGTACTTTATTTTAGATTTTCAGTGCATGCAACTTGGGAAATTAGCTTAGATTCCAGGAAGGTTACAGCTGAAACCAGTGGCTAGGCAAAAACTTTAGGTGGTTTTAATAGGGGAACTACAGGGGTTGTATTTCACCTGTTCCTTTCCACTCCAACAACAGAACTCTGCAGAGTGCACGTGCTGCCAGTCCCATGATGCAGGAGAGACAGTATGGCTGTATGGCTCTGCTGTCTTGATCCTTGGTCTGCATTAGACCATAGTTAACTACCCCATAGGATAAATAGATTATTAATACCTGAGCTTTGTCCAATAGTCCATATACAGCAAAAACGTTGGTATCCGGGTGTACCATAATGGCCTGTGCTGGCACCCGACCCAGGTGACACTCAGCAAACTGAGTGACTTCAGCACGGGCACCATTTAGACACAGTAACTGGAAATCACTGGACTTCAAGTTATGGGCCCAGCTATCGGTATTCTTACCTGAAAGAAGAAACTAGTTACCGTGACTCACTACATGCTTTACAGAAAAACAGTTCAAGAAAAATAACTTGAGTATAATAAAGAGACATGTAAAACTGAATACCATCTGTGTTCTCAAACACTGTCGAGTGCTTCACAAAGGCCACATCCCCAGAGTCCTGTGCCAAGCACCTTTAGGAAATGAGAGAGAGAGTGCAATTCAAAGCATCTTTATTTCAACCACATCTTTGCTAATAACTGATAGGTTTAGAATTCAATTTTTCGTATGTACACTCCTGCAAACAAATGCACTGGACCCTAAGGTAATGGAGTGAAACCAGAAAGAGAAATGAAGCATACTGAAAGGAGAGAAAAACAAATTATTTGCAAGCTATACTGAATTAAGAATTTTAAGACAGCAATAAAGCAGGAAGTTGTGATTAAAAACTCTGAGAAAAGGTAGAAAAGGCCAGTATTTGGTAAGCAAAGAAACAGAACACACACTACGTGATGCTCCATGCGGCTTACCCCTTCTGCTAACAGCAGCTTTTACACTTGCCTTTCAAACCATGTATGGAGACAATATCACTGAGACAATTTTTGTTGAATGAAATTCTTTGAGTGCATAACCCAAGAGCTTATCCAATTCTGTGCATGTACATGCATGCACATACACAGTTACACATCTCTTTTTTCAAATTAGTGACCTTAGTGCTTGCACAGACGCTGCACTGGCAGCTCTGTAAACTGAAAATATCTAGTTAACTTAACTGCAGTTCCTAATGGTACCGCTCCAGAATTAAGTTCAGTCTCATGAATCTCAGGGAAGAATTCCCCTAATTTTCTGAAGCAGAAGAGGCCCAACATGCCAAAGGCGCCCTAAACTCTCTTCCTCTCCCACCAGTGTGGCATCACGTTCCAGAGAGTTTCAGGGTGGATGTGTAGAACCACCAGCCTTTACAAGCATTTGCTATTTCTCATGTTACATTGTGGTGTTGTCTAGCACCTGATATACCAGTCATTGTAGACTACTAGGAGAGATTTGCACTGGGCATGAGTTAATAAGTCAGCAGACATAAACAAACACATGGTGCTTTCTTCAAAATGCAAATAATACATACATAATTTCAACCTCAAATCAGTGAGCTGGGTGAGCTAGTAAAAAGATCCAACTTCCCACATATTTTGGGTAGTGTGTGCTAGCAAGGGGATGGCTGGGTAAGAAAGGTAGGATAGTGGTGGTAGCTTGTAGTTTATTCTACACGTGTTTTTCAAGAAACATTTTCTGAAACAAGATCATTAAACCCAGCAATCAAGAAGACTTAATGCACTAACCAAAGGAGGATTATCTAATACAAAATGTGAGAAAGAGTTATTATTGCTAACAATTACTAAAAATAATATATTAACGTGTACCTGGTTGGCATGAACAGTTACAATCAAACGTGTTATCAACATGTGGCTGACTGTCTTATAGAGAAAACAAGGTGCTGTTCAGTACATTCCCCATCAGCAAAAGGCTGTCCCCAAAAGCAGATTTTCCAGTACTCTGTGCAGTTTTAACTTGTCCCAAGCAGTGGAATATACACAAACTGAATGACCTCTCATACTTTTAGTCAGGTTGTTCTGGAGATGTCCAACAGAACTGAAAGAATCTGGAAATCCGAGCCCAAATTTTAAGTTCATGTGAGTCACCTGCTATAACTCACTCTTCTTTCAGAGAGGATCACCTAAGCATCATATCCAGACCCATCCCTTCCTCGTGGGAGATTATTTTTCCCCCACATCCTAACTAACCTTTTAAATACTTAAAGCTTTCCACCTCACATGAAAACTAAACATCGTCTTTTTTCTGTATTTAAAATTACCTTCATATAAAGTTTGTACCATAAGGACACTATGAACAGGCAGGGCTCATTCAGCCTACAATAACATTTGCTGCTTATCGCTTTGGTGATTGGTATCCAGCTCCGCTAACCTTGAAGGATAGCAGAGGATCTGGAGTTTGCCTGTAAGGCATGTGCACAACAGCTGGACACAAGACAACTGCCTTTCACAAATCTATTCAAGTCTAGCACTTGAATATTTACCAGGCGGCTCTTGTTAGAGTCTCCTCCCCTGAAGGAGAAAAACCACTCTGCCAGCTCTGTTACACGCATCATTACCTTCAAAAGTGAAGGTCAGGAAAAGGAATTGCTACTTACACACCTAAGAGTTTCTAAGTCCCAAGTCTTTTGGTATGGCTCCATTAGTAGATAGCGGCTGTTACAGAAAGTATTTATTCCATTTTATACTCATTCGCTCTGCACCTTTAACAAATCTTGCTTTGAAGAGGCCTTTTACATTTGAGCATTGGCCATAGTTTGTACTGCTCAGAAACCGGCCATCACGTACAGCCACAAATGGGTAAGGACAGCGAGGACCCAACCCCAGCTCCCCGTTACCAGCCTGCCACTCACAGCCCAAACTCATGGGCAGCAAGATACTAGGTATAGATTGATTGCCTGTTTCCCTGCCTAAGCTCCTTACGGAGGAGGAGGTGGCCCTTCAGAGTGGTGGACAGTCACACTAGATTAAAGCAAGACTGGAGCCCAATGACAATCCACTTGTCCCTTGCTAGGTGGATGGCTCTGTAAACAGATGTATGGATTTGGCTGTAGGTCATCCTCTGTTGGCTCTGGGCCAGGAAGCTGGCAAAAGGCTTTGACATATAACAGTGCTTTGCTGCTGAGAGCGGTGTCAGAATTAACTCTTGTCTTTTCAAGGGCTTTGGGGTTTATTTATGATCAGAGGAAAAGGCCGCAGGGTGGCTCCAAGCAGCTGGTTGTGCATGAGGAAACCTCCAGCTCCCAGGTAGGCTTTAGGCCCAGCAGCCATGTGCTCACATGCTCTTTACCAACACAGCACGGCAGAGGTGTCCTCTTGCAGGGAAACGGGCAGCACAAGCTAATGGCACGCTCATGATACAACATAAAGCCTTTTGATATAGCTATATTGCTGAAACCCATCTGGGGACACACGTCCTGTTCCATTTATGGCACGTGACATTTAACTGTAGCAACAACGACCACTTTCTGCTGACTTGATGGAGAATACTTTGTCCTTGCTTTTGGACAAACTGACAGACTAAACAACCACCACATATATTAATTACCTGAAGGCTCCGCTGTAGCTATAATAACGTTCTTGGCTACTTGCACTGCATTTATTGTTTCCATTATCATCTCCAATACACAGCTTACAGAGTTTTGATGGGTAACTGTCCTGCTTAGCAGAAGGCACACAGCTAGCAGAGAAAAACTCACTCACAGCTGGAGAAAGACAGATAAAGCAATATAATGAGCAAAAAGCACGAGTTCTCCACAGAAAGGGGTAATTATACTATCATGAAGTTACAAAGCAATACAGGTTTCAGTAGAATGTTAGAAACATGAGTTATATCCACCTTACTGGAATTCATAACTTTTAAAATATTTTCAAAGTATTCTGTAGCTGATCAGGTAGTGAAACCAAAGAGCACTCTGGGGAGACAGGAAATAGGCAAACAAAATTAGACTCAGTAGTCGCATGTCCCTAGACCCGTTGCTTGTTCTGGTCCACTGCTCTACTGCTAAATGCAGTTTGAAAATATGTAAAACGAAGTTCAGGACAGGGATACATCATTTACTGCAATGCCATCCCAAAGCCGTAAGTACCTCCAAGAGGGGATACATCTGAATAGACAGCATGAGATACAGTGACTCCTCGGTCACTGACCCTGAGCTGAGTCAGTATCTTAAAAGCTCAGCAAGAGTTGAGACACGCTGGAACGAAAAGCAGATTTTTCAAGATGGTATGTAAATTTAAAGTTCGTTAAATCTATACAAAGAACAAAAGATAGCTGCACTTCTGAAAATTGGTATAGACTTTTTGCTAGCTAATACACTGGAGGGCAGGG
The DNA here is from genome assembly GCF_040807025.1 of Struthio camelus. Lineage (NCBI taxonomy): Eukaryota > Metazoa > Chordata > Aves > Struthioniformes > Struthionidae > Struthio > Struthio camelus. The sequence continues at coordinate 17,865,147 of NC_090950.1, forward strand.
GTGCTATTCAGATGGATCTGGACAGCTGGAGAAACAGGCCGACAGGAACCTCATGGAGTTCAACACAGGCAAATGCAGAATCCTGCATCTGAGATGGATTAACCCCATGAAAGGCTGGGGCTGACTGCCTGAAAAGCAGCTTTGCAAAAAAGGACCTGGGGGTCCTGGTGGATAGCAAATCGATCAAGAGTCAGCAGCGTGCCCCTGTGTCAAAAAAGGCTAATGGCATACCCAGGCGCTAAAAAACCTAAAATTTCAAGGCATTATATTAAAAACGCAGCACATTTTTACAAATATAAACAGACTAGATATAACTAAATATAGAGCTATGATATATCAGAATTTTACTTCTCTAATTAAAGCGTATAATCAGAATGTTACTGTACTGTTGATATGCCATGTTGCCATCTTACCTTGAGGAATATTACAGTCTCTGGGCCTAATAATGCCCCTTTTAATTAGCACGCCAATGGGGATATTCCATCCAGCGGTTCTCCCCAGTCCTGTGTGACAGGACTTCTTCCCTTTCAGGTCACTGATGGTGAAAGCATTGGAAGGATTCCGTTTCACTAATGCCACAGCATAGTACGCATTGCTGTTGTCATCAGCTTGCAGAAACAAACAAAAAGCATTACAGCTTTCCTTAAGCATTCCTGCTGCTTAATGGTAATCTACACTACACTTATCCAGTGCCAACTTCCTAGCTCACACTGTATGAAGGAAACAGCACCAGCCAGCCAGCTATGAAGTATGAGCGCACGTGGAATTCTTCTGTACCTCTAGTACTCCACAATGTTGCATTCACATACAGCCTGTGTACTGGTACTGCTGTGTGCTAAATAATCTACAGACGAACACAAACACTTTAAATGTCAAGAGTAACTTTTTATTAACACTAACTCTTATGAATACCTCCCTCTCAAAAACAATATTTGGGTCATTAGTGACACGGCAAAACTGCTTTAAGAAGTATTTTATGTAACTCGTACCTGCATTAAAATCTCCATGAATTTTGCAGAGTATTGAAAATCTTAGTGTCGTAACAGTCATGAGCCCTCTTCACCACTGATTCTGAGACAGCCACATTGAGGGAAGAATTTGTTCCTAACTGGAAGCTATGTTAACTTCCGTATTTTTGCTTCTGTTAAAATCTTGTGCTTTTGTGAATACTCCTTTTTCCACTGTAAGTACTTTTTGTGGAATTGAAAAGACAAATAAAGAGGTGAAAAGATTCATCAGCTGCCAAAGATTCCAGCTGGCCAGTGTCAGGGGAGATAAGAGTTGCTACAAACTCACTGTAGAAACCCAGTCCATACTTATTTTCCTCCTCTAGCCACGATGTGAGGATAATATTGATGTCCTTTGAAAACAACTTTCCACTCAGGGCCAGAGAACAGCGGTAGTGCTTTTAGAGCTTTTTTTTTTTTTTTTTTTTTTAAAAAAAACAACATCCTGGAAAAATAAGGTCTACGTATATGTTTCCTGACCTTACCAGAGTAGTTTTCTCCAGCAGCCGGAACAAGGCCGTATGTCTTCCCAGCTGTGTAAATATCAGCTCCACCCAGAGCTACAGCATCACTTTCCTTTTTCTGAAAAATCAAATAAAATTTGGGGCTTCTGTGAAAACACAACAACTACCTCCCTGCTACAATGACGACACCTCCAGCATCATACTTGTCACATCTCGGAGGTCAAGTTTAGTAGCAAAAGAGTTATCCTCCGCTGAAGAAAACAAAAACCTGCATAAAGCATCATCAGATTTCAGACACAGTTTTGAGCCAGATGGGCAAGAGTGCCCTTAACACAACTGAAGAACGTCAGGGCTCAGACCCATCCGTATCATGAGAGTTGCGCATTGCCTCCTGAACACCCAATATTAGCTACTGCTTGCCTAAATAAACACATCTCTACCTACCCAGCAGCTTGTGTTAATCAGTTTATCGCGCAAGGCTGGTAGCAGCTTACCTGGATCAGCTCAATGCACTGTTCTTTTGTCTTGGCTGAAATACACTGGATTGCTGGTTTCAAATTCTTTTTCTGAAAGGCAACACCCATTTCACCACATTTCCAGATCTCCTCAGTGGATACAACACACCAGTTCAGGCTTTCTGGCAATGCTGCACAAGATTGGAAAGCAAATACTAAAGTTCACTTTCTTTGCAATAGACAAGAAGGCATCCCTCGGCCCACTCTGTTTCTCTCCACTTCTTTAGCTCAGACTTGCACCTTCTTCGGGAACCACAGAGGTCTCCAAGTTAGTGATGCTTCTATACTGCAAACCTATCCAGAATGAAGGAACAAGAACTCCTACTATTGCCGAACGTTAAGTGCAGCCACAAGGCGTTAGTTGTTTGCAGTCTACTCCCTCAAGAGTGCAGTCACTCTGAACACATTCTTCCTCAGACCCAACAGCCCTGAGCAACCTCAGAAGAGACAAGCCCTGGAGAGGTAGTGGCTTTGCCACAGCACAGAGCAGGTCTGGCAGGCTCAGTTGCCATAATTATGAAGCTTCTTAAGATAGAGATTCCTACAACCTGTGTTTCCGAGTCTGTCAGAACTTGCACCAAGTTATCTCTACGTTCTTCCGACAGTATAAAAGACTAAAACACTTCAAAGGGCAACTGAGGGTCTCTCCAGCTTAGGAAATTCTCTGTTAGGATCCTCGTCATCCTTTCTTTTATATACGCTACCTGAAGATTTACACAGCAACTAATTACTATATCCCCTCTTTAATAGGTAAGAAATAGAGTACATCAGGCAGCAGCAGCTTGCCAGATTTAAATCTTGTGTACACACGAAAGGGCAGAATATGCATGCATCTTACGATGCTGGATGTGGGCCAATTTGCAGAGGAAAGTTTTCTACAATGTGACACCGTTTCTGGGCAACAGAGTGCCCTTCCTCTAAGCTCTGAGATTGGGACAGCATCTCACCATAAACGCCTCCAAGAGGCGGAAGAAAATAAAGCAGAATAAAGATGGTCTCTAGCATCAGTTATCTTTGTTCATTGTTACGATCCAAAGACAACTTACTGCTGGGGTCGCAGCTCAGGGCTTGCATAGCGTGAAGATACTCATCACCCAGCCATGCCTGGTAACTCTGAGCTGTGATCGCAATGAGCTTGGTGGTGGAGTCTCGGAACAGAAGATTCTGGGCACCGTAGGCTGCTGAGTCAAACATCTGAAACTTGGCACCTGTACCACTAAATCTTTCCTGTTATGTTAAAGAAATGAAAAATACCTGTCAGGTATACGTCCCTGTATTCTGCTGTCACATGGGAACTCTGTGATAACATTGGTTATGGGCAGGGGAAACCATCTCCTTCCTACAGAAGGGACAAACAACTAGGTTTTTCTTTATGGAAGGCCAACAGGCTAAAAATTAATGAAAAAAAAAAAAACCCTCTGCTGCCTCCCCCCCCCCGCCCCCCCCCCCCCAAGTCTTTTTCAACGTCCTCTCAGCCCCACCGCATGTAACCACCCTCAGGGCCCTACGCTTGGAGGCTGAGTGCTTCCCATTCCCTTTCAAACCCCCCATAGAGCTGAGGATGCCCATCATCTCTTCAGTTCAACCCAGGTGGGTGGGACAATCCATCTAAAATGCAATGCACTGATGAAAAAAATGGTATCCTACTTGTCCCTGGTTCAGGAGCTGGAAGATAACTGTCCCATCTGTGTCAGGCCGTACAACCACGGCACGAGCCGGGATTCGGGCCAAGTGGCAGGTTCTCCACTCTGTCACATCAGCTGTGCTGCCATTGCGGCACAGAAGCCGAAAATCACTGGAACGAAGCTGCTGGGCCCACAAAGAAAGAGTTTTTCCTGAAATCAAACAGAACATACTTATGAAATAGATATCAAGCTGGTGTTGATGACTCTGGCTCCAAGTCTGCACTACCCTTTGCACATACACGAGCAGCAGAACATAGCTCTCCTGACCATCCTTGAACTATTCCTGACTGCCCAATATACCCTAGGCATCTATGTAGTCCCATAGTGCATATCCAATAAGATATGCAGCTGAATGCTTATCAGATGCACAGAACTATACTGGGGTCCACAGCAGTATCAAAAAGGTTCCCAAGTCTAGGACCACATAGAACATTTTTGTTTTTTCCTGCTGTGAATGACAGTCAGATAGGTCCGTGATATTTAAGTGATGTTATGTTCAAGGTAAGTTTCACAAAGTGCCTGATAGGCAGTTTAATAAAACATGGCCTGCTCTTTCTGCTAGTCTCTGCAGAAATCTCTGGGTAGGAATGAAGCAACATTTATACTCAGAGTAGCCCAGGCTTGTATAAAACCAGGAGTCTAGTGCTAGTAAATCTCCACATATCTATTCATATTATTATAGCATTTTTGCTCACTCCTCAATTCAAAATAAGTTAAACATTCAACCCTATATTGTCTTTACAGCCACTGTACTGCAATGGTAGTTGTCACTGTACTCCAGACCTCACAGGCAGACCGCTAAAAAGACTTCTGGACTACTTACCATCAGTATTTTCAGGCACTGTGCTGTGCTTCACGAAAGCAACTTCTCCAGCACCTTCAGCCAAACACCTAACGAAGGGTAAATCCAACCACAGTTACGCACTGCAAAGCACTGCTCCCATGCATTGGACGTTGCCTGCTGACAGCCAGAGGGCTGTGCGATACGCTCCACCAGCCAGCAGACAGTGACCTATTTCCTATCCTTGTGCTGTGAGTTTAGCTCAAGCTAGAGGCTAGTGGCTGTTAGAGCATGAAGTAAACTATCACTGTCATTTGTTGAACACGGACAATGTGTTCAGGGCTGCCTAAGGTGGACACCATGACCTTCTTCATCCAGGAGGTTTCACTAAGGCTGTCACATGACCCTTTGGGGAAATCACAGACGGGAGTAAGAGTTTCACGGGAACAAATTCCACCCCTGCTCAGTCAGTGCTATTACTCAGGGACTGGGAACTGGACTACAGCACACAGAGGGAGAAGAAAAATGAGGAAAGGCAGTTGTGCAAAAATGTACGGGAGAAGGACTTGATAAGAGAACTCATTGCAACGGAGACGGGATCACTGTGAAATAGCTGAATAGTGTGGCACTTCACCGGCCAAACTCTTAAGGGTCATCCGGTTTTACTAGGAGAGATATAGCCTGCTGAAACAAACAGCCAGACCTGTGTCAACAGCTGCTGGACAAAGCAAACAGCAGTGGGACTCCCTGCCCAGCACAAGCATTAAGCACCCAGTTAGATTTAATATTCAGATATTAATTCCTGAAATAATGGGTTCAGGATTATTTTTGTTCAGTCTCTAGACTTAAATGATTGTCCTAACATGCTAGCAGATTATCTACTGGCATCAACTGCAAGTTCTCTGGCTTTGCTTTCCTGTCAGTGAGGCCCGGACACTATGACAATGGATATAGCATAGAGGTAAAAAGTTACAGTGCTCTGAGTTTTACCTGAAAGCCCCACTGTAGTCATAGTATTGCTCTTGTGAATTTGCTTCGCATTTGTTCTGCCCAGATGAATCTCCTTTACAGAGCTGACAGAGGGATTTGGGATAATTTACACTATTTGCTCCAGGAACACAGCTTGCACTGAAAAAGTCACTAACAGCTAGAAGTGAAAGTAGAGTGAAACATTTTTAGCAACGAGTAAACCAGATCCTACAATCACGTTTTAACACATTTATACAGTACATCTCTAATTAAAAATGGAGTCATTTTGTTTTTTAAAGATGATTTCAAAGTAAAAAAAAAAAACCCAGTTTGCACTCTTCATTGGATCCATACTGGGTCTATTCCATCTTACGAGCTGCATCAGATTCAAGAACAAAATAGCAGCTAGTGCCACACGTTCCTGCCCATGCGCAGCAGTCCCAAGAACATAAACAAAGGCATTGCTGAAGAACAGCTCTTGGCACTGCAACTCTCACCTTCTGGAAGGTCACATCCCATTGCTGCCAGGCGCCCACTGTCAATGAGATAACCCACAGGCACGTTCCAGCCTGCAGTTCTGTTGACGCCTGTGTGGCATGAACGGGCACCTCTCAAACTGTTGATGGTGATGTTGGAGCTCTTCCTTACAACAGCCACAGCATAGTATGAAGTTCCAATCTCTGCAGCACAGGAAGAAATAGGAGCAAAGTAGTCTAGCAGCTGCATTACAGTGAGATGCACTGACTTGTGATATCTCTTGGCTCCTCTGCCCACAGAGAAGACGCATTGTTCACGTCCTGAACAATGTGAGCATCTGCTGACCTTGCTGTGTCACCTATCGTCTTTGCTGTGTGAAATGTCCTTTTTAAACGTCACAAGCAAACTGCTCTAACTTTGATGTTCACCCTGTGAATTGATACCAAGTAGAATTAATGGTAAAAAGAATTCCCACAGCTGTCTGTAAATTTGATCTTCGACAGAGCATAGCACATTGATGTCACTCCAGCATCACAGATAATTTCATTTTCTTTGTCTTACTACATGACACAATTCACAGAGTCAAGAGTTTATAGTTGCAAGTGACCTTATGGTCATTTAATCTGACACAAGCCATTAAATTTCATTCAGTTGTCTCTGATTTGAGCTCAGAACCTGACTAATAAAGGTAGCAAACCTCTGCGTCATGAGACCCACACGGTTCTGCGAAATCAACACATAGTCCCCTCACCAGGGTCATGACATGTGATTGACAGTGATGCTGGGCTGCTGCAGGTGATCCAAGTTTCTGAGGTCAGAGGAAGTGAGCCAGCAGGTACTTCTGAGGCTGACTTGGCCAGATCATGCTGAGACCAAGCTGCAAACTCTATCCAGCGCCCTCTCACAAGGGAGCATCGGGGCATCAGGAGACCTAGTGTCATCTTCTGTCTGCAGACTGCTTCCAGAGCTGTTCTTCCTCTTGGCTCTCTGAAATTTATGGGACATACTTATCTTCTGGCTCTGAACTACACAAGCGTGTCGATCCTGAGCCCTTAGTCAGGATGATAAGGCACCACTGAATTGCAGTCTCTGTCTTGAAAGGCACCCAAGGCTTGAGGACATCCAGATAAGGAGGAGAATCTATCATTTCCTTACTTCCAGCAGGTAATCATATGCACTATTAAAAATTGAGCCTAATTATTTACTGTAATTTATGGGATTGCAGGATAGCCCTAATAACAATTTAACTGCATCTTTTGCAATTCATTGATTTATCTGCAAAGTTTGGAACAGAGAAGACAGTAAGCAATAAGACAGTAAAAAGGTATTACAGGAAGAGCTGTTTTGACCTAAGCATTTCAGGGACAGACTCTACCACAGCCCTTGGTCTCCTGTTTCCCCATAGGTTCTGCTATGGCAAGAACTTCTAAGAGGGAATGTGACTAAAACCTAGTGTTTAGGGTCTTCAAAAGGACCCTAAAATAAAATGGAAACAGTAAAAATGCATAGAAAAAAGCTCATATTAGACAAATCCAAAAAAATATTCTGTCGGAATATACCTTGATCATACACTTCCCCAACCACAGGTTTCAGCCCATGCTCCTTTCCAGCTTGGTAAATTGAACGACCACCCAGCGTCACTGCATCTGCCAAATCATCCTGTGCAAACACAAGGTGGAAGATATATGTTGAAACATAGTTATTAATATTTGTCAACAGCCAGAGGCATTGTATTCAAGAATTTGAGAGGAGCAGCTCATATGATGCAGTCAATCTTTATTTGTGAGCTTTCTTGTTTCCAAGAAGTCCTTTCTAGGGTGCTCAAGTTACTAAAGAACAATTACTGAGATGAATTCAGAACATCAAAACTCTCTCCCTTTCAAATATAATGTAGAGACCAGCCCTAGACTGTAGTCACCTCACTGCACTTCACGGTCCAAAGGAATCCTCCAGCTCTGTGACAAATCTGGAGGCTCATCAATTAGGAGTTTTTTTCCTCTCTAGCTAGTGCCCCAAAGCTTGAGGATTTAAACAAAGTAAACAAATGTTTGAGTTTGCACACAGACATTTTGAAGTGATGTCTCCTGGAGCTGCAAAATATGGATGCTAAAGTGTGCACTCAAGAGAGCACTAAACATGCCAGCTTGTACCCCAGGAGATAAGCAATCATATATCTTGTGGGGGAGGGAGAAAGGGGACTTCGACATTTCCCAGTAATTCGTTGTCTGAATGAGTTTATACTAACACTGAATAAGTATCTCTAATGGAGCTCTAAAACCATCATTCTGCCCTCCTCTGATATTTTTCTCCTTTCTGTACAGTTTCTATTACAAGCAACACTTACTCAGCTGAATTGCTCATTCCTAAAAAGCACAGACAATTTTATTCTGCACAGGAGAAAGTGTTTTTGTGTTATAAGAGAAGTAAAATAACACTGAAGAGGAGCCAAGACACACATTCCTGCAATGGGATTTACAAATTCCTTGATGCAAGAAAGCAGCTAACCCAGGCAGCAATGAAGGACCATCTGCAAGTGATAAAAGTGAATGACATGGAACAGGAGGAACTCAAATAAGGAAAGAACGGGCTCAAAATAACTGGATTACCAGGGTAAAGTAGGGGAGACCTAGAGCCCAATAAAGGCCTGGTACCCGGTGCACAGGAGCCACTCTGACCTGGACGGTTGGGTGAGGACTCTGCAGGATGGGGATGCTCTCAAGGAAGTAACCCACTTTCACCACAGTTGGGGTCCACAGGCTGAACCACTTGCCCCAATCTATCTGCAGCCAAGCGTTGAGGAGATGGAGCAGAACCAGGCCAGTATCTTAGAGCAACAGGGTCACACAAGCCCAGCAAGCTGCCCCAGTGTAGCAGCAATGCTTTGTGAGGAAGAGATGAGCATGTGAGCAGGAGAAAGAACTGCGACTCCTTGTTCAAAGCCTATGGAGAAGTTAAGAATGGACATTAGTTTAAGACCCACAATAGCTGGATCAGTGATGGGAGTTTTAGGAATTTTTCATAAACCTTCTGAAAGATCAAAAGGGACAATCCAGTCCAAATAGTGGGAGGGCTGCTTCTCAGTATGGCTATGGCACGTCAGCCACAAGCACAGCTGTCAGGATATTTAGGTAAAGGGCCAATTCAGCTACAGGAGCCCATGACCTCTGGAAGACCATGGCCCCATTCTCAAACTCCTTGAAGGCTACAGTTTCAGTACCCCAAAGAAACAAGGAGAGAACAGAGCAGATAAAATCCTACTGCTGACTAACGCAGCAAAGTAGCACTGGCAGTACCTTTCAGAAAAGAAGGGAAGCATCTGAAAAGATTGTCCAAAGAGAAAGAGAGCGCAATCTGGGGCATTCAGTGCTGGGAAGGTGTCCAACAATAACTTATCTTCTCAGCTGACTTTAACACTGAGCTGGCTAGAATCCTGCTACAGATGTAGGATTACACTGGATTTTAACTAGCACAGGACAGGACTGCCCACAGCAACAAGAGCTAGGGAACTGCTTACACACCTCTGATCAGCTGAACCTGGCTTTCACTGTGTACCGAGCCTAGCAGAAGCCAGGAGAGGGCATCTGGAAGAGAGACAAGTTACTGTTGAAAAAGAGTACAGCAAGTTGGTGTTTTGCATTTCTAGGTGACACTGACTTTCTTATCAGTTTGCTTAACCTCTAGAGTTCAGGATTGGAGGGGGGTAATTTAGCTCACCTTCCTTGGCAGTTTGCTGAGCACTGGGTTAGCGTGGGGTTAGGACTACGCTCCCTAAGTATCCTGAAGCAATTCCCTACAGGCAGAGTCACACAAAATGCTTGAAAAGTTTTTAAGGGATCATCTGAGAGGGTAGATTGTAGGGATTACAGGGATTGAGATTATCTAGGGATAGGGATGCACATGTAAGCGTGCGTGCACACACACAGCAGGCATGTGCAAACCCTCAATGGCGCAGTCAAAGGAGCAGCTGAAATTGGGACCAGCAGCTAAAACGCAAGACAGAGTCCAAGCAGGTTATGAGAATGCAGAAAGAATCTGATTTTCAGAGAAAATAAAATGACTCTCTAGAATTGGTGGTAGACAGGAGGTAGGCCAGATAAAATGAAAAGGGCTGGCCACAGATGATAAGGACTATATTACGTGGACGTATTTCCACGTGAGACAATACATTGCTGATCAGAAAGCTGAGCCATTAAGTTCCCTTTAGCAGAAAAGCTTCCTATCGATAGCCTGGGGCTACGTTCATGTGTATGCATCACAGCATAATGCCTATGCACACAGAAAAAAATATATATTACTGCATTTAATTGGAAGCTGAAACTTCTCTGCCTAAGAATAGTTTACAGGCTACAGACCACAGCCCCTTTAAATCATACGATCATGGCTGAGGTGGTATATCAGCAACAGTGGGGGTATTTTTTGTTGCAAGCTTTTGCCAACACAACTAGCAAAAGCACAGGCTCCACATATGATTTCTGATAAACATACATGCAATGGTAATACTCTGCATTAACCATTTTCAGGATGACTCCATTTCTGTGTGTCACATTTGTGAATTGCATGCGAAAGACTCTAAAGACCTGCTGAAGAATAGCTCCGGTCAAATTAAATATTGTCAGGTTTTCTAGGTTAAATTTTACAGCATTTCTCAATTTTTAAACATCTTGAAAGACATCATGGTGTACTTTACCCATGCGCAAACACGTTCACAGAACTAAGTCCAAGTTATGTGGGGTTATAAAATGGCGTATCTCTGCCTCCTCAGCCATTGTGTCCCATCCCTTTTTTGTCCTCACGGAGCAGAGGAGCAGAGTTCAGTGCAGACGCGGACTCAGGGGTTCTGTGCAGTCCACACAGAGTAGGCCAGCTTCGAGCATTTAGCAAATCATTAGCACAGGTAAAAGAGGTCTCAAGGACAGAACCTTGCCTGAAGCGTTACCGATAAGTTTTATTTTATCGGAGAGCTATTGATTCATGCTTTCCATCTGCAGCATTCTGAGTTCAGCTAACCAAGTTTTATAACAATCCAGAGTTTTAGAAATTTGTGTGCTGGTTGCAAGGGAAAACAAGTGCGATTCGGTGCACACTGTGTTTTGGATGCAGTCGCTCATCAGCTCGTTCAATAACTTCTTTTGCAGAGTCTAACAGATCTTTTTCTGTGGAATGCAGCAATCAGCCAAATGATTTTAGGAAAGATACGACACTAAAGAGAATTTCCTGTCCAAGCCACGTATATTGATATCTACTCCCAGTGTTCTTTAATACAATCCTGACTCACTTAGTCAAAAATGGTATTTATCAAATATTTATTAAGTAATGGACAAACCTTCTGTTTCTGCTGACAAAACATTACAGCATATTAATTTCTGGAATTCATCTTCTTTTCTAGCCACACCACTACCTGCCTAATCTTCCTTCAAACTACTCTGCCAGGCCTGTTATCCTGGCTCTGATCCTTTTGCCCTTGACAGGCTGCATCTCCCTCACAAATTCCTGACCTTTGACTCTGCCAGTGTTGCTGGCCTTGATTATCTGCCTCTTTGCATTTCTTCTAATATCTACCTGTTGCTTCCAACCCCCTCCCCTAAGGACGGAATTATTTTCCCATCACCATTTGCAAAGGCAAAGGTTTACAGTCTTTAAAACCTTCCCCAAAGCCCTGCTCCTCTCCCAGACGGAGCATGCTGGAACTAATCCAGTCGGTTTTGTGTGCCTTCTGCTCACTCTGCTTGATGCTTTATGCATCTCTCACAACGCTGGCTGAGACTGGACTTTACATTCCTCTCATCTCTATATACAGCAATTTGCACTGTGACCCTGAAACAGGAGTACGATACTGAGTTTGCTGAAAGACAATCTACCTACAGGTTTTTTTCTCCGCAAAAACATTCCCTGCCCTCCAGATACTTTTGAAACATCTGCCAGAGTTTTGCTTTTGCAGGGACAGCTGAAGAGGCAGTGACACTCCAGGCAAAGAAGCAGTCTTGACTGGGGCTGTCTGCACTCGAGAGAACTTGGTCAGTAACACAGTTTGGGCTTCAGAAACAAAAGAGAAGCAGCTAAAGCAGCAGATATTGACAGGATTATGATGTGGGGAACTGAGACAGGAGAGGATAAGCCAGGCGGAGATGGTGGGTAGGGAACAGGTAAAAGCTCTGGGTCACACCTGGGGTGGGGGCTCAGATGAGAAGAGTTTGGGTAAGGGAAGAAAGAAGCATCGAGAGAAGTGCAGGAGCTCTGTCTGGATAGGCCGACAGAAAGAGGGGTGAGACAATTACACCTATGGGCTGCAAGAGGTACTGGGCCCAAGTCTCAATGGGAAGCTCTCAGGATAGTTATAAGTCACTACGCTACTTTAGGGGTGTGTGAAGGTCAGACATGCAGGTCTGTAATTACTTGCGCTTCGTCTTACAGGACTACTGCACGGGCATCCACTGAAGCCCTGCATAAGATTACCAGAGCACTGAGTCTTGACATTGCTGCTGCACAGGCGACCAGGTGGGACTCTGCAACCACCCCGCTCTGTACAGATCAGCGCTCCAGTAAAACAGAGCCACTTCAATAGCAGGGTTTCCTTTTAGCTAGTTGCCATGAAAACTTCTACATTTCCTTTTGCGGTCTGACATACAGGAACACGCTGGTCACTGCTGAGTTATTGTGCGCTAATCAGTGACTATTGCTAGTAGCTTCCTCCCCTTGCGCTATACAGACAATTGCATTTTACTGCTGCTGAAAGTATGTCTGACGTTTGCATCACGATATCCTAAAATTCTTTACCCAATTTCACTCAGAACAGATGAGAGACAGGCTGTGTTCGTTATGGAGGCTGAGGTGAGCGGAGAGTCAGCAGGGCCTTAAAAGGGAATGACATGAGAAGTGAAGAAAAAAGCAGGATGAGCTCAGAGGAAAGACAACACTATTCGTTCTGCATAAGCAACACCAGCTGTGACTCCTTGAAGAGCAGGGGCGCACCTGCATTGGGGAGGAGAGAGACAAGGAAGTGCAGAGGTCTGAGCATGGGAATGAGAACAGAAGAGTCACAGGTTTCAGGAAGTTCCTGAAATAAGTGCGACTGGTACGTGAGCCACACAAATCTGAAGGGAGGGGAAAGAAATCTCTCCCTGCAGAGATTTGCTGAGAAGAGTCAAGAAGCTCCTCAGTCTTACAGCACACACATTCACCCACAGCCTGGGAGCGCACTGCAAGAAAGCTGCGTACCCTACATGGACAAGCTTCGCATTGCTGCTGAAGGCACCGCTGTGCACAGCAGCATGGCTTCAACTACCCACTTCTCCTTAACACCCGCTAAAGAAACCTGACACAATTCCCAAATGAAAGATTAGTATTTAAAAGAGATTACTTAAACCCTTTGCTTGTGTTCCTAATGACTGGCCATATTTGACTAGCCCAAGAGAAGATGCAGGGCCATTTTGCTTTTCAGGTTCAACCTGTCTTAAAACAAACCACCGTGCAGTGCCCCCTGCCAAAATGCGTTTTGCTTTTTCAAAGACAGGAATGCCAAGAAGCACAAAGCCTGCTGCCCAGTTCTATCAGACACACATTGCAGAGCTGTCTACGTTGCCAAGCGGAGAGATCATTATCAGGTACACGAAGAAATTAAAAGAATGCTACTGCTATCACTTACAACTCACCTTGATCATCTGCACACAGTCAGCAGCTGACCCCACCTCTATACACTCCACCAGGGGAAGGAGGCCAGCCCCAACAAAGGCTGTACTCATGTCAGTACACTTGGAAAGTTCTTGCTCAGAGACAGTGCACCACCGGATACGTTCCAGGCTGAGAGCTGAAAACAAAGCATCAAGAGAAGAAATCATTTTAAAAAAAAAAAAAAAAAAATTGAAGCCTTTTTAACAAAGCTTATCATTTAAAATTACTGAAGATCTAGACTTTCACTCCCTTCCTCCATCTAAAACAAAAGAAATCAGGGCTCGTTCGACACTGAGGCTTTGGAGACGGTTTCTGCTTTCATTCAGATTAACAGCAGTACTGAAGCTGATTGGAGTAGAAACAGGATAGGTTCCAACTCAGCTATCAAAACATGATGGATTTGTTACTAGCCTAAGTATGGGTGCCACAGAAAAAGTCAGGGCAGCCAGACCATTTTTAAAACCTGGTGAAATATGACACCTTTGTATGCGTCCTTGGGGGCTGTGGATGCGTCCGAGATCCATGGAACCGGTCCGTGACGCACCAGGCACAGCCCTGGCTTCAAGCAGCTTCTCAGGTTTGTTTTCTGCAGCGGCCCTGCGGAGGTACAGTACCAGCTGCACACACACTACCATTACTTCTCACTTTACAGCTGTGAAGAATCCTCCTGACTAGATTCTAGGGTCAGATTTATTGTGCAGACAGATGGGGACATACCTAAGCAATAGACTTTGCAACAGAAGAATCCTTATAGAGCATCATTCAGCATGAGAATTATTGCCTCCAGCTGTCTGCTCAGGCCATGTGTCCTGGGACACACGCAGAATGCTTTCTACTGAGTAAAAAGTGTTTAAAATGAAAACAATGTGCTACAAAAGCAAAAGGATCATCCAGAAAACAACTCTGTCTCGGGCAGTACCATCTCCTACCTGGAGCCATGCCCCATCCCTTGCTGGTCTGAATAAAAAGCAATCTTAAGTGCTTAAGAACCTCGTCACTGGGCTTATTACGAAAACTAGGAAAGTAAACTTGTCCTTTCAAAACACTTACATAAGAGGCCCTTTCCATAGTCACTAAAAGGAGCATGCAGCTCCATGAATTAACAGATTCAGATTAAGTAGGAGGGACTCCATTAATCAATGAAGAAAGGTGTTTTTCAGGAAGCCAAAACAGTATTCTAAGTGCCAAAGTTACACCTTGCTTGTGTAAACATATATCATCACGTACAAACGGTGCAGCTGTACAGAGAATGTGGGTGCAAGATGCTTTATGCTGATGAGTAAGTACAGATTATTTTTATAATCAGTTGGCAATAAATTCCAGAGCTTTGTTTACATTTTTTTTGTCTACTATGTTGGATTCTTATCATGTTGTGTTTTTTTCCTAACTCTAACTGGCCCTCTGCTTCCCCATCATGTTTATGCGGCCAAGATACAAAATCTAATTTCACTAGCTAAGATCACTCCACTAGCGTCGTAATGTAGTGTAGTAAGTAGTAGCTATGTTCATGTTCTGACTTGAAACACTTGGTGGCTGCGGGCTAAACATCATCATTGATGCATAAACAGTGTTTTGCACCAGATACTGAAACAGAGAGCTTGCCTGGCTGTTCCACCGCAATTCAGAGCCAGCTCTGCTGCTATCAACAAAATACAAGTCTTAGAGAGCTTGCAGCAAGTTTTCAAAGCAGAATGTGTTCACAAAGGGAAAAAAACCTTCTCACCTCTTTTCTGTGGTGCAGCAATGCCAAAACGCATTGCAGGGTCATGATAAACAGGCAACTCACGGAAACTTAACATCTACCTCATCTTTCTGGATGAAATCTTCTTCATCATTAATTTCTCGGGGGCAGGAGGAAGAAGCTAGCTTTTCAGAGATAAAGGTTTAATTTTTTTTTCTCCTCAACACAAGCAATTGGAAATTATATTGCTTTCTCAGCACCTTAGTTTGCATGGCAAAGCATCATTCTTCAGGCTCAGCACTCTAGTGTTACATGTAGGCACACAGCAGATAATGCAGGAACTGTATGAAGGAATCATGAGCCACGTAAATCTGAAACAGGAAACAAAGCGCTCATTTGGCTCCCTGTTTTCCAGTTTAGTGAAATGGCATGAATCTGTTGCCTTTTTCCTCTATGAAAGGCAATTAACTTGTCCCTTTCCAAACTGCTGGACTTTGCCCAGCATCTGGCCAGATGCTTTCGGAAAAATTTACAGAAAATTACCTTCTCTTTCCTTGTCAGTTAACCCATTTGAAATGGGCCTCAGAGCACAGAAATAGTCTGTAGTTAGCCTCTCTTCCTACTGCCAATGAAGAACATACTAAAATAGCAAGGGAGTCTCTGAACCCAAGTTTATTCAGAATTTTGGTCCTTCTGTAGATATACACGAAGCATGAAGTGGCGGGAGATATGGCTTCTATTTGAAACATGCTCAAGGTCCTAAACACACACATAATTTTACCGTTGGCTCACTTTCAATTAACTCCTCTGCTAAAAATAACATTACTGGGTTGTGTAACATCTTGTCAAGGGCTGTTAATACAATGAGAAGGGCTTTCAACAGAAACTATTAAAAAAATACAAAAACAAACTTCATTTCAGACCCAGCATCTTTCTTTTCAAAGAACTGCAAAGTCCTTCAGCATGTACACCTCTGGTAAAATTAAAGCATCCATTCATAAAGCTTGGAAGGGAGGAGAGAAAGTCACCATGTCACACAGAGCATGAAGAGTGCAATAATGCAATCATTTGTTTGTTTGTTTTTTAACAAATTAAACATCATAGAACTGCTCATACTCATGAGAAACAAACACCATAGAACCAAGAGCAGTAGCTAGTGCCAAGGAAACGTAACACGACACCAATGAGTCAAGATAGAAAAGGCTGTATTGAACATAATCTATCCTTCTTCCCAACCACGTCCCTCTTTCCCCTGTACACATTGGTTCTGAACTGGTTCCAAATTCTCTGTGCTCTCTCACATCACAAACTGGCCAGTTGCAAAGACAGCAAGCCATAGCAAATTATCGTTCAGAGGGCACTTACCAGCATGAAAGAAGAGAAGGCAGAAGACACTCCTGAGGTCCTTCATGGTGAAAGCTGTGGGATTTATGCTTTTTCCAGCCTTCAGAGTACCCAAAGACCAGTGCTCTGCACGTCTGCTCTCCCCAGTCTGCTCCGTGGTGGAAGTCAGCAGCAGCCAAGGGGCAAGTGCACTTTGTTCAACAGTTTATCTTGCTTACTTTGGCACATGTTACCTCCACCACTAGGGGGGTGGGGGGACTACCTCTCTTCACACCAACTCTAAACTTACAAAAAAAACCATTAGACTTGGATATGACAAAACATCTGAGTCACAAATCAGGTTGTTATTGCTTTGGCACCACCTACAGACTTAGATAAACAGCTACACAGCAACTCAGAGGGGCAAGGTAGGGTTGAGTAACGAAATCCTCATCTTAAGTAAGAGTTGCGTATATTTTCTCTGTGTTGGGAGTTCAGGAAGTAAGACCAGATTTGGGCTAAGAACTTGGTCACTTTTTTTTGCCACATTCTCAGTGTTGTGATGAATCACAAAGTCTTAACAAGAAACACAAGCTTTTACAATAACAAAAGCTACGCACTCTGCAGATGCTAGGCCCGCATCTCCTGAAATTTAATAGCAAATGCTATGAAATAGCTGAAGTAGCTTGACTTTTTTTATAAGGTTTTAGAGAAGAATCAGGAAGATTTAATTATCCCAGGAAGAGTAAAATCCCTGCTGACAATACCTCTTTTCAAAGCTGTTCCGGCTTTTAGAGTAGCTTCAATAGAGCAACGCTCATTTGTGCAGCCCATTTCCTTACTGTTCATTAGTCAACGAACTGGAGCTACCTGTAATACTTTGTTTAGGTAAAAGCCATTCAGTGCTGCTTTCCTATGCTCTCTGCAATTCCTCAGAACAGCATCCAGCCACCAGAAAAAAAAAAAAATGGCTATACACCACCACAAATCCCCGTGCACACATCATCTCTACTGTCTCCTACCAAGGAAGTGCACGAACAGCCCAACTGCACACATTCTTCAGGCCTTCTATGCAGCCTGTAAAGTTACTTGGCTGCTTTCAGGACTTGGTCACTTGGCTAGTGTCTGGAATTTAGCCAGACTACTGGATTTAATATCTAGCACGTGTAAGACAACAGCTGAATCTAATTCAATTAATTGCTATTTCAAATCCACAACTTAGTAAAATAGATCTATAGCATGACCCTTCCAGACTTGCTTCCTGACTAAAACCCCATGGCTGAACTCCAATTCTGGCTACCCAGACCACCTGGAAGTAAATTCATCCCCTTCTTGTGTAGTGCTGAAGAACAGCCTGACACCACTGAAGCCCTTCCAAATTTCTGGAACGATGAATTATTTGGAGAGCCATTCCCGCCTGTACCCTTCCCACTGACCCACTGGTCAGCTTAACCTCTCAAGCACTCTGATGCACATATACATGTGCAGGACAAGAGCGATGCACAGTCCCAGCACCAGTTGCTTAAGACTGCAAGGGCAAGATTAATAAGAAAAGAATTTGGGTCCAGGCCTCTCCTGTGGTGGTTCTTATCTTCCACTGAAAGGCTTCAGGAGATGGAAGCGTCTGCAAAGGAATTAATTCATATAGCGTAACTTACAATACTAAGAGAGAGCAGCAGATGAAGGCTTCATGAAGCTGCTGATCTTTAGCAATTATAAATAGTCAGTTTAGCAGGTGGACAAGAAAACCCACGGTGCCTTCACCGGGCCAGCTGAAATAAGGTTATAATGCAGCAGTATGAATCCATTTGGATTTCCCACTTACTCTACCGAAGCATCAAGAGAAATATACATATATTCTAGAATATAAATTTTAAAATAAATAATATAGAATACACTCAAAAATCAAAGACCTATCAGCGCATGGTACGGGAAAAAATCAGGTCCAAAGAAACAGCGATTAATGCAGTCCTAAAAATCACAAAATAAAACAAGTCAACCAGGTACATCAGGGCTGTCAGAATCAATTTTTCTGCCAGGGCCAAAGGGAAAAATGTAAACAAATGAACAAAAGTAGAGAAGATGCCCCAGAGTCCTTTGGGTTTTCTTGGTCTTGCATCTGGGACTAGTTTTCACTCCAGCTTGATAAGCGTGCAGGTTAAGTACCGTGGACTTTAGCCTGAGTGTAAAGCAGAATTTGGTGACACCTAGCTAATACTTGAGAAATGCTTGGAAGAAAAGCTCTATGGAAATTATTCAGATATTCTTATATGTGAAAGAGTAATTCCTCACAAATCTTTTCGGCGAAACAGGAAATAAAACACTTTATGATGGGTTAGAAGAAGAGGTGGAGAAAATAAAAATGTATAGGATGTAGAAATCTCAAATGTTATTACGGGTTTGCAGATTTCTCCATAGATATCTCGGCTGAGTTTAAAAAAAACGGATCTAATAACTGCTCTGTCTTAAGGTGGCTCGTTGTACACCTCAAATGACTGGTCTTCTTCTGAAGAAGCAGACTACAGAATACCTCCAGAAATTTAGAAAATTTACAGTTTACACTTAGAAATTTACAATGTTATTTGTCAAAACTTATTCAGTCCTACACACTTTGCAACTCCAGAGGTAGAAGGATCCTCAGAAAGACAGTACAGACCACCTTTACTAATCTAGAGAAACAAAAATGATTTGGGGCCATACACTGGCAGCTTATAGCTACTATAAGGATTATAAGGATTCCACAAGAACTCCAACAGTATTTTGTCCCAAGTTGAAACCTGCATTGAATGTAACAACTTCACTAGCCCCATGTGGTCAGTGCTCTTCTACCACATTATTTTCTTTTACAGTCTTGGCTAATTTTTAAAAAAATCCTATATCAACTGTATTTCCTTCAATTAAAAACACATTTGACAAACACATTGTACAATAAAGTTTATTAGCTGTTCTCCTCTTTCTAACAAATGGAATGGATAGCGTGGATAATTCTTTACAAACCAAAGCTAATTTGGTTGAGTGACAGCACCGTGACACCCCTCTTACAAACAATCAGTTTGAAATAAGCAATGGCAGGTACCAAAAAAGATGGGATTAAGAGAGTTTTCTTACTGAAGTTAGTTCCACATTTTGCTACAATGTATTTATAACATTCAGCACAGAGGTCTGTGCTTTGCAAATGGAAGATCTTGTACCCTATGCAATCCATGAACAAACACAGAAAAACAAAATGTACTCTTGACTCTGATTTCTCCCTTTGGTTAAAACATGCATATTAAAAGAAAAAAAGTACAAACATCTGAAATTTTGTAGAAAAGAGGAGAACTTGCACATATTTTTTCTTTTAACTAATATTCCCTGGACTTTTTGCCCAGCCACCTTAGCCCACTTAATTTCATGTGATTAAGGAAGGTAAATTCTAATCTGCATTTTTATTCAAAACAAAAAGCTAGGAGTAGGTGGTAAAAGAAAAATATATATTTTTTATATATATATATATTTATACGTGTGTGCAACTATGTAAAGAAAATAATTCCCATAGTTACAGAGTTTAGTTAAAGAAAGTTTAATATATATATATATTTATTATAACAAAATAGGCAGTTATTGTGGGTAAAATATTCATTAAAATCTGACCCCTAAGAACACACGCATTTTTAGGCTACGAATCACACACACTCATTGCCCTAAAGACCATCTCTGCAGCTGTTTTCTGTATTACTGCCAATGGAAACTTGGCATTCCTTTGAAAAATATAAGGTATCCTAGCACCTAAACATATTTTAGCCTCAAAAAGTGTGATGACCATTATCTATAAACAATTTCTGTAAGACACCATAAAGTGTTGCACGAGGAAGATTAAAAACATTACACATCTTTGTCCCTAGCAATTTTATTGGCAAAAAATGAAAAAATAGATTGTAAGAATATTCACATGAAATTATGAAAATGAATATCCCTTGAGAAGTAGTAATGGGAGTTAATGAAAATGCTAACTCAAAATTTAAAAGTTTCTCTTTAATTGCCTGGAAAGAAAAAATTTTGTGACAAAAGAATTTAACTCTGAAAATAAAACCTGAAACTGATTGCCCTGACCAAACCACGCTATTAAACGTGCAAAGTTGCTCATGATTTACAGCTTTCGTGAATACAACTTTTCTTTCAATTGTTACGAAATTTTAAAAGAACATCTATAAAGCTTTTTTGAAAAATCTTTGAAAGTTTCTTTCCCTTAAACATTAAGGAATTTTACCAAGTAATCTCCCCCCCCCCCCCAAACTAATAGCTGGTCAGGCCATTCCACTTGTCATGTTTGAAAAATGGCAAACCAACAACACACAATACAAATTATTTAAACTAAGAGACACCAGATGTATAGCATTATGAGAACTGCAGAATGTGATGGTTAGGACATGAACCACGCTGGAAAGAACTAGAGGCAGGCTCCACTGGAAGGGCTTAAGAGTTGTCAGATGTAGTAGGGGACGTCAGTTAGAAAACGAAAAATAAAAACCTATTTTCATAATTTTTCCTTTGCTGGAACCCAGATGTAAGGCCCCGACTGTTCTTCTATGATCTGTTTCACTTGGTTGTAGATTTCTTCCAGTGTGTCTCCTTGGACAATAGCTGCAAAACATAATACGGCAATCAGCAATCATCTTTTCTAGCTCTGTAAAGAAACTAAGATGTTTTAAGCTCTTCTCCTTCGAGAGCAACGAAAGGATTTTAGATTGCTGAAGGAATGGACACCCACTGAGATCTCTGGTTTCTGCTGGGACTGAAGCAAATTGCTGATGGGATTACAGGACACCCAAAGCACTGTCCGTCCTGCTCAGAGGCCTGGGGTTAGGAAGTGGTTTTCCCTGTACTGCAAATGTGCACACATAATAAGGGGGTTTTTGCCCTTCCTAACTTCATGTCAGAGTTGGTGTAAGTCAATTCATGTCTTCCAGCATTCTTTTTGGTCCAACTTTCACGTATGTTTCCAACATAAGCAGACAAGACAGTACAGAGCTGTGTCCTCATGCAGTCAGTCAGTTTGAGGCTGGCTTGATGTAACGGAGATGGGTGAACTCCTCAGTTGCATTCTGAAACCCCACAGAGAGGCCGGCAGACCTTTCCGTTTCTACCTGCTGGCACTAGCTTTGATCTTGGCCAGAAAGAGGAAGAACTCATTGAGTTTGTTTTCCAGTCAATAGACTGCACTTTCACAGGCAATAGGCCTTCCTTACGCAGTTAAAGTAGAATTCATATTCAGATTGTGTAAGTTTTATGCATTTTCTCCAAGGCTAGAAAATAGAAATGAGCCAATATGGAAATGTTCTGACATATCACAGTAAAGTATGGTCTGGTGAGAACGAGAAAGAAGTTTGAGCTGTTCATACCACACTTCAGTCTGAAATAGCAATCATCATGAGATAGCAACTTGTTTTTAATTATAATTGCCACCTCAGTGGTGATAATCCAAGAAATAAAGTTTAGCAGGAAAGATAATTTTGGAAGCAGACCAGAGGCACTCTTTTTTTGCATTAATACATTACTGATGCTTCCGAGCTCTGCCTTCATGCAAATTACTTCCTTTTTATTCCTAACTCATCCTTCTCATCTCTTAAAAACTTCCTCCCCGTCTGCAGCCCAGTGTCACAGTGCCTGTGGGAGGCGGCGGCTGTTCAATTATTACAGCTCAAGTGCAGTGTTCACAGCACAATAGCGCACTAGGAGGATTCAGAAATGCATTTGCAGTAAAAAAGGCCATAAGCTTCAGAATCTTACTTCTCTCTAGCTACATTTAACTATTTTTCCTCTAAAGCCTAATAAGAAGATGGACGTGCTCTTCATATGCTTCAGGGCAAAGTCTAAACCTGTTTAAGCTTAACCTGCTCAGGAAGTGGCTTTCAGTTATCCCACACAATGCGGTATTTTTAACAGATTAGAGAATGCTCACACATTCTCTTTTACCAGTGGAGTCATATGGGTAGGAGCCTCCACATGCTCCACGATTGTAATATCTTCAAGTACCTCAAACATTCGGAAAAGGACTTTTTCTCTAAACTGGATTATCAAGGACAGGAACCTAACCACAGGATGTTGCTATCTGCTTTTGTCAACAAAGCCTTATGCTTCTGAGAAACAAGAAGCATGGTCCTGAGCACAAGACCTCATAGAAAGGCCCATAACTTTTTGAAACATCTTGAATTTTGTCCCTTCATTTCCTGAAGAATTGCTAGACATGATGTCGCCGAGACAACCTGGCAGAACACCAGCTACTAACTACTAAATATTTAATTAATGTCTATTTAAATGAGCTCATTAGATAGGAAGCAGACATGACAACATATCAGTTTCCCGAAAACAAATCTGACATACTGGGAACTCATTTGGGAAGGAACTCTGTAATAGGAAGAATTTGCAATACGTGTTGAGAATCTCATAAATTTTTTGGTGCACGCAGATGAAGAGCTGTGGGAAGAGTGGGAAAGTTAGCAGCAGTCGTGGGAGAGAGTGACAGCTGGGGGTGCAGCAGCAAAGAGGGAGGCGGACAGAAAAGGATGGACTCAAGTTGTTCAATGGGTGGTGCACGAGGCAGAGAACAAGAAGACTGAGACAGGGAGTCTCCTGGCTCCTCCATCTTCCTCCCATAAGGAGCTGCCATCTTCTCCTGTGTCTCTGCCCAGGTTGAGCAGATGGTTCAGAGAGAAGCTCTGAATTCACAGCTCTGCCACCATAAGAAGTGGAAGAAGAAACTGGGCAATGGAGACGTGTCACAAAAAGGAGGTAAATGGAGCAGCAAATAGTGAAACACTACCAGACAGAGTGCAATAGGAGGGAAAGGAGCCAGTGTCTAGGACAGGAATAGACAAGGCTCTTTCCTGTCCTCCCCAAGATCAATTTCTACCCTCCTCAGCTTATCAGGCTCCTCCTATTGCAAGTGACAATGCAAAAAAAAATTAGCACAGCTTGAGTGCTTGCAGCTGATCCCTTGTTGTTACAGTTAGGTTCACGGCATGCATTCATTTGATTTGCTAGAGTACCATAATGCTGTACTGTCTAATTTCCAGAAGTTTAATTACTAAAATTCTTTACTTCCTGATTTCAAAAAATTAGAAAGTAATCACATTCTACAGAGAGTTTTGCTGGGGCAATCTTAGCTCTGCAATAAAAAGTTTTAAGCTTTCAATATATCAACAAAGCAAACATTTACATGTCAATAACTAGAAAAATAGTAAAGTTCTCATGATTTTAGGACCTAAATTAAGCTCCAGATAAGGTTTTGCATTTACTGAATTCATCAAACTGGTACCAATGTAGGAGTACTGCGACTGCTCTATGCCTCAAAGCAATCGCAGACAGCCTGCAAACAAGATTCAGCCTTATCTTAACAGTGTGGCAATTACTTTGCAGCAAGCAATAAAATTCCAACTTGCAGAAGAGAACAGTCCCCCCAAAAAACCAAACCTGTGAAATGTTCAGTAAATTCTTGCTCCAGTTTCATGGCTCTCTCAAATGTCTTCCTGGCTTGCTCTTCTGTTAAGCGTTTATTCATTTCCCTGAGATTAAAAATATAATACATAAAAAACAACTATCAAATACTTAGGATCTTTTGAAACAAGATTTTAAATTGCTGTCTGAGCATTAACCCTAGCAAAAAGCTGAGACACCTAAGTAGAGACTATAGTGGGAATGAGCTGTTCTGATGCTAGGTTGCCTGGAATTCTGCATAGACAGCAGGATTCATTCTCAAGCACTCTTGATTTGGATTTGAAACCCCGTTTAAAAGTCCCCAGAAATTCAACTCAGGAAGTTGCATGAACAAAACAAATAATTAAATGTTGTTTAAAATACAAATATTATAATTTTCTTCACACGACCTGCAAGCTGGCTTTGAAATACACTGACAATCTCAAACAACTTAGCCTGGGGTACTTTGCTTTTACTCACATGATGTTTTCCACCGTTTTGGGTTTAATAAAAATGGAGATTGGGTACAGCTGGGCAATCTGCAACCTTTTGATCGCATTACCAGAAACATCAAGAATGCAATGTTTACCCTAAAAAGTAAGAGAGAGAAGGGAAAATGGTATTACGCAGAGTTCAACTCACAGCCATGTATAAGAATTTAGAAGCGAAAACGTGGCTCCACTGACGCCAGTGAAATTGAAGTATCCACATTAATAGTATCATGATTTCACCAAGCTGGCCTGGGGTTCCACAATATTTTTGTGTTGAGGTCATCTGTCGTTTGAGATGTTCCTGACCCTTCATCCTTCCTTTCTCCACCAGAGGTTGCAGGCCAACCAACAATGCTGATTCATCCGAAGGAATAGCTGTACTTCAAACTACATCAGTAAAATGATAATTTCTTCCCCCCCCCACCTCCTTTGAGGATCTTTTAAGAACGTGGCCATCTCGCAGATCCAGTTTAGGGCAAAGCCAGATGACTTAACTGGCATATCTGAGTGAATAACCAACGCTGGTGGCATGGGAATTGGCCACCATCAGAACA
Source organism: Struthio camelus (assembly GCF_040807025.1). Lineage (NCBI taxonomy): Eukaryota > Metazoa > Chordata > Aves > Struthioniformes > Struthionidae > Struthio > Struthio camelus. The sequence continues at coordinate 17,890,217 of NC_090950.1, forward strand.
GTCAGAGAGAACTGAACACAATCCCTTTCCTCCCCCTAGGTATCACACTGCATAACATCAGATTTGAGATAGTGAACGCAACTTGTTTGGGCTGATTATCTTTTCAGAAACAAGTATACCTTAATCCTTCCTTGGGCAGCTGGAAGAGAATGCAGCTGCTTTTCTCTTTCCCTCTGTTCTCCCACTACAGGCAACTCTCCAGCTCTCAGGGTTTCTCATGCCACAGCCTCTCCTGTTCCTCAGCTCCTCCCGTCTCTAACACCATTACTTCCTTTTCCTTCAAACATTTTTATTTCTTTTCTCTCTGGGCAGCATACGAGTAATTTGGGATCCAACATTTTAGAAAGGAATAGGGAGGAGGGGAAGGAAGAGAAGAGGAGGAAACAGCTCTTGGATGACTAAAATGAGAAAAGCCTTTTCTGTAGTAGGAGACCTGATAAGAATGACAGAATTCTGAGCCAGGATATAAACCCACAAGCATCATAAAACCAAAGGTTACTTATATCATGAAACACTTCCTGAACCTGTGCGAGACCAATCCTTGGAAGACACAGTAAAGAGCAAGGAAGCAACTGTAATTTGAAATGACTGAAACGTTTCTGCTTCACAGCAGAAGGGATCACTAGAATAATTTAGGCTTGACCTCCTGCACAACAAAGACCACACAATGTATTCCAGGAATTCTTACAGAGAAGTGAAACATTCTTCCAGCATAAACAGTACACATCTGCTTGTTTTCAGCTGGGGATTAACTGCTTCCCACCTCTTTGGGAATCACGTCCATGGATCAGGAGATTAACTGACACCATCTAATGTGTTTGTATGTTGTAGCAGTGTTTTACTACATGCGCTGACCTGTCCGCACCTTCTATACAGTATCTCTTTCAGAGTGGCATACGCTCTGGGAAATGAAGAACCAAAAAAACGTTATCTGGTCCATTTGCCATTCTGGGATAAGGCACTTAGTATTTTTGCAGAAATTGCTGTTTGGACCAACAACAAATGCCTGGATAACCGGTGCCAAAGCCTTTCTGGGCATAGGGTGGAGGACTAGACTGCTAGCATAGTACATGGGCTGGGCTTTATGAGATACGACTGTGTCCATTTATGCTAAATTAGTAATGAATGTGCATTAAGAACAACCTCACATGCACAGAGGTTAATAGTTCCAAAGAAAAGAATATATGAAAATTCCTTTCAGATGAAGATGTGGAAGACAAGGAAAATAAATGCAAGTAGCTTATGATATAATTATCATGCTTTTGTCACAGGAAGACATTATGCTCTTTGTTTACAGTAAATTTAAGTAGAAATTTTTTTTAGTTCCACATTTGTACTACATCTGCTTGAGAAACATAGAAGAGTACTCAGTGCCTACTCCAATAACTAAACAATGGTATCAAAAAGCATCATTAGCAGTTGCTGTTACAGGTGAGGGAGTTAAGAAGGATACGGATCAGCTGAAAGCATGGGTGAATGAACACAAATTAATGTGCATTGGTGTGCATAATGTTTTTAATTGCAAATCTGTTGCAAAAAAACTATTTCTGGTACTTTTTGGGTGGTAGCAGCCACTTATGCCAGGGTGCTGCCTGCATTCCTCATATAAAATACAGAAATGGCCTTTTGTATCCCCTCAGTAAGATTCAGTGAAGAGACTCATCTTCACAAGGGAGAAGGAGAAGTAGTCAAGGAAGGCACAGCCACTGAGCAAGGAGGTTGCACCACTGCCAAACCTCTGAAGTTAAGTCCTGAAGGACAGGCAACCACTCCCCCAAGAAAATAAAGTAAAGAGAGAAACTGCTGCAGCTACCTAAAGTCTAAAGGTGTCGGTGCAAAAGATTTAATAGCACAGAGGCAGCTGGCAGTACTTTGTTTTCATGGCAGTTTACAAAAGATTCGTCATCATTCTGTCCCTTACTAAGCTACATCCCACTTGATGGGCAAAAAGGACATTGCCAATTTCAAGTTTAGGATGGACCCAAAGGAGTGTATCTGCGCTACCAGGTAAAGAGACGCTGACAGGTTTACGTTCAATAAATAGTTTCAACACTTAACCATATATGATTGTGGTCATCATTTAACCACATACTTTATTCAGCTTCCCATGCAGAGGACTGTTCATTTACTTTACCAATTCTGTAATTAAATTCCTTTTCTCTATTTCCTTCCTTATATACCAGTGGGCCAGGGTCTACTTCATACAGTTAGAAAGACAGCAGAATAAAACTTCATCGTATGAGCCGCAGAATGTCACCATGTTCTCCTCCGTTTTTCAGCTCAATAAATTACACTTTCCTGGAGACAACACCACTCAGCAACTTGGACAGAACGGGCTACGCTGCTTTCCAGAGGACTAGCTACACTCTCATTTCACACAGGTAAATTGCACTTACCCTCTGTGTCCCAATTGAAAGTGCCTACAAATATGAGTTCCCACACAGAAAACAGCTAGCTTTTCTTTCATACAGATCAGGTAATGGAAGGTGGAATTTATAGCAACCTTTGTTAAGAATTCTCACAAAGGAATTCTCTTTAAAATAAGCGTCTTAATATAAGAAATATGCTTTCTCCCTCCCACTTTTTTTCAGAGAGCTCGGTTAAAATTCAGTTTAAATTTAGAAATACTTTGATTTTGCAAAACGTGGTTAATGGAAATTTTTTCAAAATAAACAACAATTAGTAAAGTCAATCTTCAAAATTTAATGCTAATTATGTGAAAGGTCTTTCTAAAATCAAGTTTATTACATTCATTCTTTTCCTTTTGTCAACCAAATCTGTTAAGAGTAGGAGAGAACAACACTTTGGCAAATTTTCTTCTACACACATCCATACCAAGTGTTAATCATATTAAACAACAACATCATCAACACTATTCTTCATTGATGAACTGTGCATGCAACCTAGGCTAATTAGCCTGTGATTCTAACGATATCTGCTCTGCTCTCTGTCCATAACAAAGCATGAACCATGGTTGCTCTTTTCCAGTCTTACGGACCCTTACTTATTCTGTGTGAATTCTTCAAAATAATCACCACGGAATCAAAAACTGCTCCAAGTAGTTCCCTTAGATATTTCAATGTAAATTTAATCAGATCCTGCTATCTTTATTCTAAATTAGATTAAATTAGAAAAAAAATTGTTGTTCTGCTCAGGTTCATTCTCCTTGACCACAGTCAGCCTCTGTGTTTCAAGAGCAAAAAAAACCCATAAAGCAAAAGCAATACTGATCACTCCCACCTTCTCTCATCATTTCTTTCTCTGGAAGACTCACTAAATAACAGGCTGACACTGTATTTCTTTTTGTGCTTAATCCTGTTCTGATTGCCTTTCAAAGCTTTCCTATTTCGACAGATGCGCTGGGGACGACGTGCTTTGTTACTGGTTTTGTAGAAATTCCTTTTCAGATCAGAGGGTTCCTAACGGCTTCTCGTCATTCATCTCTTTTCCCCTGTCAGCACAGTCAGAAAATCACTTGAAAAAAATGAAAGTAAAATTGGTACTGATTTACCTTTTCTGCTACTTCTCGCACTGACTGGACACTTGTGCCATAAAGATGATTATTGTACTGGCCAGCTTCAATGAATTTGTGATCCTGAATATCCTTCTCCATTTGCTCTCGAGAAGTGACAAAATGGTAATCACGTCCATCCACCTCATAATCTCGTTTTGGTCTAGTAGTATCTAAAGATAAATCAGTAATTTTTACAGCCAAACAGAAAAGTGACTTTTTCCCCTGCAATATGCAAAAGCAGTCTTCCATTTATACTGCCAAACTGTTCTTAACTGAGAGACGACTACCCATTAAAATAGTCCTAAAAAGCTTAGACAGTACAATGTTAACATGTTTTAACTCAACACAGAGAGGATAAACAACAGAAATAATCCATTCAGCATTACTCTGAGTATTTGCTGAGACTTACGTGGAACACAGGAGCCAAATTTGTCTGGAAATTCTGAGATCAGATCATCATTTATCCTGTCTTTCATGGGTCCCAACACAATCACAGGTCGAGTATAATTGACTATTAAAAATAAAGCAATAACATCAGTTATATTACAGTATGATTGCTAAGCTTTAAATTTCAGCAAAAGAAGCTTTATCAAATGGGAATGGTTTTAATATCTAAAAGTACGTACGTACGTACACCTAGGGAGAGAAAAAAAATATACTGAAGAATATACATTAATAAATACTGAAGTCAAAATGAGATGTTAGATCTTCACCCTCAAATCACTACTTCTGGTGACTGAAGATCAGTTTTGGATTATGAGGTCTTTGAAAAAAATCTTCTTAAAGTAACAGGCTTCATTCTAATGAAAATAGCATAAGGGGGAAGTCTGAAACCTTTACGCTTCAAGGAAGTACCAAAGCAGAAGCAGAGTTATTGAAATTCTAGTTCTCTGCTGGGAAAGCCTCTTTTTTTCTTCTAAAACCACAGCTTAAACATCTACATGTGAAAATACAACTGCAATGCCTCTAACTGCTAACACCTTTATAAAATGAAGTAAAAGAAGCTTAAGTCATTACAAAGTTATAAATGGCTTTTGGTTGCAATTTAAGGACAAGTAGAAGATACCTAATTATACTGGAAGTTCCATAGGAGGCAATAATGTCTAAGTAACTAAGCATTAGCATATAATTTCAGTTGTACGTATTTGGCTTTTCCGGTTGAATGTGTCATTACTGCAGGAAAAAAAAGCCCAAATTAAACAAAGTTTGGCCTATAAAATATATTTCAATTTGACTTCTGGAACTAGTTCATTTCAGTGGTATTATTAGATTGACAAAAGGCATGTCTTGGATCCAGCAACTGTTGATTTGTTAATTCAACAACAAACATCTTTGCTTAAAGACTTAAGGCCCACTAGTGCCTCAAGTCCTACTAATGCCTCAAATTCAAGCATCTTTAAATCTATTTTGGTCACTAGTTCTTTATTTCTCCGGGCTCTTTAAAAATATACAGATTTATTGTGAAAGTCAATTAGCGGACAGCTGTGGTTAACACGTGCAGAGAACGCATTCATGCAGGAAAAGGAAGGAGGTGCTGATTCTTTTATGGCCTTCCCTATACACTATGCTGAAGTTTTAAAGGGAATTACAGTCATGTATTTAAATGTTTGAGTACATAGTTATTTAAAGGATTAAGCACATGGCTCTCCTAAAAATCCTGACAGTTTTACAATACTGCAGTTACAAAACATCAGCTTGTGCAAACAGTGATCCATATCTTTCTTCTTCAGTCTTGATACATGATTCGTCTGAAATTACTTTCATTTTCACTAAACCTTTTTCCATTAAGCCATCGGGATCTGAGAAGGCGATACCAGCTAAAAAGTTGCCTCTCATTTTGGAAGACTCTGGCTTGCAAGCATGCACAGGACCAGCAGCAGCTTATTTGAAGGTGATAAACCTCCAGTTCACTAGCCTACGGGTAGCTTACCCAACACACTGAAGAAGGCCAATCATTTCTAAACATTTCTCCATTTCTAACATGGCCTTGTTCGTGCATTTCTCATCCATGACTTTATCAAGAGCCTGTCAAAATCATGATTTATACGATCTAAATAATTTAGTTTGTATTAATCTTGTGTAATACCTTTTATTTCTTTCTGAAGCTTATTGGGGAAGTGGAACCCAGGTGATAAGCTTAGTAAGCTGGAGCAGAAAGTCTGTACGTGCATGTTCCATAATGCTACTTAAAAGCAACTGGGCCATGCCACTCATTGCACGAAACCAAAATGAAACCTTAACCATCAAAATACATGTAGATACGTGATATGCATTTACTTAAATCGTCACCGGATTTTATATGGAATAGATATCAATTATTCTCAAAAGGCATCCCTTCTACAGATTAATTACAAATATATATCAAATGATGAAACTTAACTGTTAGCATCCCTGAAGGGGAATGGGAATAGTAAAAATTTTACAGCCATTATACATGCTGAAGCAAAATCAGGACCAAGATGAAAAAGAAAGTGACAGGATCCCATTAGAAATCTCTGCAAAGCATTTTATTTAAAATGTGTGATAAAATAAATCATTTTTTCCTAGCAATTTCCATTTTGATTTTACCGCATTAAATAGCCATGTTTGAAAGCATGCATTCTTATTTTCAAAACATTTTCTTTTCCTGAAAAAATTTCAGTAGGCAATTGCTGACCAGATTAGCCACGTAAGAAGCACATAGAGAAATGGGAGAAGAGACTACCATCTTATACAGACACTTCAGTTAAAGCTTACTGAAACAGACAGACAATCCATTGACTGCCTTTTTTGCTGTGCCAGAAAAAAAATGGAACAGCAGAGAAAATTCTAAAGCAATATGAAACAAGAAAGCAAAGCAGGATTTTGGGTGGTTCAATTTGATGAAACCATTAAACACAGCATACTTTACTTATGCAGTGTAAGCAGCATACAGATAATGATAAGAAGTTATCTTAATGAGCACACATTCAGATCACATGCCAAATCAATTTAGCAATTGCATTTTAGGCCTTTATGCTTTATTCACTTGAATAACACTAACAGTTCAAAAACAGTAAGTTTATCATGGTGTGCAGTATATAAAGCCACCTGAAACATTCTGATAATTCAGACAGTATTTATTTTATATTAAATGAGATCTACAAACCTTCTTGCTGATTGACCGGTTCATATGACAAGACATATTCCTCCTGGCCGCCTAAAAATGTAAACACAAAGAAATATCTATGTGTTATTTTCTAAACCAATATATTTAAACTGACTCCTTTAATGAACCATAATGAGATACAGACACTGCTCTGTAAAATATACATTACAACGATATTGATGCAGGACATTTTCCAAGAGTGATGAATTATAAAAATCACAAAGATAAGCCAAACAAAAAATTTTGAAGCATAAGACATATACAGTTTAAATAATTTCTTTGCATATGTTAGCGTGACAAACTGACGTCAAGCACAAGAACTCTGAAGCATTATTCAAATGCTGTTATAAATGTCTTCCTGAACAAATGCATGCATACTATCATTCACTGCTAGAGGCAAAGACACCTTCATCACGAGCATTTTCCAAACTATGAAGTCAGGTTTTAAAAGAACATTTTTCTATTTTTACATAGAGCTGAAAATCATGTTTTGTCAAGGTATGCATCTGTTTCATGACTTTTTTTCCATGAACTGGCACAAATACAAACACCTTCAACCCTTCTAATTCTACAAATAATAAATATTATGATTGTGTATACTGAGTAACTATTATTTGATTCTTGACTTTTTAAAGATGTACTTGGAAACAAAGAGTGCTTTGTATTATTCTCAGCTTCAGGAAGCACATCAGCAGTGAATGAAACTAAAATAAGTAAAAGTTGACCCTTTGACAGCTGCAGGCTTTTTAAAAGTTAGTGAAAGCATCTGAAATATACCTCAGTTGCCATCTCTCTTAAAAACATTTTTAGTTCAACAAAATGTCTCAAAGTAAGATTTCTTGCAGCAGAACTCTAAAAGTAAATTGCATGATAGCAAAGAATTTAGAATTCTGAAGATGCAAGCTCCTTATTATATGACATCACTGTGAAGTTTAACTAAAATAATGTCCCAATAACTCACTTGGGGAATTTTAGAATCTTCTTTGGAATTCGTGAGCCATGCTCATAACAGGCAAAGAAACATACCAATGCTATACCACGGCTGCATAGAAATGGATGGTGGATGAAGACTTTTACAAATTCATCAATTGCTTACATATGTTTTCCCTATTCCAAAGCAAAGACTATGGATATTGCAATTCTAAATTTTACAGTCTCATTAAGAATAATTAGATTTATCTTATTTGCAATAAATCTGTGTTCAAATTGTATCACAGCAATACATTAATGAACACAATTTTGATTTTTTTTTCCCCTGGTTATTGCAAGTGAGGAATATGTTAAGACAAACATGAAAACATGCAACCAGTATATTTTAATATCTCAAAAAGTTGCTCATGCAAATGAATTTCAGAAAGACAGTATATACTTTCAGAACCTCTTTTAGGCTAGGGAGAGGAATAGTGAATCACTCAACCACCAACTCATCAACAAAAGATCCAGCTCACATGTAATTAGATACTTTTGCAGAGAAGTCACATTACTACAACATCAGAAATTAGGTAAGCAAAATGTTAAAGAGATAACAAATACAAAGTATCCCCTGATTGAGGGCAAAAAGTATATATTGTCACTGCTTTTCGATACTTTGGAAAAAACGAAGATTAATAGCATGAACCTTTTGAACAACCGTACTCATCTGTAATCAAGATAACTTTCATATTAGACAGCAGTAAGAAGAAATTAAAAAAATATCATTTTAATAAAAAGTGCTTAGAATTACACATTCAGATAAGAAAATGTACGACATTCATAATGAAATCACTAGGCTTCTCAAGTAATAACAGTAAAAAACTGCCTAGTACTACCAACAATGAGCTTTAAACGTAACTATAACAAGCTCTGACAAAAACCTTAAAAAAAAAACTAGGAAAGCTACAAATTTAAGGAGAAAGTGGCACGGTGAGACAATTTGACCAGTACGTCTTTACATAAGTGACTAACTCAGGAATTTTGACAAAAGCGTGTGTGCGACTGCATGGGTGTGTACGTGTGTGTGTGTGTATGTATATGTACAGACCCATACACACACAGATTTTTTATGTAATCGGTTTCTTGTCAATTACAACACTATTAGTATTGTAACCGCTGGGGAACTTTTGTACCTACATAAATTCTCTGGAGTGTATTCATCAGTAAGAAAAATTGTTAAGCAGCTCGTTGTCTCTGAGCAGATTGAGAGCTTCCAAGCAAATATACCTGTTAGAGAAGCACTCTCCTTATTACCCCCCCAAAACGATATCTGTTTCTGAAGCATCCACTTATGTGGTTAGTGGGCAACGAGGAGCTGATCAGCAAGCCAGACAGCGTCATGCTGCGTGTATTTTACTGTTCCTTCACTCTTCGTCTCCACACCTTTTTCATCGTCCTGCTCTGCTCTGTCCTGGCTGCCAGGTCTGGGCTCAGCTACCTTACTGAAGAGCTGCTGGCTGGCACTCACTAGCACAATCGCAATTCAGACTCTGGTCTAAGACAATACTTCCCCCTCCCCTCCCCTCCCCTTTTTTTAAGGCATTGCAGAGCAGCATCGTACAGCACATTACCCAGTGTGAACACGTAGCACTACTGCAGTTTGGGTAATAAAATAGCCAATTCAGTCTAGCCTTTAAAAGATACTAGGCCTTCAAAATGAGCTAGAGAGCTTGTCATGCTAATTTATCATAACTGACTCTAGCACTGAAAGCGCGTCACGTTCTTTGAAGATAATTCAAAGCAAGCACCCACACTTCACAAAATTGGTGACAGCTGAAAAGCAAGGGTACATACATGTTTGCTCATCTTCACTTTTATTAAAAGTATCCACATATTAAATGTATCAGTTGTGAAAAACTATACATGCAGTTACTACATTACTTAACAGGTTACGCAGTTTAGTAAAGCTCCCGGTATTAACTCAACTAAATATAATTCTATTTGTCAAAATTAAATTTGGTTTCTAATGGATCTAGCTAAACTGACATCATTTATAAAAATTAGGAATTGATTCAAATTATCCTGAGTTAATTTCAGGTCAAAATAAAAATATCCATAAAGGATGATAAACATCAAGGTTCTCAGCGAATCTCCCTAGTTATTTAAAAAAAATAGAATCAAAATATAGGCAGAGCAACCTTGCAATACACCAAACACACATACAGATTTCACCTGAAGCTACCTGGGAAGTTTTGTTCAACATATAAACATCAAGAAAAGACAGACAAACAAAACCAAAGAAAGAGGTATTAAACAAAGGTTCTAAATAAACAAAGAACTTAAAAACAACTTACGGTAACTACTTTCACTATCGCTGGCATTAGAGGTTACATGCTCTGAAATTGCAACACAACGGAAAAATAAGGAACGCACACTAATGGCATGAGTACAAAAGAAAACAATTTGACAAAAATAATCCAGATGAAAGACAATACTGAGCCCATCAAAATGCTGAAATCAATACACGCTGCATATAAAAGTTTTAAGGTACTTCTCATAGCTCTCAGGATCAAGCTTAATTTCATACAAAAGGAATGGATGTTAATAGAAGGAAAAACATTAAATAGCACATCAAAATAAGATTATGAAAAGTACACTAATTCATATGTCATATGCAAGCCTGTAATTCTGGTGCTCCCACTTCAAGATGAATTCGGTTGGGTAAAAACCATGGGATTATATATTTCAACTATATTATTAATGTAGGCAATTTACTAATTATATGAAGACTCTAGGAGCAGAAAATACTGGAATATATTCCAGGAATATAAGTTCAATAATAGACACTATTCTATAGTATATTAAATAATTTACCTAAAACGCAGTGCAAAATTAAGGTTTGGTTTTTTGTTTTTGTTTCTTTTTTCCCCCCTTCCAATCATGCTTTAGTTTTCAAAAGTTGTTAACTTCTACACTGGAGCATAAATATAAATCCCACATCTCTTGCATAATAATCAAAACATTTTACTAGCTATAGGGTGCTTATATTTACTTTTTTGAGCTATGGTTATAACAGAAAATGCTAAATGAAAGTTTCACATGTTTATGACAATAAAAATTAACGCAACTGAAGTATTTACTGGTATGAATCTATTCTGTCATCTGAAAATTGTACAAGCCTAGTGCATAAATACAAAATTTGACATTCCTGAACTTTATTGTAAAGAATCAATTTTCAAGCCACGAAATAAGTCCATTTCTAATGATAATCACTGGTGTTCGCAGCTTGTGACTGCATAACATAAACTTATGTTTGACGTATACAAATTAAATACAATTAATTTTGAAAATAGAAGGCTAGCTCTGTGCATATGATACTAGAGACTGTTGTCACAGAAAATCCTCATAATAGCTTCATTTCAGTGTGTTTCCTCCACTACAAAATTGAAGAGAAGGAAGCAAAGGGACCCTGAAGGAAGGAATACAGGCACGAAACCAGAATGCCTGTAGCGATTAATAAACGTAATAAAACCGTTACAGACGTTGTAAGTAAACTGATTAACCTGTTAAAATGTTTTTGGAAAAAGTGAACCAATATGCTTAAAATGCAAATCTCTGACTTGACTGAACTCTTTTACTGTTTCAGTGTAGGAAAGGCAGAGAGATATTTTCTAACATTGGTGAGCATCGGCAGCTTGGTCCTGCTGCCATTCCATCCTCTGGTCTCGGACAAAGAACGCCCACATTGGTGTGCAAGATGCAAACAACGATGTTTAAAAGCTGATGGCAGAATATGAAAGAATTGTCTTCCAAGGGAGACATTCCACTAGTCAATTAAGAATAACTAAGTGCGGTGATAATCAGATAACGGGCACAATTTATGAAGATGCAAGACTGAACTTCAGTTTGGCCTGAACGCCAAAAACAGCATTGGTCTTGCAGAGCTCAAGCAGTAGAGCTTGCATTAAGCACAGTAAGGTAGCGTCAAGAAGTCTGACTGTGCTGAAAACAAAGGCTAGCAGCAGCCATTTGTTTTTATAACAGAATCATCTGGTGAAATTTCTGGATCATGTTACAAAGGAGTCCAAACCAGACATGATCATAAGGCCATAAAAGTTGGTTATGGTTGGTGGTTTGCTCTAGGCCAGGAAATCTCCTTACAACTAGTTTCAGAAAAGTAATTTTATAACTATCAGTATATCTGTTTAGTGATTGAGGTCAAGTATAGAAATGCACCACCTTTTCCAAGCAACTTCAGGAACACTGTGCCTAATGCAGGGGTCAAGGGAGGAGTTATACTCCGGGAAGAAATGTTATCTTTACTGACAGCTTTACTGTCCCAGAAATGCATGATAACCTACATATTTAACATCCGTGATCAAAGCAAGATCTTAACATTTTTACTTGACCTATTGCTTTAGTACAGTAGTGGTGTCCGTGTACACAAATTAGATCTGCTAGAGTAACCAGCAGCTTTCAATCTTACTACCCTCAACTGAACAGAAGCATGCAGTTCTGCAGGCAATGCAACCAATGCTTACTGCAAGTCTCCTATTAGCCACCTCCCTACATGATCAACAGTGATTTAAGAGCATCGTAAGAGTTCAGATAAGTCAGATGGAAAAGCCCTCATGTCATCTGTTAAATAAGTCTTTTTTTAATAGCTGTAAACAACAGTCACCTAGAGAGAAAGTTGAAAACTGCAACTAGTTAAAATATTATGGCAGTGTTTGTACCATTATTGCAAAAAGACACAGGTTATTTTTAAAAATAAACACAAAACCAATGTAAGAATGACATCAGAAGTATATCAACAAATTTACAATCACAGTCATTATCAAGGACAAACAAATAAGCATAAGTAAGCTTCTGAACAAAAAAAAAAAAAAACAAACTGTGATAATCACATGAACTTAAAAGAAAGACGTTCTCGAAAGCAAAAAACCCCAGAACATTTCAAACTAGAAAAAGCTTATGAAACATTTTTAGAGTTAACCTCCTTATGCCAGTAGAGCACCAGTCTCAAAGAGATCTGCTAAAAAAAAAAAAAAAAAAAATTTCAGATGGAGGTTAAAATAATTTGGGAGTATTTTGATCACTTACTCAGGCCTTTTGATCCCATGTCGTCAGGGACCTCCTGCAGAGTAGTCCCCAGAGGGCAAGCAATAAAAAGACAATCACAAAGAAAATAATTGTCAGTAATATATAAAATCGGCGCTACGACAGGAGACAGTTCCCAGAACATCACAGGGGAAGAAAAGTCTATCGGATTTAAATAGATCGGCCCGTGAAGTGTAATCGCTGAGGCAAACGGCAGAGCGTGCAGCTTAGAGCAGACCTGGTCTGCATTACCCAACTAAGGCAACTGCAGTTGGAAAAGATACATTTTTTTAGTCCTGGCAACAGCAAATCAAAATAGCCTCTGTTCATTTTAAGCAAACCGAATCAGAATGGAATGACTTTTGCACAATCGATCTAAAGGGCCGGCTTCGCGAACGCTGTAAGCCTAGCAGCACTTTCGTTGCTGCTGTGAGTCCTCCTCAGAGTCACACGGGAGGAACCGCTACTGACAGCGCTGGACAGTGGCCACCTCCGCCAGTTTTATCTGTGCTGTTATTCCACGCTGTTATCCAGTTCATTTCAAACTGGGGTACTCCTGGGTTGCAAACTACTTTAACAGCAGAGAAATAACTTCATTGCGCTGACAGATTGGTTTGTCATTTGCACTGAAGGTTCGTTAGCCTGCTGCAGCTCGTGAAACTGTCTCCACGGTAACACCCTCCTGCGCCTAGCCGGCCCTGCTACGTGCCGGTGCTGTCCGTCCAGTTCCACGTACTTACGGTCAATATCACTGGTTTCCTGCTCACTCTGGTCCTTGTTCTTGTAGAAGGGAAATTTTCGGGAAAAGAGGTTCTTTTTACGCTTGTCATTGAATGACTGCTGAAGAAGAGAAGGAGGGGCAAAACAAAGGATGTCTAATGTCCGTGTGAACAAAGGCCCAGACCAGCAGCTCGGTGGAAGCTGACTCCTACAACCACCTTATGCAGTGCGTATTTCAATTTAACAGTAGCTTCCCAGCTCGTTAGAACTAGAGATCGGGGTCACAGGTTTGCCCGCTCCCTCTGTTTCACATGTTCACTACCCCGAGAACCGGCAAGCTGGTTTAACCTATACGGTCTGACCTGTATTTCACAAATTTAGGCTTCTGCTGAGTGCCGAGAGAGATGCGAACAAGTAGGCTGCTAAAAGACAGCCAAAGCGTAATGAGCTCAAACAAAACCAACTCAATCATTGATATTATCTGATGGAAGGGTTACAACAATTTAAAAAAAAAAAACGCCAAGGCTTTACACATGCTTTTGCAAACAGCTGACATCCTAATAGCACAACAAAAGTATTTCCCAGTGTTACCCGTAAGCAAAGGCAAAACTGTAAATACTTTGGCGATAACTACTAAATAACATAGTAACCATATCGTAAAGAAAAAGAAAGTTAAAGCTGGCATTGCACTGAATTATCTTAGGGTAAAACTAAGGAAAGTAACAGCGAAATAGGAAAAAAAAGAAAAAGAAGTGTGTCTAGTTAAAATATCCAGCAAGCAATTAAAAAAAATATACGTATTTGTTTCAGTCTCTCATAATTGCAATTCATTAGAAATTTATTGGAAGAAATGACTTTGCTCTAGGAAAGTCTGCATACCAATACCAAGATTCATTTTCAAAAGACACGAACTTATTTCACTCATTCACTGTGGCAATTATTTTTCAGGAGTTCATTTACAGAGAATTAGCACAGAAAAAAAACTGTATGCCCAAGGATCACATTTAGCAACATCTAAAATATGACACTGATTGTTACTGCTGCTGAAGAATTTCTGTATCTAAGTTGATATGAAAATTTCTTGAGTTTTTTATATATATATATCTATAGATATATAGAGATATAGCTATACACCCAGCCATTTGAATTTGAACTATTATCATGCCTCTTGCCTAAGCGATGGAGAATATGAATGTATTTCCATATGCATACATATATATACATATATATGTATATAGGTGTCAGTAACCTAGATTTTAGTAATATCTGTTTTGTCTTCTCCTGAGAACGTTATGCGACATATATTATATACGAATCACCTTTAGCTTGCAGGTTTATGAAAGGCAAATAAAAAAAGAACTTTAACACAAAAATAAATCAGTAACACGTTTTTATTGCAACGAGGCACAGAGTTAACACAGCTAACTTGAAGCTAGCTGAAATCTGTTTTATATCTAGGCATAAGTGAACTATCCAATCAGTTTTGCCAAGACATGAAATCTGCCATATTTGTGGCATCTGGCTTGCAGAAATTGTGTTACTGGGGAGGACAGCAAAAGTGAGAAAGCGCCCAGCTTGGTTTTGAGACCCTGTGTTGCACAGAGAATATTTATTTCTAAGCCAAACGCATCTGACATGCAGCAGTAAGTAATAAAACTTCCACAGAACCTTTTTTTAAACAGCTGCTTTTTAAAAGAAGCAAGATACTTTCAAATCATAAACATTCTATTAACAGTTATTTCTAAAATATTAAGCATGATACTTCTCAAAAAATTGGCTAATTTAGTCCAGTGTGAGCTCCCCTTCCCCTACTATATGCAATATGGTGGCAAGAGTTGCACTTACTGCCTTTTCTGTCAGCGGGTAGTATGGAATGACATATAGTAACAATTAGGAGTGGAATGGGACTAAACTTTTTCAAACGGTTGGTGACTTTTTTAGTGGAAGTACCAAGCTAGCATTTGGCCTTCCTAAAGAGAATGCCTACAGCGCAACACACAGGCTGCGTCCTACTGCAGCGCTAACATCCTTCTGGCCATCTGTTCTAATAAAAGACTTGCTTGGAAACATCAGATCCTGAAAAAATCCAGTAATGTTTTCACTACCACCGTTTAAGAAAAGTGTATTTAAAATTACCAGGTGTTAAAGAGGCACATGGCACAATGGGAGCACAATGGGTGACGATGCTATTGAGCTTTGGAAATAGCAGTCCTGTGTTAAACAGGAAATCCATAAAACCCTTAATCGCTTGGCATCTGTGTTTAACCAAACTTGGCACTCTACTGTAAGAACTGGAAAATTATAAACCTGACATACGGACAAAAAAACTGGTTTCAAGCCAGTCATATGCTCACAGGAGCTATGGCTGGCACGGGCAAGTTTTGGGTTACAGTCCTCTTGAGCCTTTTTATCTGAAATCAGCATGTCATTGCAATTGATTTCTCAAAACCACAAACATGACAGTAATCTACAGAATAAAGGCAACAAGAAAGTATGCCTAAAGGAGAAGATTTTTGCTGAGCATATTGAAAAACCCTAATTTGATTTTCAGTAGGCGAATGCCTTGCATCTATATAATTGTCCCATATGGACAAGTACCTCAGTTTGGGCAGAAGAATAGAGGAGACAAGTGCAACAAAGCTGAAACGGTGCAGCTTAACCGAGGTGGTAAGGTTCTGTGATTTGGAGAATTAAAATAAAAGGAATGGCCAATTTATTGTACCTCATAAAACATATACAGATTCTTCATCTTAGCTTTGAAAATATTTCATAACACTAGTAACTTTTTCTATAGTGAAACTTACTGAACTAAAATTTCGTTTTATATACTGCATGTATAATGGTCAGAGTCAGTTCCATTGCAAAAAAAAAAAAAAAAGAGAGAGAGAGAGAGAGAGAGAGAAGTTAGAAGGAATATTGTACTGATTTTGAATAAAAGATCAGCCAAAAGATTATTTTTAAAAGATACTAAGATGATAAAAAAGCTAGAGAGAATTGCTTATTAGTTGTAAATGCATATTAATTGTACTAAATTTTTCACTAGCCCACTGCAAACCATGAACAGGCACCATAAGCAAGAATACCTTAAAACAGAAGCAGTGCAGAAGTGAGATAAAATGTGTATATGAAAGAAAAAAGCAAAAAAGCAAAAAAAAAAAAAAAAAAAGAGATAACCATTCCTGCTCCAGTTCCTCAGTATTCTTTAAAATGAAAAGAACATAGATTTTAATATTTGCCATCATTAGCGTTATTTTTTAAGGTTTTAATGTAGAAATTTTGAAGCACTGTTCAAAGTTGGTATTTTATACTGTCCTTGGAGTATAATCACATACAGACACAGGAACGCACAGAGTTTATGAATGCTGTAGATAGCTTACAGGGAAAAATACCAACATGACAAAACAGGAGGAAAGAATACTTTAAAGAGGAAATCATAATGTTAAAACATTTACAGCTGAAGCAAAAGACTGTGAACAGCATAAGCGTGTTTGTAAAATGAAATGTTACTGGAGAAAAAGAACCGCAGTTGTATATCAATGGCAAGCGTAGTTGCTTTTCCACTCAGTATTCCATGCATTTTTGGGGTGCTGTTAGTACACAGCAACCGTGTACTAACGCTGCTATCATCAGTAGGCTACTCCAAATAAATAGTTAACTCTTTACAGTTCATCGGTAGACAAGGTACAAAACCATGCATTTATCCTTCAAAGAACATCAAAACATTTGAAAAATTATTTAGCGTAGCTGAAATAATCTAATGCATTTAAAGCATTTTTCTTTATGTGACTTTCACCTACTGGGCATGGCAGTTAACATGCAAGTTTACCACTGTAAAAAAAGTAATTTACAAACTGCAAAAAGGTTACATCCTATAAAATTAAACAGTGAATTGAAAATATATACAAAATCAGCTTAAAAATTATCACATCAGTTGATAAATGTATTTTATTGAAGTATGAAAATATAAATGTACTAATGCATAAAAAACAAAAAGCAAGCGATCCAAAGGAATCCTCAAGGCAATATTGCCATTGTTCATCAGAAAAATCACTAAAGGTATTGGTTTCCTTTTAAATAAATAATTTTGTATTAAAAAAATTAAAATTTTATTAATTTAATGTATTAAACTGAAACCTTTACCATGTAAAAGAGGGATGCAAATATGAATCTGAGTGTCTTTTAAAGTCCTACACTATCATGATTAAGTATAGAAGCTTTAATACTTTATCTGTATAAGACTGATTTTTAAATTTATGAAAACATTGTAACTGAAATAAATGACAAAAGGAATCTCTAGCATCCACAGTAGTGACTGACTAATGTTACAGCATCAGTGCTATTGAAAAAAAAATCTATTTAAGAAATAGCTTCCCTCAAGAGGTTGAAGTATATTTCAAATTTAAAAAATGACAGTAATATTACTTTAGAAGGCTCTTACGTTTAAAATATACATATCTAAGTCTTGAAATAACTGGTTGCATATTATTGGTAGAAATTATTAGGTTGTCATTTTTTTCCTGAAATTTCAAAATGACCAAATCATTGAGAAAAATTCTCATTCTCTTAAAAAACAAAAAATGTGGCTGCTTTACCATTATGAAATTATTATAATTTAGGGTACAGACATTCCTATTGCCACTTAAGTTGTTACCTCGCACTCTTATCACTCTTATCCACTGCCTCATTGCATGTACTGGGACAGAGTTTGTGTATCATGCAGTGAACTGGACTACAGAATTAAAATTAAAACTCAAATTTCCTTTGGGCTAGGTTATTTTTCCATCTGAAATGGTTACTTTATATGATTTGGGCACAGCCACATCAGTATTTGTGTGAACTAGGAGCAGGGGTGAAGAAGGTTTAAAAAAAATATGCCCACACAACTAGCCCTTCTTCCCCCCTGGAAAAAAGCAAAAAAGCTTTGAGGTGGAGTCTTTTTGGTTGGCAGTGGAGTTAGCTTAGACCTATGGCCTTACCTGAAATTCTTTAACACTTTTGCATCCGTAATTGTAACAGAACTTACTTGATACTGTCTGGCTTGTTACTGTACATCCTAAAACCTCATTTTATCATAGGGACCGCAACAAGCTCATTGCTTCTGGCAACAGCACTATTCAATATTTGATTAATATCTATAGTTCCTACTACATTACATTATTAATGATAATATATATTCCTAACCTAGTTTTTCAAACAATTTGCAGTGTTATGGGAATGGTTTATTGTTTAAGTTATTTTAGTTTTCATAATTATTTTATTTCTATTTGATAGGATTTAATCCTTTCACTTAAAAAAAAAAAAGAGAACTGAGCCTGCATATATAAACCATAAAAATATTACCATTCACAACATCAGGTATAAGGAGCACTTCGCAAACTTACCCCTTTATCTCCTCTTGTTTTGGAGTTGAATTTCACTGTCTTTAAACGGGCTCGTTCTTTTTTCTCAACTCTACCAGGAAAGGACAAAAGAAAGTTCAATCAGTAAAATTCCAGCAAAAATCTCAGATTGCTACTTGTGACAACCTAAGCATAGAGTTTACCTTTTGTAGTACAGGTTTTTGTTACTAATGACACCTTTAGAAAATGGCAATCTGCTAACAGTAGACTATTGAAAAAGTAGGTTTTTATTTATCAAGGGATGAACTGTAAAGGTACTGGAGTATTTTCTGATTGATGGAATCAATAAATCCATGTACAAAAGAAAAAAGGTCGTAAGTGAACTGCCTCAATTATGAGTCAAAAGCAGATACTAAGATTCAGGCCACCCACTCTCTTATTTGGGTTTTTGGAATGTCATACAAACATCTACCCTCCGTTTGCTCTGGCCAAAGAAAGGCTTGTCACAGTTTTCCAGGTTTTGGGTACACAGAATTCATGATAGTGTCATGATTTGAGCCTGCTTAAAAGTCTCCTTAAGAAGGATCTTGGACTAATGGAAGACAACAGGAGCTGGCCAGTAACTTCAACAAGAAAGGAATTTTTGCTTTATGTTCCACTATTAACTATTCTTACTGCTACCTCAAGCAACTTCTGGGTCAGCAAACTTGTAACATCAGCTGTGAACTAATGCATTCCTGCCATCTATGATTGTGGATTATGACCTTGGTCAGTAATTCTGGTGTAGGGCACGTATGTAAAACAAAAAGTCAGTAAGATAGCTTGCATCTGTGGGCTTTGTTTTCCAACTAGAAACGCAGATTAGACATGTTTGAGAGTGAGCTTGTACTCCTTTTCTAAGTGGATATGCTGCACTATTGCAGGAAGGGAGAAAACCTCATATTCTTGAGGCTGGACTCAGGCAACAAGATCACACTAGCAGGAACTTTATAGCACTCTTTCAAACCAGTCTTTATCAAGCCATCAGGATAAATGGAAAGACTATTTCCAACACTGCACTTCTAAAAATTGTTCTGGTGGTATGTTTGGGTTAAGTTCTTCTTCAAGCTCTTCCTGAACTGAAAAATTCCGATACAAGTCTCATGCCCAACCACCAAGTTACAACCAGCAACATCGTATTAGACAAAATTTACTTTGCACCTTTCATACACACATAGCGTAACAGTGTGAAACCCCTATTACATTTCCACTATCAGCAGTAACTTGCTTACAGAAAGTATGGGAAAACAGACTCAGACTGCCTTTATCCACTACAGCACAGTTTCAGAGGTTAGAAATGATTTTAACGTGCCGCTAGTCAGAATCCCACTACGGATTACCATATTGTCCACTTGTTTAAAAAGAAAAAAAAAAAAGAGAGAGAGAGAGAGAGAATAAAGCTGTATGTTTATACATGCAATACATGTATTAATACAATCAGAACTTTAATAGCAAACATCTCAAAGTCATTAAAAATATCATTACATACCTGCGTTTGCTTGGGATAACTCCAATTTCATCACTTTCTCCATCTGGAGTTACCTGCCGTGCCTGCCACCATTCATCATCAGAAGCATTAATGACATGGAGAATATCGCCAAATTTAAAGTTCAGTCCTTGACTTGGAAGGCCACTGTCTTTAGTCTTGTCATAATCAAAGAGAGCTCTACATCGACAAGAAAAAAAATTAAACATTAAAAAAGCAGGAACAAAATAGGAGAGTATCAATTACACAAAATTTGAAATAAGCTGTGTTGTTTAAATGTGGCTGCATCATTTGGACAGTTGCTTAAGACACAAATGTTGAATACTCCCTCTATCTAATATACAAACAGAGAATACAAATATAAACATACAGTATCTTCCAGTGTGTGGGTATATATACACATACACACACAATGTATGTTTTAATAAATGAGAAGAACAAATCTGGCCCAGAGCAGAAGTCTAGTACTTTGCAGAAAGTCAACAGAAATAGATGCCTTCTGCAATTTAAATGTGTACTTTGCCTAGAGAAAGTTACATGTGAGCCTGGGGTGGGAGGGTGGTGGGCAGGGGGGGTGGAAGGGAACTAAAATATTTGAAGCTTTTTGACACTATTGTCAAAAGTTCCATAGTATTTGTTGATTTACATCGAATCATAAGTCAGAATTATTTTAGTAAATTTAAAAAAAAAATCAATTCAAAACAAAGTCATTCTCTTGCGCAAAGAGCTGCAGGAAAAAAGCACAGAAATACGACCGAGCACAGCATAGCCACTGCCGTACCAGAAGGCAACTGCAGATAACCTTAGGTGCATTCTTTTGGAAAACTCCCTACCATTTCTCGGAGAACCTCATGATTTTCTGGGCACTAGCAATGGGCTAGCACTGGGCACTAGCAATACCTGAGCACCAGCTGCATGGCTATGCTTTTATTAACTTTCCTTTTGCAAGCAAGGTTGGTTTCTGCAGGTTCACTGTTAGCCATATCCCCATTCATTCAAGCCTTCTACTGCTTCCTTTTTAGTTACGATAGCACAACTGCCAGGAAAGGCACAGGGTAAGGCATACTGGGGAACAAATCTGGGTTAAAACTGTTTTCTCCCTAGTGGGTTATTTTAAATCTTGATCAGGTCCTGAAGGGTCTACAGCACATTTGCCCCAGCACAACAGAGAGTTTAGTGAGGATGTGGAAACGAACAATGCCAGGAACTTTTTTTTTTTTTTTTTTTTAAATTAAACCCTGCAACCATAAGGGATGCTCCAAAAATTATACCTTATAAGGGAGTCTTACTTTATTTTTGAAACAGGTATATGAAAAGATTTTAAAGTGAGAAGTTTCTATACGACACAGGCCAAAAAATCCTTAACTCATTACTTCATCTGCAAGCTTTGTCAGCGACACACTTTCTAAATGATATCCTATCTGGATTTAGAGACTTGATACCAAGCCCACCACAGTCTTAGGAAAGTTGTGTCAGTAGATCACTATTATGCTATGATTAAAATGCTAAAAAAGCTGTCTGTCTTGTCCAAATTTGGTTAATTTCTTCTTCCTTAATACTATTCTAATGTACCTTTTCCTCCTAGACTTTCAAACTCGCAGAATTTTCTTTTACGTATGCAAGTATCTGTCAGTCATGACTATGTTTGCTCTAATCTACATTTTAGTTTTGTGAATTTTGCCTTTCTAAAGCACTGAGTGTATTACTTTGATT
The DNA here is from genome assembly GCF_040807025.1 of Struthio camelus. Taxonomy (NCBI): domain Eukaryota; kingdom Metazoa; phylum Chordata; class Aves; order Struthioniformes; family Struthionidae; genus Struthio; species Struthio camelus. Next base: position 17,912,167 of record NC_090950.1, read on the forward strand.
GAGACTGTATTTGTTCATAACTAACAAAAATTATATGCTTACAATGAGGCAACTGAACATTTTCAGTCAGATAATTCATCTTTACATATTAGCATACAGTCTACTGCAGCCTCAGAGACGGTTGCGATACCCGTCTTTTGCGGGTCACAAGAAGTGTCAGAAGTTTTTCATTGATTTCAGTTAATCTTTTTAATGCATCATGAAAACTAATTATTTCATGAGGGTGTTTTTGTTAGCATTTAAGCAACGATTTCCCCCCAGCACTGCTTTTAAGATTAGTTTCAATATAAACTTATAAGAGAACTGCTCTGGGCCAGAAAGCATTACTCCTTGTGTTTATTGCATGGGAAGATAAGAAAATTATACAAGAGTGAAATCTCAAAAGGACACAAAAGGATAAAAAGCACTTAATATTAGAAACATATACCCTTCCGACTACATAAACAGCCACACAGTTAGGCTTTGCATAATGAAAAGCAGTTTCATCACATACATTTGCTCTGTCAAGGTCACTGCAGGAAAAGCAATTTTACTGGGGAAAAAAGTAAACGTAGATAAACATATATTAGGATGTCACACAGCAGTGACAAAATTACGCAGCTAAAAATTACAGAAACATCAGAAACTGGTAATAACCAGATAAATCAGCCAAATGACAAATAATTAACAAAAAACTTTTTTTGTTCCAACTGTTTATATATAGATGGCTTTTTCCATATGCCTGGAAAGTGGAATGGGAACTAATTTCACACCTAGGACTACGTATTTATCTACGTTACAAAAGTATTTAAAATATCTGCTCTTGATCAACTCCCATATGGAGACTTATTACAGAAGAGCAATACTACATACGCCTTTATTTCATGCAAGTTACAAATGCAAACACAAATATATTTAAAAATAAATTTGGCATTCCTGATCAACATTGCTTTGGTTGCTCTTCCACAATATTCACCCTATCATTAAGTTTAAATGAGAAGTCCTAAAAATTACTTTAGGCAAAGCATTAAGTCCTCTCCGGTTATAACTCTACAGAAATTGAAGCTAAGTTAAATCAACAAGTTTCATGAATGCTTATGTTTTAAAATCAAGGATTCAATGGCTGTGTTAACATTGCCAAATTTTCCAGAATATATTTTTTTAATCTCGTCGTGTTCACTACTTTCAATATCATCAATTTTTGATTAAGTTTTCCTGAAGCATTACTAACTTTAGGGTATTCTTGCTGAACAAAGGAACTAGTGAAACCCTGCAACAGCAGAAGTATCCCTATGACATATTTTGTGAAACACGAACTAATCTTACCGTTTTAGAAAAGAGCAGATCAACTTATAAAGGAATTTCTCTTTTTCTCCCTGATTATTTTGGGAAAGTGGTTTGAAACTAGATGTTTGAAGTATCAGAACTATGTAGAGATGTGCAATTGTACACTTCCTGTAGGTGAGCACACATTCCAGGCACGCTGGTAATACGAGGCCTTATTTTTCAATGGATTTAGTTAAAATTTCGTAACGATTTCATTAAGAACTTCATTGTGAAGTTTCTTCCACTTGGAGATGTAATCACCTTCTATCCTCATTCAAGCAGAAATCGGCATCATTGTTTGAATTTGTAATGTGTCATGCTGGTTACAAAAATGCACAGATGAACATAACTTTCATATTTGAATACTAAATACATCGCACAGGCTGAGATTTGATATAGAAGATGAGATAAAATATGGAAAAAATTTCCTCTCTGACAACATACTATCAAAAAACTTGACATACAATGACTGAACCTCACTTTTGCACACGCGCTTTATGAATTTGCAGCTGAAGGAGGTGAGCATATAGAGTGAACTCAGATGCAAGAATGGAAACATTCAATGAGAAAATGTCTCTCCTCTTAGAATAAAGATCAAAAGAATTACTAAAAAACAATCAGAAGGACATTAACTTAGTGTATCTTAATTAGTCAATGGAGAAACAGAATTAGAAGTGCAAATTAAGAGTTGCTGCTGAGTTGCCATATTTGTATTGTCCTCCAAGGACTGTTATAGTGCTATCATATATTGAGATCTATGCAATTAAGAAGAAAAATCCGCCACTTCAAATTGTGTCTTCAGTGAAACACAACTGTCTTTTCCCTAACGTTACATAACACCCCCAAAACACAGTCTACAAGCAGGCTACTTCATAAAGGTATCACATTTCAGTTATGGAGAATCAACGATGTATCTGATTTTGCTTGCTGTTGTTATGATAATTTTGAGAAATCACCACACATTATTACACAGAGTATTTGATTTAAGTGGTTTTCTACACCTGCAGTTGTAGAAATACAAACACTTTACAGTTGGATTTACCACTCAAAATTCAATTCAGCATTATGTTTTATAACTCAAATCCTTTGAGGTACATCCAAAAACAAATATTACAGAAAAAAGTTACTAAAACTGGCTAAATTAAAAATAAGGAATAATCATACTAAAGTGGCTTAAGGATAGGAATAACTGAGGTAACTATTATGTTCTCACACTATCTACCAATATGCGCAAAGCCTCATAAAAACCTCTTATTTCAGTGAGGTCAAAATCGGATAGAATAGACGTGAACCCATCTTGCGTCTACCAACTTGCCTACCAGTCTCTGGCAGTCCTTCTAGTGGTAAGGTGACAAGAGCAGAGCTCAAAACACCTAGCAGCACTCTCTGAAAAGGGATGTGTGGAAAAGTCCTTTTCATAGGGAATTCCTGCATTTTAGATTTTCATTCAGACTTCTAACAAAACTGATTTCCAAATCTCAAAACCTATCTTAAAAATGGAATCACCAATTCCCACAAGGCTTCTGTCAGAGTTTGGAGAAGTTTGTATTTCCTGCAACTGGCAAAGTCAAAAGCCTATCCTCAATCACTTACAGATAACGATTAGTGGAATGAAAACTCCATAAACACAAGAAGGCTTGTCAGTGGCTTAAAATACCATATCAATGTGTAAACCTAAATGTAAGCAGTTTAGAAGCTAATCAAGTTTAACCAGAGTACCTTTGCTTAGCAGATTCAGAGAAGCTGATCAGGACTAAAAGATTCAAGGCAAAACACCCCAGCTGCCTAAATCAATCTAAATCTGAGCTGCTGTGTTACCATCCTCCCTTCCACCCACAAGATGCATTTGCCGGTACCAGCAGCAGAGTTTGCGTGGCTGCACAGCGTACCAGTGGGAGGTGATTTCTGTGAAACACCCCACTTTCTTGTGGTTGATATCAGTTTTCTAGATTGGCTTAATTCTGGGCCTGCACAAACCCAGAAGCAGAGCAAGAATGTGCGTTTTGGAGGTAAGCTGGGAAATGGGAAGCGTAATGGTGAAATCACAGCACTTCACAGCACTTAGATTAAGAGAAGTTACTGTGTTAAGTACATTCTTAAAAATTTTCCTTCGACGTTCAAATCTCTCTTTTGGCTTCTAAAAAATCAACTCCGCTTAACAAACTGTTGCACTGAATATTTATATTATAGAAGTAAAAATTAAACATTTTAAACAAATTGAATTTGACTTGTAAAAATTTTTTTCCTAGAAGTCTGTAATCATCTGAAAAGCGGGAAACTAAGACTTACACAACGGAAGAACTGACTGAAAAAACAGTCAATGCTTCAAGCAGCTTCCCATTATTCACAGTAAGACTTAAGTTTTCACCAGCATTTCTTTTGGTGGCAAAACCAGTAAAAGCAGCTCCCCTTCATACCCCGGGCTGCCCCCTCTTGTGGAAGGCACCTTGCTTGCACAACGATCAGTGATAGGTTACATGCATTTCCTCTGGCTCAGTTTTCTGACTTGTTTCACCGCACGGCCCCGTAAACAGTTTTCAGAGCACACCGGGAAACGGAAACTGTTTGAGGCAGCTCTCTCAATGGAAAAAGTCAATAACACCTCAGCCCAAGATTTTAGCAAGTACGCCAAACAGCGAGGTCCTACACATTTTTAAACCAGCCCAACACCAGCACTGCTGAGGTCTTACCTCTGCTGTTCGTATGGCCTAGCCTCTTCCATGAGCAGGTTCGGGGAGCTGAACTAGGAGTAAATGGCTCACCTTTTTTGTGTTACATGAGGTGACTAGCTGGTAGTTTGCTCACTTTACATTTTGTTAATGATAGTTTAAAAAAAAAAAAACAAAAACCTGTCATTTTAAACCCTTTTAAAAGATAATTACTCAAAAGAAATGTGTTACTGAAGAACAAGAACATATATTGTTAATATATTCATATATTAGCACATAACTCAAATAAAACCTGTTTTTAAAAAAGGCAATCCTTTTTCCCACATTCCATACTTCAGATGTTACGCATTATTAGTACACAGTAACTGATATAGGAGTCAGGTTGCATATTAAGGAGCTGCATCGTGCCACACATTTCTAGGGAAACTATTTCTTAATTGTTTCATGCTCTTGTATAGTTCCATTTCCTTCTAGCCTCCTTTACGCTCAATTCTGTATGAATAAATGAATGAGGAATATATTCACATTAGATTAAAGGGTTTTTCAATGCATTTGCTCTCTTGGTTGTCATGGAAATTTTGCCATAACAAAATGCTACCGGTTATAGAAATAATATTTCTTAATACAAGCTGGAAATACAACTAAACCAAATTGAAGGAAATAAACTGGAAACTGAAAGTGTAAGTAAAGGGAGATTATAAATGTGAACTGATGAACTGAACAAAGGGTAGAATATGAAGACAACCCAAGACGCAAACCAAATTAAGCAAATTGTTAAAAATTCATTTACTCTGACTTAAAAAAAAAATAAAATAAAATAAATACTATTTTGTTCAAGTGTTGTTATTACCGAGAGATAGGACAAAAAGCAAGCAATAGCACAGCTCTTCAAAGTTCATACACGGCTCGCAGGGCTACTACTTCTTTTTCAGCTATGTTACACTAATCATAAACCCAATTAAGCTTAATTTTCAGTATATCGGCATCATATTGATATAAGTTTGTTAAGTTCAATAAGTGCTTAAAAACTCTAATACAGAAACGTCCAGTCTATCAGAAAGCAGACAAATATGGCGAAAAAGATGACTACCTGACATATAGGGATCTCTTCTGGCTGGTTCGCAAAGATCCTGATCCTGAACTAATGCTACTGTTCATCATCTGTTCCCGTAAATCATGTATTTTAGCTTCAAAACGACTGTATTCTGTAAGAAAGGGAAGCACTGTGATTAATTTTCCCTGAATTTCAGCAATTATATTATTCACACAAACGTCGAAAATCTAAGAAATTAAACATGTTTAATGTAAGGAAAAAAATCTGAAAACCCAGTACTTTTATTAAGCACCACCTTTTGTGATTAAAAAAATCTATTTCAGCTTTTTACATTTGTCAACATAAACTGAAATAGAATTTGAACGAACTATGACGAGATATAAAGCAAAAACACAGCAAAATATCCATTAAAGATTTCATGTTTTTCAATTTATAGTTTACATTAACTAATTTTTTTCTAATTAAGACAATTTAGCTTACAATTATCATTTTCATAGTAATAAAAAGACTGATATATTTTATCTCATGACAAAAGAAAACAACAGAACATATATTTGAAACACATATGTTTATCAAGAACAACAATGTATTTTAAATGTAAAAAGTGGCGGTTAAGAATCTGAAAAAACAGCACTGAATAGATACTTTGGACTTTAATCAGATAAAGAATTCAGTACCACAAGGTGGGAAATATGCAAAACATTTTCTGAATAAGACAATGTTCCCATGGGATCTTAAGAAAGGATAAAAATGCAGAATTCTGGCACGAGTCTCGATCCATCTGTAAACGGCATTAGACATTCAAACTCCTTTCACATTATTATGTACAGTGCTAATCCTAGAAAAACGGATTGTGTTCTTAAGCAGCACTGTGTACTAATAAAACTAAGCTAAATGCATTTGATTTTAGATATAAAAACAGGCAAATAATAAAATAGTAAGAGCTTCTTCAGGAAAAAGATTTCCCGAAGGGAGGTACTTACATGCTGTCAGCATAAAATATGAACTCAAAACACGTAAATTTTTCTTTCAGTTGAACAGTTCAGGATCAAGAGATCTACTTCTAAAAGCTTTCTAGTTAAAGAAACGCTCTACAGCCACCACCTTCTCCAGGAGACCACGTGATGCAAGATTATAACAAGTCAACATTGGGAGAGCCCGGGTGTGTGCAACAAGCAGCTGCTCAACTGGATCAGTTTTTGCTGTTCTTCCTAGCTGCACCCTCATTCCCTGTGGGCATCAAATTTACGCTGGAAATGGAAGACTGAAAGAGGGCTTTAAAGTGCAAAAATCTCAAGAAAATCTCTAAACTCAGGTTCTTTTAACAGTCACGTTAAACACCATGAATGACTGATCATATCACATGCTGGAGTCCTTTCTACCCATAGACTCGTGAGACAGCAACGACAAACACTTGTAGATTAATCGGAGAGAAAGAAAAAAAATTACTTGAGTAGTAAGAGTATGCCATGGACTAGTTTCTGATGTATCATCATTTTATTCATCAACTTAACTATAAATCTGATGTCCTAGCAATAACAGTTAATAATTAACCCTATCCAGATTATGACAATACGAATGGTTTCTTCAGTTGTCCTGACTTTGGTCCTTCAAAGCCACAAGCTAGTAGTTTTTAACATAGCATCTTAGTTTTTAAAATATCATCAAGTGCCTTTGTACAAATAAAGTCCAGGTGAAATAATTTATACCAGCACTAATCCAGACTGATGAAGTTGTTTGAGAAGAAAAATAAAAACATCATTTCCACCACTACTGACACTATCGCTAATAGAGAAAGCATTCAAGATGACAGGACGGTACTCTAACAGGTAAACGAGACACTTTTTAGAACATAAAATCTTAGAGGAAGGGCCCAGACGCAGACAGAACAGATTCTATTCCTGCTTTGCTACTGCTGCACTCTGTGGCCTTGGTCACTTCATTTTACTGTACTTCTCACCTTCCTCACAGCAGCTGGTCCTAATTATTTAGACTGTAAACCCTCAGAGAGGGACACCTTTTATGAAGGATAATCTGAATAGGATTTCAGACAGTGCTTGCATAACTGCAGTTAATTTATACACATGTGTATGCTCATATTATAACCCTGCTTAACAGCTGTTGCCTCCTTTTCACAGCTGAAAGTTGTATAACAATGACTAAACGGAAAGCAATTTCATCTTAAAATGACAACAAAGCAAGCTATCTGCTTATCAGGAAACAGATTCCAAAATATCATCTTCATACAGGACCAAGTTAGACATACAAAAAATTTCCATGCAGTTTCCTGAGATACTGCAGGTAGGGCAGGCGAAGCAAAAAACCACTTCTCCTCTTTTCCCTAGTTTCTCTTCCCAAACAAGGTGCACCCACATTCCGAACAGCTGGAAGCCTGATACCTAAAAGCAAGGGAGAACGTAGCGCTAGTCCTTACGACTAGAGTGAAGGCTGCCTAGAACTAGGTTTTCTAACATCCTAAGAATGGTCAATTGTGAATATTGTGGAGAGGATGCTTATTAATTTTTAACCTATAAATTCACTGAAAGTAATTCGAACCAGTGCTTCACAAGCAAAACCTTTACTTTTTAATGTACTGATGTTTTCTGACTAAAAGATAGCTTGCCCCCCAATTCTTAACCTGCTCGAATTAAAACAACAAATAAGTTAGTAAACAAGGCAGAATGTTAAGAGCTTCCCACTCCCAGTGCAGCTTGCTTCACAGGAAAAAAAAAATTTCTGTTGATTCTGCAACAGGTATTATCTTTAATTTCTCACATGCACACATAAAAAACAAGTGCAAAAACGTGTGTGTCTTAATTTCATTCTTCTTACCAACCACAAAAACCAGAAAACCAACACAAAACATGAAACTATCATGGAGAAATCTGCTCATTTTGGAGCGCAGCTAGACAGATGGTTTGGGTTTTACTCTGGGACTCAGAAGACCAGAATTTAATTCCCTGCAGTAATTTTTTTTTCCTGTGATACTGGCCACGCTTCATTTTCCTTCTGGCCTTGCCAGATTCCTGTTAGCAAAACCATAGTAATTCTATTCTATAAAAGCTCTTAAGCAGCACGTATCATTGCAGTTCTGAATTTTTTGCAGTAGGTAGTAAACTGTATCGGTCACATCATCGCAGGTAACACTCACCTTTCTTCGCCCACTATCTCTCAGGAGAATGATACAGACAAACTTGTATTTGTGAAGACCTTTGTTGCTTGTTTTACATGAATACACTACTCTGGTCACTAAAAAAGTTACTATCAAAGCAATATATCTTTCATTGGGAGCTGGAGGTGGTTGGGTCTACAAACATTATTTGGTTCCTGGGGAAGTTTTCAGACTGGCTGCCAGGAAAGCTCTGTTATGTAAATGTGAACTTAGCTATCATGGTAAAGAGTTGCATTTCACCTGAGGAATGATCTTTTAAGTCTTTTACATCTTTTTCTTTTTCTTTTTTCTTTTTTTTTTTTTTTTTTTTTAAGATTAAAGTGCTAAGCTCTAGACAAACTAAATGAATTGGATAGCTTGGATTTCTAACATAAGAGACTTTTTCTACGCGAAAGTTAGCATGGAAAGCTTTAGACACTTTCTTGTGCTACAGCCTGTTCAATATATTTTAAAACACCTGCATTTTTTTGCACCATCAGAAAAGACTACCAATTTCTGTTAAGAAAAAGTCATGTCTCATCTATTGGAAGAATCAGATTTCCTCTGATGTAGTGGATAAGACAGCATTTACATGGGAAGCTATTCCTTACTACTGCCCAATTCTATTTCATCCTCCATATTATCTTCAGGTTGCTGTTGCTTTCCAGAGTAATTCAGTTTCTGTCAGACCTCCCGGGAAATCTGCAGCAGTAAGGAGGAGAATAATTTCTACAGAGGGGCTCCTGGCATACCAGTAAAGCAAACAAGGAAACTAATGGGCTGTGACTCAGAGGTTCTAATGTTTGAAAAGAAGGGGTACCAAGAAATGCCATATTTAGGAGAAGCTTAAAGCAACTCTGTGCAGATGGAATCTGGTGAGTCCCTTTAAAGTTTGTTGATGTAGAACAAGCTGAGCTATCAAGCTGAGATACTCCTGTTAGATGAGTTCTTGGGGAAGAACAGGATGGACAGATAGCTCAAGCAATCACTGAGTTTGGAGCCAAAAACTAGGCAGGATTTTCCTCTTTAAAGTCCTGGGGACTTGGATATTAAATACAGTGGTACTGAAACTAATGCTGGAATTGGAAAATTAGACAACAGCAAGACAAGATAGCATCAGAAAATCAGTATCAGGGTGGTACCCAGAGGATCAGTGCCCATCCCTGTTGTCAAATGGATGCACTGCATATAATTAGACATGGTTCAGCTTGGGCGTGATGAAGCAAAGGGTGAGCTCTGCTAATCTGTCTAGGAGAGGTCGTATCTACCTCTGTGACTGAGAAGAGTTGGATATCAGTTGTCTTCAGCACCTTCAATTGAATAAAAGAACACTGACATCATCTGGTAGTTTATCAAATGTAGAAAAGTAATTGCAGGAGAGCAGGCAGAAGAGTGGCCACAGCTGCTCTGCCTAATGTGCGCTAGAGAAGGGGAACACTGACAGCAAGCCGCTGGTGGCAAGACTGGAATCTTACACCTGAGACTTGTACCATATGGATCCGTATCCACTTGTACCAATGTGATTCATATAAAATACAACTTTATTTCATTTTACAAACACATCCAAAATCCCTACACCTGTATGTTTTTAATCAATCTCTTAGGAATACCTTACTGCTTATTAAATACGAAAAAGATGGCAAGAAATTGCAGGGAAGTAGTATCAAATTTATACTAATGAAAGACTTAACATAATGGCTATACCAGGCATAAACGACTTAGTAAGAAACCCCCCAGCTAACATGACATAAAAGCAGAAGTACTGGTAAAATCAAAAGGGCCAATCTTAGCTCAGTGCTTGTGTCTCACACTAACCAATTAGTAAGTATTTACAGAAAATTATGATGACTAGGCAAGCACTGAGGGATACCGCTCCCTCAAGTACTCTCTTAACCTGCAGTACTTTAAATATTTCCAGTATGTCATTCACTGTGTGTTTAAATTACATATTTCACTTGCTTTATCATCACTAAATTCCCCCCGAACACTAGAAAATTCTTTTTTCTTTATAATTCTTTCCTATGTGGTATGCATAACATTAAATATCTAGTGCGTGACAAAATTAATCATATTTTTCCCCTAGATCACAATGAATTGCACAATAAACTTGCATATGACTGCATGTGGCAAAAATCACACTCTGCACAAATGTATTTGTAACTTAAAAAGTTATGCCTATTTTTCCACTTTAACCAGCATTCCAGAAATTTGGAGCCGGAATAGGCACAGTGAACAAGATGACCAAGAAAGTGCAGAGTCTTTTTAAAAGGAAACGAAGAACTTTGCTGAACAGGAATATGACTGGCAGCTGTAACATATGTGACTGAGGTAATCACTGAGAAAGGAGATAAGCTATTTAAATAAAAAAGTAAAACTGGCATTGACCCAAATGGAGTAACCTGTTCATGAAATCTCAAGCTACAAATATTCTTTTAATTTCCATAGCCATCAAAACACTGAGATGCTGAAATAGTGTTTTAATATAAACAGTGGTGGCATAAAAGAAAAAATAATCCTCAAAGCATTTTAGAAGAGAATTTGCAAAGAATCTGATTAGGTTTCTGAAACCTGAATGCATCCTGAAACAGCAGTGAATGGGATGCAGCTCAGGAGTTCTTTTAATGTTCTGAATTGTAGGAAAGCCGTTAATGCTCTACCTCAGAAAAGGAGTAATAAGCAATAACAATAAACATGAAACTCTCAATAAAGTAAGACCATATGAACAACGACATCTCTTACTGACTCAAATTCTTCCAAAGCTTCCAACAAGTTTACTGGTGGGAGGGCACAGGGGGAGAGTACCTGCTGTCATAACACAGAGCTTGAGCAAGCAGAAGCATGTGCTGCTTCAGTTAATGGCTTTTACACAGCAGCACCACCTCCCCCTATTGCCCCAAGTAAAAATACCAAACCTGACCCTGACTTACACCTATGTGATTGTTAGGAATATTGGCTGCTTACATCTGGGCTGAAGTATAAACCTTAAAATAACAGTGGTATTAGTAGACGGTGCAGCACTAGAATAAACCTGCTCCGTTTCATGTCTGCAGATATGCTCAGCAGCAACAAAAAAAGGGGAGGGGAGGGACAGATTAGAAAATCTTGGAAGGTTCCTCTACTCCACAGTCCCTAAAGTGATTCTGCCTAGAAAACTGCAACGCTTCCATGTCAACTCTTACTTTAACAGAATTCAAACTTCTCAGAGAAAGGGTCTGAGCAGTGAAATTCTCATGGACTGCCTACCTGGTAAGCAAAAAGGGGACAGCGCTGAATAGACAGGGAAGGAGGAAAAAGGGTTGCAATGACAATTAATTTGGCCTGGAACACACATCCTAGCAAAGAGGGGCAAAAGAGTAGCAGACTACCACAAGGGATAGAAAATTCAACAGGCTGAGAGCACAGAAGGAAAAGCAAGTCACAGAAAGAGGGTGGTGTGCACAGGGAACAGATGGCAGCACAACACGTAGAAGCAGAGATTCTTATATGTACTGAGGCCATGAAGAGCTGAAAACGTTCACTTCAATTAAAAAAAAGTATGCTCCTTGCTTCCTTCTTCCCATCTGTTTGTTTGTGGAAAGTCCTCCTTCAGCAGGGCCCCGTTAGATCTATCAAAGCAAGACTCCTTTGCTGAGAATTTTGTCTACTGTTTTCTTTCTACTCTCAATATACTCATAATTTTCTTCCGCCATGCTGCCTACAGACAAACTGAGAAATGGAGCCTGGCAGTAAGTTTTAACGACCACCATTACATTGATCTAGTATTAATCTTCCATTTGTTTTCAGGTCTAAGCTTATGAACCAGGACTGGCTCATTTGGTGTCTAGCACAGCCTGTAGCAGAGTGAGGTTGTATTTATGAGCTCCAGCTGCGCACCTCTTGATTATTTACGCTGGTATGTGACAAATTCATAGGTACCATTCATGTTTTGCATACCTTTTCTCATCCCAAAGAACCACAGGAATCTTAGTTGGTGCAGAAGGCTGTGGAGTATATCATGCTTAATACAGTAACACAAGGAAAGAGGTTATCTCTTAAAACGTATGGACCAAAATAAAAACATCACAAAACATTGCTGAGGAGCGATTACTTTGCTTCATTGCTAGTCTCTTTTATATTAACATGAGCTAAGAGAGACCATACCACATTCCACATGCTATTGGTGGCTTTCACACATCCTGCTGTGTAATGGGCTTTTACTCCATTCGCCACTTGAAAGACTAGGCCACAGAATTTCTAAACAGCTAGAAAAATGGCATTTGTATTTAGCTACGAACTCCTTCCACAAAACTTGGGAAATTCACAGTGAGAACAGGTCTAGTCACTGCAAAGTGAAGACTCCTCCCCCAAGAGCTGAAGTGAAGTTTTAAAGGATTAAAACATGTCTAAGTCGCCTTATAGCACTGTCTGGTAACACTATTTATAACAGAACTCTTCTTCTAATCTTAGTGGGACAGATTTTAAAGGTACTTTAATTGGCTCATCTGGATTACTCTCGAATTAGTCGAACCAAGTGCAAAACAAGGAGGGAAAAAGAACTGAAACATTAGGGACTGAATTCCCCAAAATAGGGTAAACCATGACATTTCTACAATTTTTCATTTTGTGAAATTGGGGTGTGCTGATGATCTCAACCACTTCCGGTTATGACAATCCATGTCCTCAGCTAAAAGCAAGTGACGCTCATCCATTTGATAGGAAACAAATATTGAAATCTTACTTTTGTGAAGGCATTATCGGCTGCTCTAGCCGGACTTTTACAAAAGGAGGATTTCGAAGACGGTTCAGGAAAAATGCTCAGAAAATCATCTTAGCTTGTGTGCATGAAAGTGGTACCAGTTTCTAGAGCTTAAGTTATTCCAACTATTTGAAATGTCACTGGAAAGCAGTGCAGAGATGAAATGATACAAACAGAAAAACTGGCCCATTGTTGGCCAATGAAAGATAGGTCCTAACACAGCATTACTTTTATGAGCCATTTCTTTTAAAGACATAAGAATGAAAAATACAAAGTTGTTATACTTGAATCTTTTTTTCAGTAGATAAACACATTCCCCCAAAAGAAAAATACATGAAAATCTGGCTAACAGAGCATCGAGAGTTTTGACTAAACTACTGTACTGAATACATTTTCCACAGAGAATTAGTTACGTTTCCTTTAGTAAATCTAAAAGGAAAATGTGCGAGTTAGCTAGCTACACAAACAATACAATTTCAGAAGCAGCACTTTTACAAAAAATACCTTAAAATCTTCTCTTGAGGACTTGGCTCCACCTTTTCCTAATTTCACACTGATCCGCCCAGTCACCTAAGAACACTGAGCTAATCTGATCACTTAACCGTCTTACTTCTCTTGCAGAAAAGAGTAGCTGTATAGAGATGGACTCGATCAGCCGAATTACAAAAGGAAGATGAATGTAGATTTTAAATTCCAAACAACAGGCCCCTGATAAAACTTACATTAGGAAAGACTGTAGTGTTAGTTACAATTATCTTTTAGTTTTGGTACATCAAGTGGATCCTTGGGAAAAGGAAAGTGCTGCTATCCCTTCCTGTCATATGACAAGCTTATCTGAACTTTGCCCCTATTTTGGGAGAAGGGTCAGGTGATCTATGAACGCACGCTGATGACGCACTCTGCCTGTTCTCTGGTGTGCTCTCTTCCAAGGCTGCCCAATTCATGTGCATGTAATTATAGTTAAAGTAAAATGGATAGTTAACTGCCCATTTCTGATCTAGAATAACTAAGGAAAAATGTTTAACCTGCAAAATGATGCTCTATTCAATTTCAACCACAGGCGCACTATTTCTATATTTTCAATGTATTTATTCAGATTTTTATTTTTAAAGGGTTAAATGCACCCAACCTATAATACAGTTATGGTTACCTAGTGGCACCTGGAGCCTTTTCAGAATGGCAAAATCTTGGACCTTCCAAAAACTGAATTTTGAGGTAGCCTTATATTATTATGCCATCCTTAAAACACAGAACAGGAATGTTACAGAAGACATTTAAATTTGAATGGTTATAACAATGGGGGAAGAGGAAACCGAGCCCTCCAGCACTTCTGGACATCCCTATACTTTCTCTTTGCTGCTTCTCTCCCCACTACGTTCCCTTCAAGCACAGGCTCCTCTGTTCCTGTGTTACTACTGTGTAGCATGATCGTAATTCTGACCATCTCTTAATTCCCTCTCCCAGGAGACGCACATATATTCAAATCGCTTAGAGCTTCCTCTCATTTTCCACACACATATCGCAATTTTCCTGGCGATACCTACATCTCTGGAAAACCCAAAGAGGGTATAAAAAGGAAGAGGGCAGTGTGATACTGTGGTACCTCTACAGAGCCAGGGAGCAACAGGGAAAGGAAAGGGTGCAGAAACATCTACAAATGAAAATGGCCAATCAAATGCTCTTATATACTGGAATAGTGTCACTTTCTTTGAAGCTGCTGCAGGTCACGGTGCGTTTTTTCCACTGGAACTCTCCACTGTAAAGCAAAGTCCCCTTTTGTTCATGAATGATGTCCTGAAAAGAGAAAGAAATGCCTGGCCCAAGCAGGAGGATCAGCTTCAAAAGGAAGAGAAAAATGAGAGAACAACAGTTCAAAAGTCCCTACCCAGGGAACCTGCAGGGTATTCCCTTCTCCCAGTCTCCTGCTCTTCTCCCAGCACGGACACCAACCTGCAGCACCCAGCACTAGCAGGTCCGTCAAACCCAGTGGTCTCTGCTACTACAGAGAGTTTTTTAAATAGAGATATATATATATACCTATATATTATATTTTTAACTGTATATAACTATAGATACAGATTTTATATATATATATATTTATTTATTTATATATGCACACACATGTATGTACCACAAAAGTATGTACAAGTATAATCCAGTCTATAACTCAACATTTTACAGCATCAGATCTTAGGTCTGTTGCAGATAAAGCATAAAACGTACAAGGAGAAAGTCATCAAATGGCTATAGAAGTGGTGTCTGTTATTAGAGGCTCTTCTGTAAACAGGAAAATGCCTTCACATTTCCTATTTGACATTTAGCTATCCCCAAAGAGTGCTGGTAAGTTGCTGAAGTTTCATTTACTGTAACAGAAGAATTTTGTAAGGTATCTCACAAACATAATGGGAACACTCTGGTGAAAATTAAACACATGTCCAGAAGGATAATCTTAGAAATATGAGTACATCTGTTCTAAATTCTTTCTATAACTAAGAAACACTTCTGACATTTAAGGGAAAATGAGATCAGCTGTTATGTGATTTGAACCCTGGTATAATGAAAGTAGCATCATTCAATCATATTAGTCTACTCTGAGTCCAGTAACTAGTATTTGGTAAAGCACGTTGTCTCTCTGGATGTGAGGAGACTGAGATATAGAAAACTCAATCCTTTCCACTGTAGGGTTTTTTTCCCCCCTCACATTTTTCCAGGTTACTCGAGCTTTTCTGCGAGAGAACTGTTTGCAAGATCCTCTTTTTCCCAGAAACCAAAGGTGAAAGAAAAGCAGGGAATTTCTGACAGAATTGATGTGGTAGGATGTTACAGCATAAATCACCGTTCCCCACTAAATCTATGAACATACAATCTGTCATGTACAATTACAGGGAGTGATGTGAGCTGGTCCCAAATGTCTTCCAAATGCTCTTATCATACTGAATCTATTTACTCAGTTATAATGAACACTGATGGATGTCTAGAATCTCCTTGATCTGCCCTAGCTGTTAGCATCGCTTACTAAATAAAATCCTGCTGGAACCATGAATATAAGTAACACACATGTACAGTACAAGTACTTACAACTGATGCTTAAACAAACGGATGCGCTTCCTCTTTCGGAAGATATCTGAGGAACACTGAAGACTAACAATAATTTTATGAACTGTCACTTTAATAGTTTTACCTTTTTTGCATGGCAGAATTAAAAATTAGATATATGCAGATCATTTCCCAAATTAACTGAATCAAGTGAGGGGGAAACCATGAGCAGCTATAACTTAGGAAATCTGAAGATCAAAGAACACGTGCACTTTTGTTAAATACATCTGACATTAAGATTAGCAGGATCATATTTTCTATTTTGAAAGTCAAATCTCAACTAGACTGCTTCCCTCTGATAATAAATGGATACAAATCTTTAAGAAAATAGGCTTTCCTTACTGCTCTCTAATCTATGAATAGTAAACACCCGATCCAAGTTACTTTCCACACTGGCTCTGAAAGAAGCTGATAGCTGGAGTTCCATTCAACCTCTGTTCTTACGCCGAGTAAGAAAAGACAAGCAGAGATGTCCAACTGAAAATCACACATTAGTAACTAGAGCTCTTTGAGGTATGTTGTCCATGTGTCGATTCACACTCTTCCTCCAAACTGCAATGGATCTCAATATAACAAGATCCTCCTAGATATACTTCTCCTCAGTGGCATCCTTCAAAAGGGTAGAGTAAGCTCAAACACGCTTCTTAAAACCTCTCCACTCCAAATGGAGAGTTTAAGCACTATGTTAGAGAGAAAGGTGGGAATATGGCCCTCACATCTTAAAGAAATTTTACTTTTTTAAATAATGTGTCACATGTCTGGCTACAATACTTCAAGATACTCCAGGAAACATCCACTCTCTAAAATGGGCTTAAAATTCTTTGAGAACCTCACTGCCAATATAGCTCAACTGCATGCAGGCTCATTCCCAAATGCTTCAGTAAACACGTAGGAATGAGTATAGCTCCAGGTCTGAAGTCTGGAAATGACCGTTGTCAAGAAATTTGTAGGAAAAATAGCATATACTGGGCAAACCTCTGTTCAATGACTCAAAATACCACTATTCGAGCACCTCAGGATAAGTTTCAAGAAAACCTGTTACCTACCTGGACCAGCGGTAATGAAGAAAGTTGTTTCTCTAATGCAGAAAGATCAGGAACCATCTGAAATGCTTAGTTCTGTGATTATAAAAAGGACTTCTGACTTTCAGAAGAGATGAAGAGATCCTTTACTTTTAAAAGCATGAGTCCCAGGAAAGAGAACTGAAAAACTGCTTCATCCAAACAAAGTTTGGACATATTTGGATGAAAGTAAGTGTTTGCGACCTGGGATATATTCTACCAGAAAAAAATTCATTCTGCTACTAGAGCCACATCTCATCCTATTTCCCTCAAAGAAAACCAGTGACCAGGAATGCCTTTTTTATATAAATACTTGGCCAGATGCTCAAAAAGACAACTCACGGGCAAATACAAGCATAAAATCTCTTACTGAACAGGGAGAAAGAAGAGAAAGGTTTAACAACTTGACACACTTGTGAGAACACTGAAGCACTTGCAGAGGACAGGCCAAACGCATATCAATATTTGCCAATTCTGATACAAAGACAAAGTAAATACTCCAGAACCAATGCTGACCTGACTATCCTTTCTGAAAGGAAACCTCAGCACAATCACTCCCAGGAAGCGATGCTGAAACTCAAAGAGCACGTAAACAGGCTGCACACCCTCTCAAGAGAATACAGGCATTGACAACACGGGTTGGCTGCAGGGATTCGCATCACCAACCAGACACAAACAAATCTGTCGGTGTCATTATTGACAGAGTTCCTGTGTCAGTGGAGGTACAACGATGTTGCTGATGGGAAAGATGGCGGGGGAAGACAAGGACATGGTGGAAGGGGCAGTGCATGTGAAAGCCAACAGTTCAAAGCCTCAGGGAGCATGATATAAGATAAACAGGACAAAAGAGATGAAACAAGGAAGGAAGGAAGGAAAAGGTGTACTGACATCAGGTGTCTAACAGCATCAGATACAGGCAGTAGTCCTGCTAAGAACCCGCATTTATCCCTTGCTGGTACAGCTAAGGGGAAGGTTCAAGCGGACAGCTCACTGCAGGCAAAATTTACTGTTGAATGACACTGATGTGTCATTCAAGTAATACTGTAAAATTACTTGTAAAATACTGTAAAATTACTGTAAAACAGTAATCCTGTAAAAAGCTGTTCATCATCACAGTTCATATCAATACATCAATAATGTATTATTACTATACACTATTATATATGTAATAACATATGGCTCTACAGGTTCAAGGAACACATACCATTTTAGACTACTGAACTGCCCAAGTCTCAAAAGGCAACCACATTTCAAATGTGCTATGAAAATACAAGAGGACAAACGTGTATTGTGATGAGGTAATGTTATTTGGCTTCTGCAGAACTCAAAGATCAGGATTCTCGCATTCACTGCAGTCTAATCTGGATCAGACGAAATTGCTGGATAAATACCAGCTCAGTATGAAACAGAGGAATGAAATCCTGAAGGTTTCCTTACGTCAACTGAATCAGCACAACAGAGAAGGAATTAATCTTTTATCCTCCTACCACTAAGGAAAATAAAACACACAGATATTAAAGGATGAAGACAATAGTGGCATATAAGTAAAAACGTGGTATTTCTACTATGTTCTAGATTTTCTGGCATAGTTTTCATTTTATGATGGTGTTGACATTTACTGAAAAAGTCAAAACTTCTGAATATGATCAAAGCAAGAAACAAACCAAGCTGTGGCACCAATGCTTTCAGATATGCCTGTCTGGTCACTTGTAATTAGGCTAATAGAAGCATGAGTCTATCCATCTATTGCATGATTTGTTTCTTTTCTCCTCAAAACAGGGCTTAGGTCCTCCCTGCCCGAGGAAGGACACTGTGGCTTATCCTTCTCTGAGTTTCAAATCCTAAAAGTGAAACTTGAATGCGTACAGCAACTATCTTACCTTCTGGACGATACTGAGCAACAATAGTTACTGCTTGGCCTGCGTTCTTCAGGGCTGCCGCCGCTTGTTCATGAGTTGCTGCTTTGAGGTCTACCCCGTTTACCTATGAATAATACAAAAAAACTTTATTAAAATAATTTGTGTTTATCATTATTATCATGGAATTTAGAGTCACATTAACAAAATATAACTGGATACAAACTAGTTTCCATGCCATATGAGATTTTCCTGTTTCCTGCACTGCAATCCAGTTACCACAAACAAGGACTACTGATCTTTACTGAAGTCCAAAGTCAATGAGTTCAGCCTCATATAAATCCAAATGTTAAAAAATATTGTAGAAGGCCTAGCATATCACTTCATGAATTTGTATTTGCTATGCCTAATCTTCTTCTTGCTTAAGACCTTGTTCACTCTTTTTAAGGATGTACACAGAAAATATTCCATGGTTATCATCTCATCTTTCTTCAACAGGCATTTAGGGACTTCCTGAGCCAAAGATTACCTACAGACCGCTACGTTCAAAAGCCAGTGACGAACCTCACCTTCCATGAAATTATCTAGTCTTTTTTTTTAAAGCATCAGACATAAAAATGTCAGAAAAAAAACTGTTTGAAGCAAAAATTTGTGTCACACTGTAGACCAATAGCTTTTGTCATAGTAGTTATAAATACAGATGAACTTCAGTATCAGCATTTTAATACTAGCAGAGCTAAAATCATTTTTTCCCTCTTAAATAACTATCAATTCGCATTTTAATTGCCCTAAGAAATTATCCTTCATAGACTAAGTCATTTTAAGAAAAAAAAAAAATACAAAATCTTTAAATGACCTTCAGTACTAGGAAACAGAACAGGCTCTCAGACAGGTCTGAGATGGGTCTTAGTATGCCTAACAGGAAGTTCAACAGATACTCCAGAAAGTAAAGCACCAACTTTCAGACACTACTGCCAAATGCCTCCATCTTGTTAAAAGGTTTGTTTCCGAAGACTGCAATCTTTCAGTTCAGGCATATGCACCCTGGCGATCAGACTAAGAGAAGTTAATGGCCGACAATCTTTAAGTTCGAACAAACATCTCTGAGGTGGAAAAGTGCTATTTCATCAACTTACAGATGAGAAACTGAGGCAGACAAAAACTTCAAAGATATTTTGAAATATATGGATTACTATTCCATTGTCTCAAATTTATCATAGTTAATGAGATTCTTCTGTATATAAACCATATATATAAACTAAATTCAGGAAGAGAAAGATTTAAATAAATAAATAAGAAAAAAAAACAGCAGCAAGGAATCCTACCGAAATTATACGATCTCCTTTCCTAAGCTCTCCACTCAGGTCAGCAGGCCCTCCTGCAAGGATGAAAGAGATGAAAATTCCTTCTCCATCTTCTCCTCCAACAATGTTGAAACCAAGACCTGTTGATCCTCGATGCAGGACAACTTTTCTAGGCTCCCTGAAGGAGAAAAAAAAAAAAAAAAAAAAAAAAAGAAAGAACAGGGTCTTGGTCACCAGTCATGAATAAAAGTAGAATAAACAATTCAAGAGCCTTAATAAAGCTCAATCTTACTCTTCCAGGCACTGCTCATCATCTCTCTCCGCTTCAAAACAAACATTCTAAGACTCAAACTAAGGGACAGAGCAGTAACAATGGTTATGGCACAACAGAGAACGTATGGCCTTGTGCCTGCTGCACAGCTGTAGAAAATCCCAGACCTGCATTCTTTCCCATAATATCACAAAAAGTTTGACCTAAATGTCTTTACATCTCAATCTCCTCCCTTGTACAATGTGGATCGAGATACAATGAAATTCTAACCTTGTTATTTATACGGTATTTTAGAAATCCAGTGGAAGAATATAACAGTCTAAAATTAACATGACATACATCATATTTGTTAAGTGTTCACCAACACAAACTTCTTACATAACTCATATACATAGAATAATCTTAAACAGATTTAAAAACTTAATGTGAAATTACTCCTATCATTTGATATCGATTATAGAAGCAAAGCACTTCATACAATTTTAATGGCATTCTCAGTTCACTGCATATGCGTATCTCATTGCCACATGAAATGATGCATTATTTCTCAGTTCATTAAAGTACACTAAACCTTTACAGAATTCATTGTGAAGTGAATGATACATCTAACCGTAATAACAAATACAACAAGATATTATTTTCCTTTCTAAAACATAAAAAGAATTGTAATGGAAAAGCTAACAACAAAAAAATATATCCTTGCTGGTTTAATTTCACTACAGTTGATCAAGTAATAAGTACAGGAAAGAAAAGTTCAAGAATTATGCATAAACCCTTTCCAAAATAAGAATTTACTGCGTTCTCAAATACATTTGCAATTTATTTGCAGCAACTGCAGCTGAAAAAAAAAATCGTAAACCAAGTGGTTTCGTTAATTTTATAAAAATCCCTTGCTGGCTTGGATGACGATAAGAAAGAAGAAATACTGGTCAAGCTAAGAGGTTGAATCGTTAGATAAGCCCACTTTTAGAGAAGAAATAAAAAAAAGATCTAACCTGCTACTCTAACCAATGGAAGAAAAGCACGGATAATTTCAGAAACTGATGAACAATTTCTAATATTAAAGCACAGTAACTGTGTACTGCAATTAAAAAGCACTAGAGAGCACTAAAGAACAATTAGTGAACATTCTTAAGCATTTGGAGACTTTAATTATTAATTTTTAGAATAAACTAAGCTGAAAAACAAAAAAAACAGAACTTCAGTTTGATCTTTAAAATCACCATTTTTGCATTGCCTCTTGGATCAGCTCACCATTTTTGCATTGCCAAATTTCACTTGCATCAACCATCAGATTCATCTTTTCAGAGTATGGTTTTATTACAAATATATGGCATTGTGAAAACATAGGTTTATTGCTCTAGCTTACACTAATACATTTAAAAAATTTCTCAGCGAATACAAATATATGGTATTTCAAAAAGATTATTCAAAATATCTAAACTGTTTTGGGAAGGAGGGCAGGTAATTTCAGGAAAAATACCCAAAGCCTTCTCTGGGTAGCCTTAGATTTCAGAAGAAACCTAAAAGCCTTTCTTTGCAGTAATTTTAGAAGAAAGATAAAAAACTCATAAGATCACTAATGCTGTCAGCAGGATAGAGTCACCTTGGCTAACGTGATCACCTAACCGCCAAGCGTAAGATAACTGCAAAAGACACATATCTGAAGCTTTCCCATCTTCCAAATAATTCTCCAATTTATTATGCCACGTATGTTCCAAGTCTGGGTAGACCTTGCCTCAGAAACTGAACGTTATTCGTACCAGATGACAGTATGACACAGAATTTAGTAACAACTTCCTGAAAACACAGCTTAACATATCTCTATACTTGCAGAATAGGAGAGCAATAAAATTAGAAAAGCTTCACTTTATCAGTGATGGTGAACAAAAGATTAATTCAATCTCCTACTGAATCAGAGAAGGAATAGCCTGTTAATAGAAAAGGATTAAGAGCTTTCTAGCCTTTCTGGGTTTACTAATCCATCAAAACAAACCTTCTTCTGTAACAAAAAAAGATCACTTGCTTTAAAGTAAGCAGTAATCTTTGATCCATGATAAATTCAAAATACAAATGCCTCACTTCTGGTCTGAACCACAAACTACTTAAACTATGCCTTCCTACACTCCGCTAGGAGCTATCCCGAATTATCCCACAATCACTACAGTATCTGAAATTACAGGAACAATCTCTGCTCTGGTCACCTTAAAAAGCTCATTCACCTCATGAAGCACTTCAGCAGGGCATTCTGATTTTAATCCTATTCCTGGACTCATATATCATGCATTAAAAAAAATGTTTTTCTCTTTATATGAACTTTTGTAAGTGTTAAGAAACTACAGATTTCCATGTATCTCTTCTTTACCATTTTGCCCACAAACTCATATTGTGAGCTTTCCTGGCTAACTAATGGGACATGTAATTCTGTTTGCTCCTTACCTGGTAATCTCATCATCTCCAAGCATTCCCTTGGGAACCGGCGAATACCGTCCTGGCGATGCTGGGGGCAGAGACTGTCCCAGGTAAGCAGGCGGAGTGATATGGTTGTCCACTGGCTGAGAATAGGCTTCAGAAACAGGGGGGAAAAATGCGTTCAGACAATTAACCAAAAAAACTCAAGAAATTGTAAAACAGTAGCAAGTGGCATTATCTCCTCTACAGACAGCATGTAAAAATTTAAATGATACATTAAAAATACCATACTTTTAAGACACTGTATCACATTGCACATCCCTGCCTCCTCGCGCTTTGAATCAGCAAGTAAATTTTGAAGTCTGACTGTGTCTTGTACAGAACTTCTTTTCGACGTAACAGACACTGTTAATATTTGAAGCCCATCAGGACAACAACTGGAGAGTTGATCTGTTTGTAAATGATCTCTAACTTAACTGAATTTAATTAAGAATTTTATTTTCTTAAAAGCGCTATGTTGCAGCAACAGTTTAAAAAAAAAAAGTGATATTTTAAAGTTATGCTTCTCCTAAACCGGCAAGATGCCTACCTCTTTCTTTTCAAGGTTTTGGTGCAGAGCATCAGAGCATTTCTAGGAGACTTCAGGCCATTTTGACTGTCAGGCCTGAAGAGGGAGGGATGTAACACTTCTCAGACACTGAGCAAAGCAATCCATCCTTAGGGAGAAGTATAGGTGCTGGGGGTTATATTCAGCCAACAGCACACGTCAAGAAACGAAGGGGAGATTATTCCACCTCCTATAGTTCTAGGTAAGAAGCATCAGTTTACTAGGAGGAAGGAATAAACAAACCAGTGCCAACTGTACTTCAAGGATCAGTTGCCTTATTCACAGGTTTATTGATTTATGCGTAAAATGCATGTCTTTTAGCTGAACCACAACAGACATAGTAGTTTAGCAACTTAAATGCTTCAGTTGATGGAACACATACTACAATTCCAGGAAAAACATCCCTGTAAATAGTTAAGAGGGTGCATTATATTTTTATGTTGGACACGTTAAATTTTTGTATCCGTTCAGACCTAGTCATACCCACTGTCTCCTATTACAAAGTGTACTCTACAGCTGAAAAATGGTTTAGGTGCTTCAGGCTAAGATTGCATTAGACTAAAATAGAACAGAACATTAGATTAGAACTAGAACAGTGCAGCATAGTAAGAGCAAGTCTGTGGGATTAAACAGTTGGTGTTGACAACCCAGTAATTAACCCACTATTGGGAAGCGGGGAGGAAGAGGTTACCCTGGATTAGCTCTACTCTGGTTCCCTGAACTGAACGCTCATTAGGGATTGCAGTGCTCCTGGACTGCGTTTCCCAGTTTAGTTTCATTTAAAAGTAATTCAGCATGTGTCTTCTGCAATGCAAAGGCTCATGCAGAATGCAATTCTGCAACGCAAGAATTAAGAATTCCTGCTCACGAGAAAGGGTAAACTGAGAATTTCTTATTATTCTAGTGCTTGACAATGTAATTTAGATTATGCAACTACAACTTTTGGAGGATAATCGTCTGCATTTTTTCAAGGGAACGCTAAAAGTATTCTAAGATATACAAATTGTTTAAATATATATACATATATATAACTCCACGCAAACCCAACTTCATCTCTGCACAGGTAGATTCTGGCATGCCAGCTCCTCAGCACTGCAGAACAAACTGAGCATCCGGGCTGCCAGCTGGCAAGAGAGAATGCAAGGGGAACTACTGCAGGGAACAAAAGAGCTACATCTCATTAAGCACCAAGGTCAGCCCCCAAAATGCTTTTTGAATTAGGAAAATTCTGAAATTTTCCTTCAATTTCACATTTTTCATGTTCAATTCACCATTAAGGCTACCCGTTGAGCTTGAAGGAGAGCTAAAACAACCTGACCACTGTTTTCTGTGTTTACAACAATCTCTGTAATTTAAAGGTGCTTTTATCAGGCACCCCATCAGAAAAAACAGAGAATGGGCTCAGGTGTTACAGCAGAAGTAAAGGGAAACCCTAACCTGGTCCTCCTCACCTCATCAAGAAATGCTCATAACTGAAAAATGAGCTGGGGACACATATACAAACATCGGATTGAGGGCACCTCATAGATTCAAAATTACTGAATTGCCAGATTCTCTTCACTCTTATTCCCTTGCTATGCCTGATGTGGTACCTGACCTTTGAGGATCTGCACTAAAACCAAAACGTTCTAACTGAATAAACATTATTGCACTACAGAAGTGACCTGTAATTTTTTTTTTTTTAAACCACTGCCTGAACAATTGGGCCATACACGACTTCATCAAGAGCATTTTTAAGTGAGAAATTTGCTCAATACTACAAGCAGAGAAAAGTGCTTTTGCTAAAACCAAACGATCAAAGTCAAAAAAGCATTCAGCGTGGAGAATTCCACAGTACTTAGGAGTTTTTCAAGATGCAGGATCCATGCTGACCTCACATTCATAGAGCCATTTGTTGCTTCTAGCAACTGGTGTAATGCATGTACAATCCCCTCTTCATCCCTATGCTCCCCGCAAGGATTTGAAGACTGCAGATTCTACTCCTTAGTTCTTTTTGTCCGTCTCTGGGACAAGATGCAGCTTCTGTGCAGAGGTAACAGGTTTTGACAGTTCAGTCAGCTTCAGAACTTGCTCTTTTTTAGCCCCAGTGGAGTTTCTGTTAGCACTGATGTTCTGAATTACTAAATTACCGATTACTAAAGAGTACCGCAATATGTACGGCAATATAGATTTGTGTCGCAAAGATTTATAATCGGAAAAATACGCGTGTTCTTACATACCAAAGTGATAACTTCCATGTCAGTGTACATGTTTTGTTAAAGCAAAGTCGTTTAAAGAAAATACTATTGCATGTAAAAATAATTACTGTAGCTTTATTGGAAAATTATACAATTAAAGCACAAAAAACGTGATGCGTACTTTATGAACTCTTCGCTAATTAGTGAAAAATGGGTTTGGATTAAAAAAATAAGGAAACGCAGCACAGTATAGCAACTCTATACATACTGCTCATGAACTAAATCTTCCCATCTCAGAAAATAAATTTACAGTTGCTTTTAATAAGCTACTGACAGCTATTATGAGTCATACTTTACAGGAAGTAACTGGATTTTTAAGACAAATTTTATGTTAATTGAATTACAATGCTTCTTTTAAAGATACTCGAAGCTTTTAACTGTACTATGTTCAGAAACACATGCACCATCCAATACTATCATACACTCTTACATTTAAATTTTGTATCTTTTCACCATATAACTAAATTTAGCTATCAAGCAATATAACAAATTATTATTTTGGACCAGTTAACTGTTCCACATCAGCACCGGCTACGTCCTTTAACAAAGCTCTACAAAGGCTAAGCGCTTCACAAAGTTGAGTCATTTTCCAGAGTTGGCAATCTTCAGCACTGTGGAAGCTAACACGCAAGAAACTGTTTTGGATGAGCACGAGATTACAAACATAAAATTAACTTGCCAATTTGAATCACATCTGAAATAGTACACAGGAAAGGCAGACTCTTAAGGAGAACTTCCACTTCCAAATCTACCCCTCTTGACATAACAATTCTATACAGAAAGATGAAGATTTCTCGCTATTATCTGTAAACTGAAGACACCAATCTTGCGTACAATCTCTAAAGTGGAAAATAAATTAAGAATTGTACTGTAATTTACTGTTATTACATGCTCTTCTCTTTCCATATTTATTCATTTAAGCAAAAAGGCATTTACGTCTCCAGTCAGAAAACCGATTATTACCTCCCCTGCAGCATTCTACTTCTGACCACACCGTGGAAATATTTTACCAACGCACACACAGACAGAGCACAAACAACGTAATAATTCAACACTGCCTAGTAGTCAAAATGTATCATTAATACTGCCTTCAAGGGAGGTTTGTATAGGGAATAAGTCCTCTTTGTCCCTCAAGAAGGTGCAGATGCTTTTCCAAGTCTGACATTCTACAATATGTACTGTGCAGTTAAAGTGTGTTTTTTTAAATAGTAAGTTCTGGACCTTCTTAGTAATAGTTAAACTGAGTAACTTCAAAAGCATTTAGACCAGTAAGTTCCTTGACGTTTATTCCTAGACTGATTTTTAATGATCAATGTTTATAGACAGATTACTGAAGTAATTTACTTTCCCTACTGATGACTTGCGACAGAAGACTAGTAGTTATGATTATCAACCACACAAAGCTTAGCTCTCAACAGACAGCCGGAATAACAGAAAGCAGGATAACATCAATCCACAGGTCCATCCACCTAGAGCGCTGCTCTTTCACAGATATGCAGCGTAGCTTTTGTTGAATGTACATGTTTCCCCATATTAGAAGATCTCATTTCTCAGTCTATCAGAGACTGAATGCCACAGAAGAGAACAGCACTCAGATGGAAACGTGCCTAGAAATAACAATCTTTCATTAACTGCGTTCTACATGAGACAGAAAATGGAGATTTCTGTAAAGCAACTGTATAAACTAGCAATCCACGCTTCAGGGATTAAAACAAATCCCACTGAGATGACTACTGGAAACAGGCCTAGCAATCAACTGTTCCAGCCTGTCAAGAGCTAGGGTCAAGCTTTCATCACCCACGCGTAGTAGTCTTTAGAGCTATGGCACATAAGCACGAGCCATGTGCACTGCAATTGGGATTCTATCTGCTGAACGCTCAGACATCAGACAGCCCCCACTCTGCTTTAATGTCTTAACATTAGTTTACCCCAAAGACAGCTGGAAGCTGTTCCTTAACTGTGATAAATACGAAGTGATTGAGGTCAGCCTTCAGCCCCAGGTACACACAATGAAATACACTGGCAGGATCTGTAACCTTCTTGATAAACACTGCCATAAATCAGAATCTCAAGAACTTCTTGACCAACCGTCCCTGGATTTGAGGTCACTAACCTCACTAAAAAAAACCAGCACATTTCAAATGATGTTAACTAACTTTGTGCCATCTTTTGTGCCATCAGAACATCTGACAAAACTGTACTCTTGTATGGCTGATGCCCTTACTATAGGAGCTGTAAAAGAAAACTGATTTTATAGAAAGTCGAGCTACTGGAATTTGTGGACCTGGTGCTCAAGAAGTTCTGTCTTCATCGCTCTTAACGCTCCCTTTTAAATACAGAGTTCACCCATAAACAGAGAAAGTGAGGCAGCCCTACAATTAAACTTGGGCCAGTCCTGGGAGAAAGCGTTAAAGACAACGAAATCCTGAATTTGAGGTTTTGTGGAGTCTTGAATGAGCTATCATGTTCGCACAAGTCACGATGCAATCTGGAGCATGTTCTACAGTACAGACTCCAACCTGGCAGGTACTGTGCACTCTGCTTGTTAGATGTTTCTGAATTAGAAAAGTTGTTAAAGTTGTTTTTTAAACAAGCAGCAGTCTGGGCAGTGAGCAGTCTAGGCACATACTGAGGCAGCATACAGGGTTTTCCATCTCAGCAGTATTTGTAATGGGCATGTCCGTAGGTGACCTCTGTGCATGTTTAGGAGATACAGTAGTGAAAGGAATAGTAGGTACTATCCCTTTAGGAGAGGGACTGAACTCCTAAGAAACTGGATAAGACACGATTCCGAAAGACAAAAATATGAAGAAACATTGCAAATACACCTCTCAGATCTGAACGCTAAAACCCATGCTAAGAGAACCATAACCAGAAAAAGCACTTAGAGGTACAGAGCGCACTTTAGTCCATGCACCTTGTCAAAGACCACTGACGGAGAGAAGGCAGAAAGACTTCTAGAAGCCTCAAGAAATCTCTTCTGTATGATCTTCTGATGCCTAAGCAGTTTGCGAGAAAGGTCTCAAGCAGATGCTGTTAGAGGTTGAGTTGCATGACCGCTCAGGAGCGTCTTTCCGTTTCTCGGTGAACAGAAATCCCTTATCATAAAAGGGCATGATGTTAGGCTGCACAAAATGCCACAGTCTCAAGTCTGACTTAGGGGAAGAGCAGCCAAAGGGAGGGAAAGTTGGGAGGGAAGACAGTAATGGGACCAAAAAAGGTCTACACATATCTCTGGATCATCTACCTCCAGAAAACAGATGTGAGACTAACTCATGGATACTGGGATATCAAGCACTTGCGGCAAGCTGACAGAACATGACCTCAAGGCAATAGATTATTCTTTCCTTGACAGAACTTTACCAAAGAGCCCATGGACATAGTAAGAAGGTATTCTTGAAGATACCACCGTCTCCTCTTGGCTCCGACATGATGCAACTAAATTTAATGAAGTGAATGGCCAACTAATTTACTAGTTACTCTCTGCATGAAAAAGAGGGCTTACAGCATGCCCTGCTGTATAATACTGAAGTATTTCTTCAGTAGTATTTATTTATACATATACTTTGTATATATACATATAAATATATATACACACACATATATATGAACAAAATCATGCACCTATTTCCACTTATTAAATAGTTTTAAAATCATGCCCGGCTCAAGACAACTTTAAGCCTTTAGGAAATGTATATTACTTCTTGTAACAGTGAACTAAGAGCCTCCTGGGCTCCCTGAATTAATGGTCATGGGAACTGAACTTGTGCCTCTCTCTCTGCAGGAATATTGCAATTCTCGGTCTTATATCAGTGCCTGAACTACTACTTATATCAGTGCCTGATGAGAATCAGCTGAGCTGAGTTTGATGTCTCGATTCTTAACCTCTGCAGTCTATAGTGAGATAGTCTTTTAAAAAGGTCCAAGTATAATTTAACTAACAGTAACAAAGCACATCAAGGAATGGACGGATATAAGTGTAGATCTCGTTTTAAGTTTTTGTGGTAGCCTAAGAGTACATTTGTCAAATCCCATTAAAGGTTTTTCTCCTTTCTCCCCTCACACTCATACTGAACAGCTATCTCCTCCCAGAACGAGCTTTCCAAATTACTACAGTGCCTTGCTCTTGATCATTTTTAGCCTTTTAATAAGTTGATGTTTAATAAACCAGGACCATTTAGCTGTAATCAGTAAGTATGACTTTTGCAAATTTCACAGCCGGCCATTGGGTTACTAGGATATAGGCAAATTATCAGGGAGCCAGTTCCTTCTCTACCTTCCTCTCCCTAAACTTCTTTGAGGCTTCCCCCTTGTCCCCACAAAAGTAAATAAAGTAAATATCCCAATGACCAAGTCAACATACAGTAGTAATAGATTAACAAGATATTTTTATTTCTCTCACATCATCCACAGTAATGTAATCACACCAGTGCAATACCACCACAAACTCTATGTACAAGTCAGGTTACTTCTGTCCCAGATAAATCTGAATCCAAGGTGAAATGCATGAAAAAGTTCAGTTGCAATGAAAAGAGAAAGGAAAACTTGTCTTCCAAGCAAGTAGCAAGAAGGTGGACTCAAGGGACAAACTAGATACCATAAGGTTAAATGGTTGCTCTCTAAGCATATGTAAGAGTAGCCCCACATCAACTAAGTATAAAACTGGGGATGAAAAAAACGCAGGTTGAAAATTAAGGTTTACATCAAAGAGCGGAGCCTTCAAGAATAATCGTGTAATAAGAGTGAGGGTATAAAACCTAATTAGTTCCAAAGTGCCATTTAATATGTTTATGAATAAGACAGTGTAGTTATCTCCAACAGATGATGGGTTTCGAAGACACTTCAGTCCTTTAACTTGTTCAATTTTTGTCGTCGTCCTTTTCATACTGTTGTAGATTGCATCAGTGCTTTAGTCCAAAAATACTCTTTTTCTCTTATGGAGTAGTATCTAAATAGATCAGTGTGGCATATTTTTGACATCATTTAGTCTTGTCTAACAGCAGAAAACAAAAAATCATGAAATAACTCAGAGAAGGAAACATTTATATTGTATTGCTCTCTCCTCCAGAACCAATTTATGTGAAGAGATGCGTAAAACTGGTCCTCAAGAAAGCTCCACCTATTTTTCATTTTATTATCAGATAACACTATGATCAGATTAAATAGTCCACAAGCAGGTATTTGAAAACTCTTTATATTCCTCAGTAAGGAAAAGGTTTCCTCAAGCCTACTTTTGAATCTCTGGTTATAGACAAAAAGTGTCCTAGAAAGAATGAATTAAAAATGGAAAAAATAAGAGATCCATTAAGATAATGAGAAATAGCAAGCCCATTTTCCAGTGTAACAGTAAAACGTATTCAAATTACTCAATCTCATTTATTATTGGCATTTTAAGAGTGAATCTTTTTGATGTTTTAAACATTTTAACTGTAGAACTAGAATTTGTATCAACAAAGAGCAACTTCTTTGGTTGAGATGAGCTGCTTCTGCAGTTGCTGCCACAGTTGCTTCTGTTTCCATTTAGAAGACTTAGGAGAAAAATCCTTTCAGTACCTAAGCTGAAAGTTCACAGAACACTGTTTTAACTAGTTAGTAGTCGTTTACCTCTAAGACTGCCTTTCAGGATGTGGCAGTTGAGATCTGACAAACAGCACCAAAAACCTTTAGCAGTTTCCCAACCTAAGCCATCAGAGCCCTTAGCCCCATCACTGTTTGTCAGAGCACAGATCTGAACTCTTAGTCCCAGCATACAGCATGTGCTCACTCAAAAAGATCAGCCCGCTCAGGGCTCTACCCAGTCAGGTCTTGGAAAGATACAGTTCTATTTCTCATTTCTTTCTCCAAATTACAGAATGGTAATACTCCTCTTGAAGAAACAGGGGAGAAAGTACATAAAGTTTAAATTTTTCTTCAAATTACATTTCAACTCTGAACTTTGTGTTTGAATACTTAACTCCAAAAAATACTCCTATAAGTTCTATCTTTATGTCGCCAAGATATTCTTGTAACAATTTTCAATATAACATTCACCGTTTTTTC
Source organism: Struthio camelus (assembly GCF_040807025.1). Taxonomy (NCBI): domain Eukaryota; kingdom Metazoa; phylum Chordata; class Aves; order Struthioniformes; family Struthionidae; genus Struthio; species Struthio camelus. The sequence continues at coordinate 17,943,964 of NC_090950.1, forward strand.
ATCTGAATTTTCAACAATTATGTCAAAACTGAAATAAAATTTCCAGTACGTTAACGTGGGATTTAGCAATAGATTTCCAGGGAGACATTACAGGACAAGAGCCCTTCCTCCTCTCAGGATAGTTCATTCAAATACATGTGCATCTCATGAAAAACTCAGAACATCACTAACTTCTACCTGAAACAGTATTTTGTCTTTTCCTCAGTTCACAGGACACGGAGGATCTACCTACAGAGTGCTGTACCTGTTACTCTTACAGTATTATAATTTTTCTAATTAATCAACTTTCTCATACTAATAACAGATTTTCACATCAGCTGGCTATAATTTTAAAAAGCTTGAACAAGTTAAAATAGTAAGATAGCATACGTTAAAGCTTTAAAGGGAAATAAATCTGCAGAAGAGCTAACTCTAAGATAAGCTGAACTTACAGTTTGTGATGTCAGGTGGGGCATAACTATCATTCATGAACATGCTGGTGGGTTTTGCAACTTTCAGATAAACAAAGTCAGATGTGTTTTTTAAGGCAGTCACTGCTTCTTCATGAGTAACTTCTTCTAAGCAAACACTGTTCACCTAGAGATTAAAAAAGAAAAACAAATTCTCAATGCAAAAAAACATTCGCTTTGACAGCACATTCGCTGGAGCACCGGAGCATTCTAACAGGAGGAGTCTGCACTATGACTCTGGTGCCACAGACATAACTAGCCCAATTATATCAAAGATGCTTTGTAGTGCCGTGACAAATGAAAAAGAGAAGTCTTTCCTTAAAAGGTGACAATAAACTGTATCGCCTGTAACACAATAAGGCAGGCAACAGGACTTTAGAAAATCAAAGGGACAAAATAACGCACTCAAAATGCTATGAACTTGCACCAAGTTGTATCAATTTTCCCTCCTTTTTTATAATCCTTTCTCATAATCAGTCTCAAAAACTAAAAATAAAACAAAAACACACCCCCATCCCTTTCCAATCAACCCAAATCAAAGGCATGCAGATACTACTGCTAATCACAGTGACCAATACTGTCTTGTTACTTTATGCTACCTCAACCATTTGCCTAAATCTACACTCTCCTTTCTAACTAGGCTGTCAATTCACAGGGACAACAGCATATTCTTTGATACATGTTTTATTATGAGGAGACAAACAGGTCTAGTTATGATCAAAGCACTAACACAGTATGTTCTTTCAAGTAGTAAACGGATGAAATTCTATATTTTGTCATGATATAAGTTTTAGATATATAAATGGGACAACACCCTTGTGCAAGAGGTCTGAAGTAGAGGCCAACACTGGAAAGGATTCAAACCAAAAGAGACTGAGTAGTTGCAAAATATACAGCTAACTACAAAAATCACCTGATTTAAATCTAAATAACTAGTTTAACTTTACAGCCAAGAGATTTTTAAATTGTTGGTATCACTGAAAGCACTACTAGCACTAGCCTTTTAATTTAAAGAAAACTTTAACAATAAGTATTTCACTTTGGAGTGCATCAGTAATTGCAGTACAGCTTAAAAACACAGACGGAAAGTTATAATCTGCAAAATATGGCAGCTAATCTCCACATCAGCAACTACAGCTTTGAATAAGCAAAGCTGAACTAATCAGAAGACATTATAGATGACGTTTTAGTCACCTTTGCTAACTTACCTGAATTGGGGGAATGATTACACCTATGATAAACCAGGAGTTTGTTTTTTTTTTACTATATACAACAACATACTGCATACGCTCCCCTTGCATCCCAGTAACAGTATCTGATATTAACTCAAAGCTACTTCTTTCAATTTGGTCAGGTAAAATACTGGACAAAGCAGTCTGTCTTAGAAGTCTGACTAATTAACGTTTTAAAATTGTTATTTCTAATATAAACTCCTTAAAGCCTTTCATATATATTTTATGATACGAGTAAGTTAGCATGGTGTTTTCTTCTATAGGTGATGAACTATAATTGGGGAAAGAAGCCTCCTAACAAGAGGGAGTTTTCCAGAGTGAGAGTCCTGTAATCAGAACTTTTATTTTTAAAAAAGAGGAAGCTTTAAAAAAAAAAAAAAGAAACAAGACTTTTGTCTGTTTTTGTTTTACTCCTCACTCCTCATGTTAGGATTTCATCATATCTTGAGCTGGTTTCACAGAACTATCCATTATAACACCAAGATGTCATTCCTGAGTGCCAGCAGTCAATCCAGAGCCCACCAACATATATGCGAAATTAGAATTACCACTGAAAATGCTCCTGGAAGAGTTTTCCATTTTTGTACTCTGGTTTACACAAAGGCATGTTAGCATCATTACCTTTGTCCTCCACCTGCTTCCTAATACCTGCCATGTCTGGCAGCTACCATCTTTATTTCAATTAGAGATCTTTTTCTGCGTTTGTCCCTTGTTCTATGCCAGTACCTGTCCAACCACAAAGGAAGAGCTGTGACATGCTAGGACACAAAAATAACACATGCAATTTTCATAATTATAACTGTTGCTTAGCGCATATAATAAATTGATCTTATAAAACATCTAAAACACAACTTAAAGGCATCAGACATGAAATTCTGATCTTCCAGTGCAGATAAGCAAAAGAACAGTTCCGTGCAGCAAGGCATTTGAAATGCCATGCATCTTATCTGCAAGATGCAGTCTCTCTTCATAGGTGCTGAATTTCTTCACACCTTATACAGAGAACAAAAGTAATGTTATTGATAATAATGAAAGGAACCCGGAGTGTAGAACACAGCACTCAGCTGCAGAGACCAGTTATTCCCCGCTGCAAACACTCCTTAATCTTCTTCACAAATACCCAAACTTGTTCCTGATGCTTGTAAGGTGACCTCAAAAACGCAAGACATGCCCAGAATTCCTCATCTTTAAGTAGCTTCAATTTTCCCAGATGGGTATTTGTAAATCACAAACCTATCTAAAAAGTCTTTGTACAGCTACAAAACCCTACGCTAAACATCTAGAGTCAGATTCTTGTTGTTCTAAGAGCAACAGACCAACACGTTCTCTTGCCGGGCGTTTGCTGAACACCTTCACTGCTTGGGCAGAATCGGTTCCTGCCTGGAGCAGGGAGGAGGGGTTATGACTTAGAAGAGATGGGTTCACAACTCAAATTCCTGGCTCTGGCTCTCCTTTTTGGACAACTGGATTTGCTGGTGGAATTTAGGGAAGCTGAAAGCCATGCTACCTTCTCGCACAGAAAATTCAGCTTTGAAGTATCGAAAAATAAACTGTTCAAGAGTACTAAAATAAACATTGAAATCCAATCCAAGCAGTAGTTTCACTGTAGGCTGGCCAGCTACCAGCACGTGGAGTTCCTCTCAACTCTGGGATTTTACTTATTTTTTAAAGAAAAGAAAAATAATCCTATTGTACATACTTCGGATTTCCTGAAGTGACTGTGTAGACCATAGGGCAGATGTAATTTTATCAACAACTTTCTGGAAGAACAACATTTTACTGATTTCAAAGAAATAATAGTACAACACAATCCCTCAACTCCGGTGATAGGCAGCTTAACTACAGAGTGCCTCACGTTCTTACGGGACCTAAAAGTGAACGCTCATAAAAGAAACTGCAGCTCTTACTTACAGCTAAAAGTTTGTCTCCAATCTGAAGTTTGCCATCTTTATGGGCCGCCCCTCCTTCTATGATTTTGGTTACATAGATGCTGTTGTCTCCAGGTATATGCTGATTTCCTACACCACCAGCAATACTGAAACCAAGACCTGCTTGAAAATGAAGCGAGTGCTCAAGAAACCTTTTAGCATTCATTAGATTGTATCATATATACATATACACCTAATATATACACATATATACATACAGGCACACAGGTTTTTATTTTTATATATATGCACACACACATATATATATATTTATATAAAAGGATGTAGTTGAAGCAATATTGGATTTTCCAAGTGAAAAGTGGATTTTCCAAGCCTTTCCAAGTGAATACCTTGATTTTCCAGACAGTTTTGGGAAAGCAGTAACATTTAATGAAGTTCCGAATATAAAAAGCTAAACTATTTACTTCATGCCTTGTGAAAACCATACACAGCACAGCTGCATTATTCATATTCAGAAAAGTATCTTCCAACATCTCCACTTACAGAAGCAAACGAATACCTTTTCCAATATGTTTTTAAACCTCCAACCATTTTTCTAGGTAATCCACATGAAATATTTTACTCCCATTTATAAGGAATAATGTAGTCACTTAAAAATTATGAAATACTATCAAGAACATAATTTAGCTACTCATTCTTACTATTTGAAAGAAAAACATACATTTCACAAGAACAGTTTTATGACACACATGTACAAGAATTCAGAGGTATTTAAAGGTGCCACTGTCTTAACTTGCATTATTCTGCATTTCATATAGAGTTTCATATGCAAGGTAATGTTTTATTTTGCCAAATAAATGCTAAAATCAATTCTATCCTTTTTGTGAAACAGAAGCTTCGTACTTCTTACGTACCTTTAGGGCCTTTTACGAGTTTTATCTCTACTATTTTTTCTGTGACTGGTTTTCTTCTTTTGACATACAACCGTACAATTGATCCTGCTTCTTTCAGTGCTTCAACTGCTTTGCTGTGTGTCACATCACGAACATCCACCTCATTTACTCGTAGAATACAGTCATTTACCCTAGGGACAGCAACGTTCACATTCAGCTGTTGTGTTATAGCCCACTGGACACAGTAGAAGACAGAGTATTTATCTAAAGTACACTAACACATAATAATACAACAAGACGCACAGATTTTGCTTTGAAAATATATAGAATCAAAAGATAGTTTTAAAACTATTAGTGCAGTTTTTAGTGCTTAAAAAAAGTAACTAGAAAATAGTTACATTAACCATTTTGTTCACAATTGAAGAGGACAGTACGTGTGTTTTAATTTAAAGAGTACTTAGACCAGAGCTTTGTACAAACTACCTTTGTTTAGAGGTGTAAGAAATAAAAGTTTAATTCAGAAACTAAGAGGTATATAATCAGAAGGCACTGGTTTTAAACCAAGGTATTAACAAATCAGCTTCTTATGTTGCTTTCCTGCTTTTCAAAAGTCGTTCTTGTAAAGTGCTGGCTCCCTACTCCATTTAATGTGTTGCCGTAGCACCACTGAGCTTTCATTATACAGAGTAGAATGCCTGACCCGCCTGTTGCTAAGTTCTGCCGGATAAACCTTCTGACAACGGCCAATAAGCCGACGTGAAGCCTTGAAATAAGTTTAAGGCTAAAAACCATAAGTCAGCAGGCATCTGCATGAAAAATCATAGTGCAAGTTCTTTGCAATACATGAGAAAAAAATTCAGATTTTGTTTCACGCACTGAAATGGGGTACACTTAAAGAGTGCTCTGGTTAATAACAAGTTTTATTAATGAATTATTTTTCTAAACACCTTTAGCAGCGCTCTTGGAACAAAGCTGCAAGTATCACTTGTTATCATCTAATACGCAAAATTTCCTCACTAGGAGTTATGAAGGAGTATCATCCCACAATTAAATAAGAAGAGAGAGGATAACAGAGAAAGTAAACTGCTGATTTGAACAAAACTTATGGCTTTTGAAGATGTGCTATATCTTTGAAAACTTAAGACACAGACTGATGATATCAAGTATAGGCTGGCTGTAATTAAGAGCAATTAGGTGCCTAATAAGTGCTTAAACTTACATGTGCCCATGGATAACCAAGAGTTACCCACATGTTTAGCATTTCCCTTATTAATCACCTATAGTGGAAATTTTTCCATTTTGAGATTTATCACAGAAATTAACTGTTTGTATAGATCTGGCTCTACAAACAAATTTTTAAAGACAACATGATTTTTATTTTGGAATACATGCTAAATTAATCCGGTGAGATTTCATCTAATTTAAATGCTAGGTTTGACTACTATATTCGGCCAGGGAGCATATAAGCCATGCCAGAGAAAGAGGTTAAATTAAAACACAATCCTAAAATATGTATCAATAACCAAAATAAAAAGATCAAGATTTGAGTTGCCTTTTACAAAAAGTAAAAAAAAAAAGTCCAAAAATGGAAATAAATTACAAAAATTGTATTAAATGAAAAAATATATATTTCCTGTCTTTGGTTCCTACCTGCGCTAGTCTTTCAGGAAGTATTACTAGACACAGTTTAATGAAGAAATATTAGGTACACATCATAGGGTCAATGCCATTTTAGGCAAGCAAGTTCAAAATTTATTTTCTAACTATAACCATCAGCTGCTTCCTAATGCTGTGTGTATCTACAGCTGCCTACTTTTCAGTAGCGCTAAGCTTCATAGTACTTAAATTTTGACAGGATTCACCAGCCAGTGTTCCCCACCCTCCACTCTCTGCCGGGCCCAATCTGAGCCAGATCTCAAACACGATCCCTACACCAGGTTACGTACAAGCCTGAGCTGCTGCTATTCGCAAGGCACCCGCCTACACAGTGAGCACAGTGATGTAGGTGGATCCAAACGAATTCTTTTGGATCCTCTATCTGCTACTTGCCAGAAGTCCTAACCACAGAGTTGAAGTATATGTTTCCACTGCATTCTTCCTAATTTCCTCTGCTAAGACTCAGCTCACAATTCATGCAGTATCTAAAATTATGCTGTGATTGCAAAAGATAAGCTTACTCAGTGATTACATAAATATTTCATTTAAGCATTTAGTGGAAGTCTTGAACTTAAGTGGGGGTGGAACGACAGGCACAAAAGAGAAGAGGGAAGACAGAAACATGGTGCAGGTTATCCAGCGTTGCTTGCTCTTACTAACGGCTCAGCCACCCATTTTTGTTTGGTAGCTCATCATTTTACTGGATTCTACAACTTCTGCCCAATTTATAACGTGAGACATGAAACATCCATCAGCTACCTAAAAAAACCTATTAAAATATAATGTGAATGTGGATTCAATACAGCTTAAAAATAAAGCGTACGTGGGAGAAGTAGTAGGGTAGAAAGTTACCCTAAACTGGTAGAACGTAATCGAACAACCCACTACCGAGGTCCCATTAGGACTCAGCAGTTTCAGCAGAATCACAAGATTCAAATGTACATTTGCAATAAGAGAGGCATGAGCAGTGGGATCAAACATATCTCTGCATCATGTAAGTGATATTGATAAACTGTCCAAATTACTTCCTTCAGAAGAATACATTCAAAATCAGAACATCAACAGTACACTGAATTCAGGATTACAGAACATTTGGCAAAATCAATTTATACCACAGAACAGAGAAAATCAAGTTCATTTAAGGTCACTTAACTGCAGATTTCTTGGATGAAAAAAATTCAGTCCATTTAAACATTTATTATTTACAAAATATTTAAGTAATAAAAGCTTTAAAGTGCGATGTGAGATTAAACTAAAAATAACTGAAAATATTTATTCTATTGTTTGAAAAAAAGATAAAATAAAAATTTTAGCAACCCAATACAGAAAGTTGTCATACCGTAATCTTCCATCCTGTGCAGCTGCACCCCCAGCTATAATTTTTGTAATGAAAATGCTCGAATCATCTCCAATATGCGGGTTGTCTGTTCCACCTGCAATGCTAAAGCCAAGTCCTGAATTTCCCTAAAGGAAGAGGGAAAAATAATACTTTTCATGAGGGAAAAAAAGTAGATTTTTTCCCAATAAAGTTAATACATCTAATTGATTCAATATAATACCAAATTTATATGATCTTTAACTGATAAAAACATTATTAAAAGACATTTGACATCATACAACTGCATACTATGTATAACCATATGTAATATATAAATGTAATCATATGAAATACATACTTGCTTCCACAGAAGCAAGCAGGGGGGTAAGTCAGATTGTGGCACTGCAAAAGCTACAGCTGCCACCGCCACCATCGCTTTCTCATTGAGCTGAACCTGACCAACTAGACAAGACTTCCCTCTCCAGTGAGAACGTTTTTTGAGATTATTCACATGAATATTTGTTCCTCACTAAATTATTAGTGATAGCTTATTTTCTCCCCTTAAAATTCCCCCAGTAACTTGCGTCATATATGCAGTATGTCCTCATAGATGCAGAGAGTCAGGCTGAAACCTTCTGCTTGAAGGCTGCCTGCCCCTATGACAGACGGCGATGCCTCTTCCCCCTCTCGGTACAACCAGAACCGTACCAGTACCCCAGCGCAACTGTGATTTTTCTTTTGGTTAGTGTAGAACCAAGCAGTTCATTAAAGAACTGTAATAGACCTTTACATTGTAAACCTAACAAAGCAATACATATGACAGTGTCACTTGTAATCAACTAGTGACCTGAGCCACCATACAAAATAAAACTTATTTGCATAAATAAAAGCCCTGTTACAGACTGCAATATGAAATTTAACCACAATTTGTATTACTCCGTAGAATTCTAGATAACAAGGCTAAATGCAGCATGTTGCACAGCTGGATATTAATAAAGGATATTAATAAAAGCTTCTACCCCTACTCCAGCATCAATAAATATCAAAAGGTTTGTTTCTAATTAAATGTTTGAAGGACCTGTGCAGCTTAAAGAGGACAATATAAGAGAAGCGTCAGGATTTTTGGCAACTTAAAATTTGTCTACATTGCATCTAATATGCAAGAAAGCATAGAGACTGAAAAAACTGCAGTTCAGTTACCAACACAACATTAAAAACTGAATATTATATTACAATTAGGAAGTGAGGACAAAAACATTTTTCCTTTTGATACATATTCAACATTGTATGCGGGTTTTTTTTTTTTTTTAATGTTTAGGTTAAATAATATACCTAGAAAAAACAGTAAGATTTTTTTTGGATTGCCTTTTAACAGCATGCTATCAAAAGAGATTAATTTTTTATATTTAAATATCATGAGTCACACTTCAAAACAGAGTACAGGAAGTCATTTAATATATTACCCTTTCGAGAGTAATTTCTTCATACTCATAATCTGCATCTGTGCCATTGACCTAAAACAAAAGAAAAATGAGACTTATGGAGAATTTTACACAGGACACAGTTTGGTAGGCTGGCAACTCACTCCCATCAAATCACAGCTGATACACACTGCTCAGAGAGCTTAGAAAGGGCTTGTGATCTTCCCATTCTCTTCTACCTGAATTATCAGACACTCCTCAGATATTAGCTTAAATAAGTGTTCCAGACAATATAGATATTTTAGAGCAGAGGCCCTCTATCTACGATTTCCAGAAAAAAAAAAAGTGATCTCAGGATCCTCAAATGTTCCTCCAGCCACACAGAAAGTTATAACTGAGGGAACAGGAAGGGGACAGAGAAGAGGCTTTATATATGGACAGAACAGTACTTCCAAAGTATCGCTCCTCACTGACCAGAGAAAATCAGAGATAGGTGCTTTAAAAGAAGCCTTTTTGTATGAACCTAAAAAACAAACCAACCACACGCACGCGCGCGCACACACACACCAAAAAAACACTATACCCCACACCACAATGAAGCCCGAAAAACATGTTTAATCTTGCAACAAAATCCAATACTTTTGCTGCCTACTTATTCCAGCTAAAAAGAATCAAGAAATTATGTACCCCACACATCATTTTTGGGTTGGGGCTCTTTACCATCTTTACCATAAGCATAACATTAACCAAAATCTTAATTGCTGACATTTTGGATTTCAGGATCTTTTCTTCTACGTCTACCTAAGACAGCATGCATCACATGCACTTACAGGTTACTCCCCATTTCAAGCATTTTAAGATGAAATATTTAACAAGCTAAGAGATACCATTTATACATTGTTTTACAAAGCATCTTGTCTGTTCTAAAGTCTTGTAAATCTCAATCTTTTGTAGTCTTACCAAACTATTGAAGTTTTTATAAAGATGTAAGAATATATATGCATAGAAACTTTTTCAGACATGTACAGTTTTCCAGCAGAGAACAAAAAAGGAACGGCCAAATTTACCCCCAGCAAAATTTAAGATCATGTCTGTATCATTCCTGGCATGCTTATCTAACATTTTTAAATGCTTCCATTGCTGGAGATGCCACAACTTTCATAGGCAATTTATTATGGGGCTAGTTTATCCCTCATTCCAAAAGTTTTTCTTAATCTCTAATTATATCTCCCCATACTGCAATTTGTCCATTCCAGACATAACAGGTTACTATCTTCCTCTTTGCCTAGTACCGCAAATATGGTATGTCCTTAACAGTTTGTTCAATGGAAAAAAAGATACTGTGCTTTTAACACATGATATTTCTCCATTAAAAAAGGGAAAAGGTCTTGACCTTACGAATACATGAAACTTTATCTTTTACTACACCAACACCAGAGAAGCCACTGTGATCAAGAATAGCTTTTACATTAACTGAGTCCTTGAGCTATTACATACAAAACCAACATGTGCTAACTGACCCAGTCATCTAGTATTACAGCACCTGGGAAATGTTTCATGATGACTGATCAGTATGTGGTTTCCCTTTTTTTTGTAATTATAATAAGAATAATTCATCATTTCTGTATTTATTGCCATTAGGTGAAACAAAAAGGGAAAAAAGCCAGCCCTAAGAGTTGAGCAGTCTCCTGTCTATTTCTACAAACAAAACTCTGCCATCCAATGTTAACATAGATAAATAGAAGCAAAAAAGGTCTTCGTTATTTTCATCTTTTGCTTTATCTCAGTTTTACAGATCTCCTCTTTTTTTTTTTTTATTTACCTTTGAATTATTTCATTCAATGAACAAAATTAACAAAAACAGCAGCAAGGATACATCAAATCATAAAAATTACAATCCTATCTCACATTTTTACAAGTTTTGTAGTGGTTTTACATCTACCGAGCCAAGCTTTACTTCCAGGGAGTTCTCCTTGATGAAAGGAAGTTCCTGTACAACTGCTGTAATTATGTCACCACAAAAATCCAGCAATTTTCTTTGAATATGAATACCCAGTTCAGAAAAAAATGTGGTTATAATCCTTTGCTTGTACTGACGTGAAAGTGCTGTCTACAAAGTTCAAGTTAATTCTGATGGTAGGGTTAGCCTTTTGGCGTACTACCAACTTGGCTTGTGTATGGACTTCCTTGGGCTTTTACGAAGGATAAAAAAATGCTTATTTGTGGTTTTTTTCCAGCCCAGTATGAGCTTGAGTAACAGAACTTGCTCAGCAGTTTCACGATCCAGATAACGAGAACTGTCTTCTGACCACTAGTCCCTTGCTGACTTCGTAGATCCACATCTTGGTTTTTTAATAGAAAAAAGGTTTAGTAATTATGATTTTGCTGATTCATGATGTAGTTACCTCGTGGATACGATTTTACACTATGCATCACCTAACAATTCCATTACCTATGTGACTTTGAACCTGGGAAGCTATTCCTTTACTCAGCCTCCTATGATTACACAGTAGGTTAGATTACAACGGTTAGGGATTTGCTTGTTTTACGCTCACTGAAAACTGATAACTTAGGTATCTTATAATTTTGAGTGCCAATTTGTTCTGTTAGTTCTAGCTTTTCTTCCAGCTTCTATTATCTACTGTCCTCCCAGTGCTCTTATCAGCTGGGGCCATCTGAAATGTGAATGCCTATTTTCTCAATCCCATTTCTTCTCAGTACCATTTGCGTGCAGAGGGAGCGACCTCACATTCCACATCTTTTTCTAAACCTTATCTGCATCACGTCAATAGAGCAGAGGGCCACACACTGAGGGAATTCTGCTGGGATCTTTTTAGTCAGAGGCAATATTGTCCATAGACTTGGGTCTGATTTGTGAGCCAATTATGTCACTGTATTAATCTTTTTAATCTTCTATTTAATCGGTTAATTCACACTTTTGTCAATCTTGAGCTACTAAAGCTCCTTCCTAGCAATTTTGATAAGCAGCAATGCTTTTGATAAGGACAAGATTCATTCTTCTCCTTTACTTGCTAATACCAGTACCTAAAGAAATGTAACATAAAGGAACTAGTACAGACATCAACACTGTGTTTAGGAAAGCAACAGGAAAGTGGAATACAAGCATCTACAGGAGAAAGATAAAGAAGGAAACTTCAGACTTAAAACCAATGTCAAACTTGCATACGTTCCAAAGCCTGCATCTGCCAAGGGTATTCCTAGCAAAAAACATGTACTGCCAAACACTAATTTTAGCCTCCTTCTAACTACACTTATTAGCTTAATGTTTCAAACGGAACCAACACATTTTCGCTGAACATTTAGAGCACTACAATTTTAAGTACAGCCCCTGCATTAAGTATTTTATGAAAATTGCAACTGAAATGGCACATTAAATATTAAAATATCTGTCTGCACAGTTAAAGAAATAGATTGTTGTCTAAGGTTAATTGAGTATCCAAACAGCTGCACTTTGCACTGTCATGCACAGCGATACTCATAGAGCTTTCCCCTTGGAATCTACCCAATTCTTTTCCATGAAACAGCTATTTAAGCATTTCAGATAACCATGAGGACATTTGAAGAGACTGTGCCTCGTAAGAGAGGTAAAATAGGCTTTATTAATCAGTAACAACAGACCTAGACAACTACATATACAAAATACTACCTAAAGTTGTAACTGAAAGCAAACATAAGCTTACATATGTCGGAGTTTCCAAAGAATCTGTATTCACCAGTACCGGAGGGGGATTTGCCTATAAAAGAGAAATAAATATTGTTAAAAATAAGAGAAAACAATACTAACAAAAATTAGGCATCTTTTGATTTGTTTAGTTTCTCAAAGATCTGTTAAAAGGTAGCCTCAACTGGAAAATCTCGATAATTCACCTCTGGCCTTCTGAAATACTTGTTTCTAGCTTCCTGACCTGAACATGTTGCTTTCACCCTACAAAAAACACCCTTCCAGAACTGAGCCCACTTATTCTACACACAAATTCTATCATTTATTGTTCTGTTTTTCAAGAGAAAAGAATCATGCTCTCATTTGACCCAACATGAATTATCCTAGCATTTGTGATATGACATTCAGAAGTTGCTTCACCAGCCAGTATTTTAAAACTGAATTTTGATGGCTTGGGTTCCCTTTCCTTACCCTACCAAACTTTTTTTTTTTCCCCCCCTCCTCCCAACTATGGGATGCAGACTTACAGAAATGCCCATTTATGGAAGAGCCACAGAACTGACTTAGGAAAGCAAGTCCACGTCAGCAGGCATTCATCCACTGTACAGCAGCATGTGCTTCCATCAGAAATTGTTGATAGATTTAAAAGTGAGAAGTTGGAAATTACTACTGTAGGAATGGGAAATGGTGTTAGCTAGGAACTGGTAAACTAAGCAAGTGTGCTTGTTCTCCCATGTTGTTGAGAATGTTACTATGAAAAAAGAGGTTTTATCTGAAAGAAAAATCCATACAGAATGATGTAATTTATCTAAAACACTTTCAGATAAACAGATTTCCTGTTTTTACATTAATTGTCTGCCTTTAAAACTGGTTGCAGTTTTTTTTGTTTTTTTTAATTAGGAAGAGGCTGGATGGAATAAAACACTTTTTGGACCTCATCCTAACTGCAGGCACAAAATGAGAAGCCAGAGATGTTTGCACTCCTTCTCACATGTGTTACAGCTAGGTGCTCTTTTCAACTGACAAAGAAGCTTCCAAGACATACAGAGAGCGATTTTGTGAATGCCTAGCAGACGCTAGGCCTAGCGGATTCCAGACTGCTCTAAAAAAATAAAGTAAAATATGTACAGATATATTCCTGATCCCAAATGCTGCTGATATATTAAGTCCAATATGAGAGATACAAGCCTGGTGGCACACCACTAGAAGTAATCTCCTTACTACTTTACTTAAGCAGATATTCTTATAGATAAAAGAAAGCTTGACACTCTTGATTTCTTTTATGTATACACATACATATTCATATATTTATATGCATACATATACACAAAATTAATTTAGGGAGAGTATAACATGCTGTAATAAAAGCTAATATTAAACATACTCAGTGATAAACTTGAGACTTACAAAACCAAGAAGATTTCACTGACCTATTCATACAGGTCACACAGACACTGCAGTCTCACTGCCATGACAACATGCTACTGGTTTTAAGAAGCCTCCAGTTTATAAAACAAGACAACAAGACCAAAGTTATTTCTGAAAGTTCAGCCACATGTTCTTTACATTTCATTCAACTTTTGGAATTTATTTTAATATTAGGATTCTGTAACAGCAAAGTAATTCCACAAAAGCAGTTTTTGGTGAAGGCTAGTTTCCTATGAACCTGTTTCTTGAGGCTGACAGTCTGCGTGTTTTTTCCTGTCTAAAAAGGAGATGAGGAAAACAAGCTAAAAAACAAACTGCCATCAGTAACTGCGCTTTCTATGTGAGCGGTACGTTTCAGACACAAACGACCTAAGCATCTTCCCCAGTTTCAACGATAGCTCCTAGCAGTCCTGCATTCGTTCGTATTTTACGCCAAGCAGCAACAATTTTGCGTCATTTCCAAGCAGGAAGGAGAAGAGGTTTGTGCCAGACATTCCGCACGCAGGCCGGGAGGCTGCGAAGACACAGGGCAACATGTAACTCAAACATCAGCTCGGCTTGGAAGGGAGAGCTGATGTTTCAGTCTGCTGTGCAAGAGCTCTCCAAGCCATCGCTGCCAAGGCTCGTTCATATTTAAAGGCCATTTGACAAGCTTGTTTACAAGCAGATTAAGGGCTTGCCTAAGGGGGGGGGAAAGCAACTATCAAAACAGAGAGGTTTATCTATTGCACAAAAACGTGTCTGCCAAATCCAGAGTTGTTAACTTTCTATGGTACTTTCTGACTGCTTAGAATAATCAAGTATGATGCAGAGTTATATAGGTAATTCCTGCAGGCACTTAGACAGCCTCGGGAGACCGAAGCACCAGTCACTCAGCTGTTACTGTTCGGCTCGTAACCCAGCCCCATCAATGGATACGGGCACTGCTCCAGCCGAGCCAGCTTAGCAGCCTTCTTCAGTCAGAGAGTATAGATACATACATAGCATTAATCATTTTTAAATACATTTAACAAAATTTTGAGTTTAGTCTACTAGCAGTCTACTAGTCTAGTTTAGCAGTCCCCGAAAGTAAGCAGTACTGGGAACTGAGCTATCTCCAGCCATCAAGCCAAGAGCAGAGGCGCGCTGGTCTGCCCTGGTCCGTTCGCCCCAAATCCTGCTGCGGACAGAATCCCTCGAAAGGGAGGAAACAGCTCTGAAACCACCCAAATTTTTGGCCTGCTTGTTGAGAAAAGCATAGGTGACAACTTCACGTACACAGGTATCCACTAGAAACCAGGCCATACAATAGCAAAACAGTAAAAACTTCCAGTCACTACCAGCCTGAGTAAAATTTAAATTCATAATAGAGTTAAGATCAGCACCTGTTGCAAGTTGAGCAAAGTTGAAAAAACTACTGACTTTTAGACTACAAAAAATATTCTTGTATAATCATTCTTGCGTTTCACTGCCTTTTAAAGTTAACAAACATCTGCCACCAAACAATCCGTTACACATTAAAAAAATCCACTGTTTGAGATTTTTGCACTGAAAGTCATCATAAAAGGCATGATAAAATAAAAGCAGAAAAATCACATCTTCAGTATGTAAAAATAACTCCTACCTATCTAAATTATCCCATAGCTGGCCATGCTGTGATCATATATTCAAGGTTATATGCAAGATATTCGTGTTAGCTCATGTTTACTGCTTTTATCTGTCTCTTAATGTCAATACCAAAAAAGCTTTCAAGTGCTTTAAAATACGATGACCCAGAAGGAAGGCTCTATAAGGCAGCAGTATATTAGGAATAGAGAGGGAGGAAAAAAAAATCTTTGCATTCTAAATACTTGCTAATACCAACAAATGGCTAGAGGGAAAAATAATAATTAATAATAGTAACAAGCAGTTACATCCTTCCACCTTTCATCCACGGTGGAATGGCTCCACTTAAAAGAGTTTTCCATGTGAGAACATGGAAAAAAAAAACAACCTATTCTCTCTTTCCTTTCCATTCCTTTGGAGTTTTTCCCTTTAGCTATTTCACAACTGATTAATAAGCTTATATATGAAAATATAAATAATTTAAATGGACTAAAAGCTGCTATAAAACAAAAAAGATGAGATAGGCCCCATAAAAATACAATAACATTTCCTTTGCTCTCTGCCCCTTTTGCTTCTTCCTCAAGAGATACATGAAACTAAAAAAGCGTGATGATAACAGTCTCACGGTACAATTGCATGCCAGGATTCAGATCCTGTGTTTTCAGTAGCACTCTACAGTGAAACACTATATAGTTTTAGCAGCAACTAGAGGATATAATGTAAATGTTTGAGGGAGTTGAAAGTGATCAAAACAAGCACGGATCCAAAACGCTAACTTGTCTTTTGGAGAAATAACAGCATTTTGTCAGACAGATGGAAAATAACCATTTCAGTTCAATACTTCCCAATTTATTTGTTTTGAATTTCCAGAATGATATTGCTTTGATAAAGGCAATTTTTAAAAAAATGAAGCAAATTAAATAACTCCCCCAAAAATGTTTTCTTTTAGATGACTATGATTTGTCTTAAAATGAGTAAGAAAATAATAAAAGAAAGAAAGATTTTTCACTGCAGTTGGACTTTGAAGGTAGTTTTTTTTCATTTTAGCCAATGATCTGAAAAATCATTATTGGTACTACGCAAATTTTAATCATGATAAATTATCATGCATGAGTGGAAAGGAGATTTGCCAAAACAAGATGTTAGCTGATTATTATTCTCTTCTTTACCCAGAAAAGCAGAAGACAGTCTTGTGCGCTTCCAGATCTCCCCATAACTAATACTTCATTTTACCTGCCACTCAAAAACAGTAGTACCATGTGTGATAAAAAAAATAAATGAAACAATTGGCACTCATTCACAGGACTTCCACCCCAATCTCAGCCAGGTGTGTAGCTTGCTTTGTCATAGTGGCCTCTGAGGGCTTTTAGCTGGCTGGCAAGGAAAAGAGCAAAGGGCAAGCGCAGGCACCCAGGGAAGGGCCCAGGAACCTGAGCAACAGCAGCCCGGGGGTGCTGCAACTCTCTCCTGTCATTTTAGTGCATCACAACACAAATCTCCCCCCCCCCACCATCTATGCATGTACATACATATGCATACTTATAATATGACAAATACACACAAAATGAAATTGGAAATAATTTCCTGTCGGGAAGAATGAAAAAAATTTAACCAACTTTAATTCCGAAGCCAATAAACTAATACCTATTTCTAAGACCGTAGAGTAGATGGCTTGCACACAAATACACCCTTCTCAGAAAAAGCCCTACTTTTTTTTCCCTCTGAAAAAAAATCTTGCTAGTATCTTGCTAGTAGACTGCTGTTACTTACGTGGCCTTCAATATTTTGAATTATCTATTTCACTGCGGTTTTTATATGTTCCAGTCACATTTTGGTAGGTCGTTCCTTCTCAGACAGAAAAATTCACATTAATGATTTACAAATGCTTGCTTGTTTTACTTAGAATCCAAATTCATTACTTCAAGAATATTTTAGAAAGTCTTTTCAGGTTTGCTATACGAACACACAAAGACTACATAAGCAGTAATTTACAGATTCTCAAATGCGTTTTTACAAGGGCAACGCACGATTTCAAGCATATTGCCCATCTTACAGTAATATTTTTCCTCTGCCTTACTGACTTTATTTGTAGGAAGTATAGTAATGTTTTTTTTTTCTTTAAAGTAACTTTTGTAAAAGCCCATCCAGTTCAGAATGAACTGCAAGACAAGAAACAAAGTGGGTACAAGGCAACCTCTGGGAAACTGAGGCTTTGGAATATAGATTTTAGAAATACTAATCCTTAAATTTTTCAAGCATTTGTTTCCTTAGAAGCTATATAAAGAAAGGAAAGGACAATCCCACAGAAACATCTATGAAAAAGTCGTAATAATCTGAAAATATCAAAAAACATACCTATAAAGAACTCTAGTGTATTACTGGTTTCGCTATTTCACAGTTTAAGACCTATGTGTGCGCACTACACCAAAAAGTTAAACAACAACAATGAATTAAATTCAATAAATGGAAAGCTGAACAAATTTAACAAACAAACAAAAAAAGAATAAAAACCTGTGGTATGGTGGATGGGATGACAGTGGTCTCAGCAGGGACTGGAGGGACAGGGATCACAGGGACAATGGGAGAAGAGGAAGAAACAGCTTCTGTGGGCTAAAAATCACCAATAAAACGTCAAAAAATAACAAAAGGTAGGAAAACATTTCAAAACAAAAAAGATTCAAATTTAATAGCTTTTTATGTTGTAACACTCAATAACATATTGATTTGAAGACTATAAACCCAACTGAAAACAGACAGACATCCTGAACCACACTGTACATGATGGTGCATTCCCAACAATATGCTGATGGCACAGAATCCAGAAAAGCATCCACATCATTTATTCATATCAACTTACCTTGCAGTACAGAACAGCAAGACTTTGGAGCTACCCACCAGAAAACCTTTTCATGTAATGGACAGGCTCAGACTTGATGGGGGCCGCTTTCAAAGCGGAAGCCCTTCATCATTTCACAATAGTGTGCAAAAGGAGGGAAATAGTCATTCAAGCTTATAGTACCAAACAGACCTACAGCTCCTTTTTGATAAAGGAGGAGAACAAAAATCCTGCGTTTCCTAAACTGGGCTAAAATTAAATAAAATTTCTTGGTCAGCTGAGTCGAAGACCCTAACACACATTCTTTCCATCCTTTCAGAGATCTTCATATAGGCTTACTATACAAACATGCGGCACATCAACTTCATTCTATGAAGGATTTGCTTTTCGGAATTTTAACAAAACCGAAAAAGCTGCTGACATGCTGCAAGGGAAACAAGATTATAAATAATTCTGGGCTAAATGTTGATTCAAATCATTTTGAGATGTTAACATACTGGCTGTCAACAAGCTGTCAACAGAAACTACTCGCACTTACAATCAAAACTATAAGCTGAATTATGGATCAAAGCTCTTGCAACTTAGTTTTTCCAAGACATTCTTGTGATCTTGAAGTAAACTGAAGCTTAATGACAAACACAATAAAATTACTAAATCCTGAAAACAGACAAAAAACCCAGAACATGAAAGTATTAAAAATATTTTTAAAGGTTCAGATGATTTAATAGAAGAGGCAAAATACCTCAATAGCACAAACCAAACCAAACAGCAAAAGCAAAGATTAAAGACATTTAACACTACCCAAGAGTGGCATCCCTTACTAGAGTATATTTGATATGTATATAGGTGTTTTCAGCTCAAACTATCTATCCAAAGTGAACAGCTGGTGAAAAAGTTACAGTAATTACAAGATGTAAAAACATCAAAAGATATGTCTGGTAACGTGAAAGATGATTACTAGTGACATTTAAACATCTTTACATCTATGGACAACACTACACTCTTTCAGATATTAAAAAAATGCAATCTACATTGGTCCAAAAAACTGAGAATAGCCATATCCTAAGGGTCACAGCACATGCTCAGTGCAACAGACCTCCAGTTACTGGGAGATCAACGATGCAGCCTTCAGAGGACAGATCAAACTAACTAGTTTGAGCAACTACAGTATAGCCTCCCATACGCAGAGAAATAGGCCAGCCCTTTAAATCTGCCTCGTTCCAAAGTGAGCAGCTTCACGGGTATGCACAGAATAAACATCCCATTAGTGAACATTTCAGCTATATGCATGTTACATGTAAAAATGCAATACAATATGATGAAAAGTTTAGACAGTGGTAGGTTAGAAAACTCCAGCTTTACAGCTGCCATCACTCCTGAAATAAGAGGAGATTAAAAATAAAAAAAATTTTTGAAGTCATGTCGACTATTACAATACTTACCGAAATTGTTCTTACTACTTACCATTTGAATTAGCAAAATAACTAACACAGTAGATCTCTTTGTGGGCCAGACAATCTGCAGACCCATCTTAGCCCCAAACGCCAGCCTTACTTTCCTGCTTCATTGCTTGTCTCAGATTCTAACTCCTTAGTCTCTCTCAGGGCTTCTCATTCCCAAAGGCCCCAAGAACCCTTCCCCAGCAGTTCCAATTTTTATCTTTATAATTTAAAATGTTTCATTTTCAAGGTCCTTTTATTCTTTAAGGTTCCAGCCTCATAAACTGATACTACTACCACAGTATTTGTCGTTTGTGCTGTTGGCTTAGCACCCACCAACTCTTAAAAAGCCTTCAGCTGCTTGGCCAAGCTCAACGCCAACGTTCCTTCTGAGTCTCCTCCACTACCATGTGGATGAAGGAAGAGGTGACAACTTTGCCAACCCTTTTCACAGGATATGCAAATCAGAATAAGACAAGACTGTCTTCATTTGAACATTTGAAGTCTCATGGAATATAATAAACTGATGTAAGTGCTATGGCTACCACATGAAAGGCAGGAAACCAGAGGAAAGGAAGCACAGCTTTGCAACACACTTACTTAGCCTATATTACTTGAATTTTACTGCTCATCTTAAAATTCATACCTTACACAGCTGGAAAAACACCCAAATACTTCAAAAGTTTTCAATTAAACAAGAATCATGAAGGATTTATTTAGTAACTTATCTTAAGTAAAAAGCCCCACTTTAACTTTAAAAGCCCTCCTTTGCCTTACACAATTCCTCTACTCTTACATTTGATACAGACTGGAGCACTATACGAAACTAAACCACTTTTGAAAAAGAGTTCAAACTAGAATAGGTTCAATGGAGAGCTGCAGAGACAACTAACAGAATGAAGATCTCATATTTGGAGAAAAGAAAACAAGTGCGTGGCTTGGTTCAATTAGCAAAATAAAGGCTTAAGAGGAGACCCTATTCTTCTCCTTAAGTACACTGGTGGAAGGGAAGTTTCTTAGATTGATAATGGCTTATATACAGATACCATAGTAATATAGCAATTCTGAATGTATGCGATATCAAGATAAGGCATTCAGGCCACACAATATTGGTGAGGCACAATCTCAGGTCTGTGTGCGCCACACATGCCACTCAGTTGTACCCTTGCCCACATTTCATTTTTTGTTCTCCCCAGAGTTGGGGAAAGGCTGAGCATACAGCCTCTCATCCCAGGATGGGAGTGCAGACAGTTCACACTTCCCTTCCCAAAGGCCAGTACCCCTTACTTGCCTCACAGTGAAGCAGCAGAACAAAACTTATAGATGCACAAAGTCTGCAAGCAGTAGAAAGTGTGTGGATGGGGGAAGAGAGTCATGCTGGAAAGGTAGGAGGGAAGGAAGAGGACACTAAAACCCAAGAAAGGAGGAGACCTCAAGCAACCTGCAGTATCTACTTTTTCTACAGCCCCATCACGTTCCCTGGGAAAAAGCCCAAGCAAGACCAAATCAGCTAAGGTGAGGTGGGGGAGAACGGTGAGTAATGGAAGAACTATTTCTGTTCCCAAATATAGGGCCCTAAAAACTACCCCATCACTTAAAAGTGAAAGAACACAAGAAATAAGATTTCTAACCATAAGAGTAGACAACCTGGGACATTTTTCTAAACTGAAGGAGAATGCTAATGATATCTTAGTATGGAGCACGATCAGTCTGACAAGGATTATAATGGTACAGCTGCAAGGGCAGCTGAAGAGACTCAAATAGACTGGGATGTTACTTTCCACGCTCCGCTTCCCAGCAGCTTCCAGAAAGGAACATTTTTAATGTTTAGGGATTCTCTAAACTAACATGCCAAAGCAGTTGGGGGTGGGGGGGTGGGGGATTTCAAAGCTTATCCCCAAAATAACTTTGAACAAAGATGTCTCTGACTACAGCATTTAATAATTCCAGTTTAAACAGACACAAACTGATCTAAACTACAAAAAAAGTAATGGGTCTATTAAAAAGTTTATTTTGACTCTATATGAACTATGCTATACAATCACAACAGATTATCGCATATAGGAATGCGTGACTTGAACAATAACACAATCAGTCAGAGTAACAAAACGTACTAACACCTACACTAAAGAGTAATTCTGCTAAAGCACTATGGTAAAACTTGAAGAAAAACAAAGCAGACCAAGACTTTCCTCACTTGCAGCAAGTTACTATAGAAGACAGAACAGTAAACCCCATAATCCTAATGGGAAAACACTGATCAGAAGTATTTCTTTACCAGGCAGCTTTCACAGCATACTTTCTACAGTTTGCATCAAACCCACCTGGTCTCATTCCCTAAGAAGCATAAAATCTTATTAAAAAGCTTATCCGTAAATACGGAGTACAATACATACCTTTTCCAAAGAGCAATTAGAGCATGAGCCATCAGACACCCAACCACTAGTAGCTTTTACTTTTGCTGTGCTTTTTGTAGGGCTCTTTTTCACACTATCACGCAGGTTTGTAAATTTTCCTCTGTGCTTTGAGGAGGCTGGTAGTGTGGCTGAACTAAAAGCTGTATGAACGTTCAGTGCCTGCTGCTGATGCCGCAACACCTGCTTTGGCTGCATATGAAGATTTTGATGCATTTCCATTCTGGAGCTCCTTGTTAAATCAGTTAGCTTGAGTGTTTCCATTTCATGCTCGTCTATGGCACCACACTATTCGTAGCTGCGACAGTAAGTAGTCAAGAAACTAGCAATACAAACGGTCTTTTTTTTTTTTTTTTTAAAAAAAAGGGAGGGGAGCGTAAAACAAATATTGGTTCCCACAAAAGTTTCAAAATGTTTTCTGGATTATGGTGATAGGAAGAAACTCTAAAAAGCTGTTTTAGCTAGTACTGCATTTCATGCACACTATTTAAAGAGCACCATTGAACCACCACACAACAGTCAATTTGCTAGGCATAAATAATCAATGCAATGCACAAACTATTGAATAGATGGGAAAAGTCATCTGACTTTAGTAAAAAAAAAAAGTCTGAAAGGTTACATTATTTTCCTGCTCATATAAGCTCCTACTATCCTTAAACATCTTTGTATTTTACAACCTCAAAACTTCTCCAAGTTTTACAACCACTAAATACACCTATTCTTCTCCTTCCTTGCATACTCTGAGGGGGTTGAAAGCTGATGAAAAGCATAAAAATTGTGAAGGGGAAGATGCGTTGTACAAGATACCAACCTTAAACTTATAACAAGGAAAAATGTCTTCAGACTACAAAAAATAACAAGTAGATTTACTTCCTCAGTGTTAGTAACGTTAAGAGTTGCATTTCAGTGAAATACAGAACCATTTTCAGACCATAATTTTAAGGTGGACAGCATTTCTATAAATCAAAAGCTAATAAAATATAGTTATTAAAAGAACCTAAGGTTATTCAGTTTTTAAATATCATGATCTCTACATCACATTTTTACCCTAATTTTCTAAACAAAAAACACTAAAATAACTCTTCTCCCTCCCAGCTCCCTCCCCTGCCCAAAACAAAGAGAAACAGGCTTGTTGCAATCATGCCAACAAATATTTAACTTCACCAGCCAATTTCAAATCAATTGTCCTTTAAAAAAAAAAAAAAAAAGAGAGAGAGACAGAGAGAGAGAAAAAAAAGTTAAGTTCCCAGAGCCCACATGAAAACTGACAACTAGAGAGACCTATAGCATTAGACTGACTGATGGAGGAAGCAGGCCAGCGGCAATACAGTCCTCTCGCCAGCAGACACGCGACTAGCACTGCCCAGCTCTGGACCCGCCACAGCCCGCACCAGCCGTCTCTTGCCCTATGGGGCTGTTCTAGGAATCTGCTGTGAATCCGAAGCTCTGGCACTGGCTAGGATCAGAATGAAGGACATCAGCCCACAGGAAATAAAGCTTGATGAGGTCAGCTGCACACACTGCATTTGGATAAAATAAAGACTTTTTATCAGTTCAAAATATTACAATATGACTGTTCTTCATGCCATTATATCCTTTCCTACACTAAATCTGACTGTTTAAACACCACGAGTCAGCATAACTTTACAAACAGAAAAAACTTGAAATACAGACTTAAGTACAAACATCTCCAGTTATCTATAGCAAGGATATTAAGACGAATAGGAACTGGCAGATGCTCCTCTAATCACCAAGAGCTGCCATGTCTCATCTTCTACCCAAAATGGAGGTAAGAGCTGCATAACATATCATTAATGCAATACTCAGAAATGCAGAGACAGAAAGGTTTCTGGCCAGTGACAGGAAGCTGAAGATCTGTTGGTCATATGAGCATTTGCAGACGTGGGCACGCATACGGAAAGTCTTTGTCTTTGCAGTATCTAGGAAGTGGATGAGCGTGTCTCACCAATACAGATGGGCAGATGAATTCTAGTTGTGTTCTAGACAACCCAAGAATCCCTAGATTTCATTATAGGGGCGCAAAGAGCGAGTGGAAGATAAGCATGTTGTGAACATGCATATAGGTAAACAACTCAAAAACTGCCTACCACAACCTTTTTTCTCCTTCAAGAAATTTCTACAAATACAACTCTGAGGCACATTCCCCAGCCTATGTGGATTACCCACAAAGAGGCCACATCTTGTTCAAAAGTTTATTGCCAAACATGATATTCATGTAGAATGTGTCAAATGGCTGCTTTTGCAGATCAAAACATTCTTCAGTAACATTACACAGTCTAACAGGGGGCATTCATACCATCCACTGTACTTCTGTATCAGTGCTCTCACTTTTCTACTCACTGTGACCTCGTTTAGATTCCCAATTCCTAAACTACAGAAAGGAAGAGGTAAAGGGTTTTCCTAGAAGGTTTTTTTTTTTTCTAAGAAAAATAAAAAAAATTCCCAAATTCAGGACCTTTTCCTATAAGGTTTTTTTCTTATAAAAATAAAAAAATTCCCAAATATAGGACGTTCCAGATGCAAAAGGAATATCTTATTCGTGGAGGCATTAGGTTTGGAGAAAACATGCAGGCAACTTAGTCTCTTGATTAAAATAAAGATCAAATTTGGAATATTTTAAGTGAAGAAATGAGGGGGAAGTTCTTCCAGGGTGGGACATGAAAGTCTTAGAAAACAGTATCTGAAACCCAGTTGCCTGACCTTCTATCATGTTGTCCTCCAAGAAAGCAAGGGGAAGACACAAAGGAAAAGAGACAAATGAATCTGCATCTCTCCAGCATGCTTTCAGACATGCTGACTTCCTTCGCAAAAATGAAGATGGAGCAGACCACAGTACTTTTTTCTGGAAGTCCTCGTGCCTTTGATCCTTGACATGATCAAGGCGATGATCAACGACTTAAAAAAAAAAAAAAAACACACACACAACAAAAAATGTGAAGGTGCATGTAATTTCAAGAGCAACACTCCAGGCACTGAAACACAAGACAGTGACAAGGAGGCTCATGAAGAAGACCTACTTCACCCAGGGCCAAACAGTAAGCCAGGGCAATCTACAGTGAAAAACTGTAGATAGCATTGAAACTTAGTGCTATATGAGCATACAAAGTGAATACGGTGCCTTGGTCAAAAAAAGTCATGGGAGGAAGGGAGAGGGAATTTATATCAAAGCCTAGTGGGCTCAAAGAACATTCCCAGGGCAAACAGGATATACTAGCAAAAGAAGGACAAAAAAGGGAGAGTAGTGAAGGTAAGAAGGATGATTGAGCTTCGCAACTATTAGACATTTGAGAATCACAAGGGCCATTCTGCCCAATTACATTCATATGTGCAGCATCTAAGGCAAAGCCTGCCTTGCAATCACATCAGTAGGGAAACAACCCTCTGGTGGAGCACTAGGACATATGCATAATTCAAAGAATGAAAAAGAGTTACAGAACTAAAGCTGCACAGGTTTGAAAAGTTCAGCTTTTGATTGCAAAGAGCCTGAACTCTATTTTCTATAGACTGTACTAATTAAAGGCATGAACTACTTCACTCTAATACTAAGTCTCATCTAAGTGCTTTTTTCATAAGTAGAGGGAATTCAGAATAGGGCTTTCATGTTACATGCAAACTGTGAATATATTGTTAACGCAAAGCCAAATCATCAATACTACATCCTTTTAAATTGCCACGTAGACAATGTGCACAGATCACTCTGCTAACGTGTCGCGCGTACCTGAACTCTGAGAACTGCAAACGCACGAGTCCCGATTCTGCTGAGGCACAAATACTGCTGCTGCTGCCAAGCTAGAGCCTTAGATATACTGCACACAGAAAACAGGAAGCAAAACCACCAAGAAACAGAATACTCTTGACAGGGCTCCTGATTTTCCCCTTCGACAAGGTTTGCGATTTCTTTCGAGTGAGGAAGATTCTCTTATCAATGGACCATTATTATGCATTTCCCAAGATCATATTACTACAGTAACTCTCCAATTTTGAGAAAGACACCATATCTGACTAATTCACATACTGTGGCTAAAACCCAGACGATTTAATACACACACTTGTTTAGCTTTCTAATCACCAAAGCTTAGAAATTAGTAACTACTAGTCTATCATGCATATTACATTTTTTTCTTTGGGGGGGGGGGGGGGGGGAGACAGGGATAATTTGTTCAAGTTATCCTGTTTAAGTCTGCATACTCCATACTATTTTTCAAAGATAAGTTGCTTCACCAGAAAGTCTTAAAGACACTAAGGTAATTTATAAGGTTAATTATGATGGCCTCGATCCACGGACAGTTACAATCAAGTCCATCTCCCATTTTGCATTTATGTAAGGATAAAGCACTTCTGGCTTGGGGTTTTGCTTCTTCCAGCCTTTAAGGGACTCTCCCCTGTTCCTTTCCACTATGAAGCAAAGGCCGATTCCCAAGGTTTTCTAAGGATCAAAGAAAACAGAAATAGCCAAATCCCCACCTAGATGCCATCCAGGTCTCTCCAAAGACAGCTTAGACAAAAAAGGACAGAAATGAAGCTGAGCCTAGCGCTTGCTGGAGTATGTCTACATTAATAGTTGTAGATTATTACGTAACGGCTTTACTAAGATGTTGACAATGGACAAGCCACCTTGGATCTGTAACACTAGCTCATGTAAGCACTGTAACAAAGATAAGAAGTTTTATTTGGACACCAGAGAAGAAAAGGCTTATGCACCTAACCTGGCGTTCAGATCAACAGTCTGAACGCCAGTGACTATTTGAGAATTCACTTTTTCAGAGTAAAGCGTGGTTGTGAAAGTCACATGTCGGTGATCATTCTATTTTAAAGACACACAGCTGGCATGGTGGATTGGTAGATGTGACTAATCTCCCCTCAGTCAACAAATTGATTCTCTAACCTACTTTCCTCCTCAAACCCCACAGCACTTTGCAATGAACTCAAATGAACTCAAAAATCCAAACTTAACACACACAAATAAAGAGCTTTGAAAGTGAAAATAGTGACAGCTGAATACTGGGGAGGAAAAAAAAAAAGAATACACACACATAGAAAACAGTGAAGATGACCTGAACTGATTTACAGACAAACGAGCAATTTATTTGCTGTCAATTCTTTACTGTAATCTTCATCTACAAAAACAACCCAGTGAGGAACCACTGGCACCATAATTACCCAAGCAGAAGCAAAGTAGCAAAGACACTGACAGAAAAAGACTTTTATTCAATGAGGCCCAGTAAGCAATTTTTAGCATAGAGATTAAACACAAATGAAATGTCATATCTACGAGCAAAAGCATGGGAGAAGAAAGACTATCAGTTTGTGGCATGAATTTCTACTCTGTAGCAAAGCAGAACTTTGCATATTAGATAAATGGACACCTGCAGAGTAGAAATAGTGAACCTGGAAATAACACAGCAATCATCAACTCGTTTCACCTAGTATCCAGTGGCTGTTTGAAGAGTTAAATCTTTCAGGTGCCAAGAATCCCATGCAAATATGAACAATAGCCTCCAAGTTCAGCAACCAATAATCAGTCCTGTCCCTTGTGTCCTGCTCAATCTAAAAATGAACCTTATAGACTTAATTACATCATGAACAACATTCCATATGAAAGGGAATACTAGCAGCCTCCTTTCAAGTTCAGTTTTCTAAAGGATTTATTTAGTTCAAAATAATTTTTAATTAGTTTTGCCTTGCCAAGCCGCTCAAGAACTGTTTAAATCACGCGGTCACAGTCACATTCCAAATCTGTAATACACAAAATTTACACAAAGTTAATATTGATTTAATAAAGGTAATTCATAATCATGCTTTTTCAAACACTAAACCAATGTTTAGTACTGAACAGTATGTAGCAGGTTAATCATCTGCATTCTCCAAGCAACTTAGCACTTAGGCTCAAAAGAGAATACAAAGCTACTTATTTATGTTCTTAATTCCAATCAAGAATGAATTTAATGCATACAATTTACAACTTAAGGCCTAGAAAGCACTAATTAAACAACAGCAGCCTTAAGAATAGTAGCTTTCGTTATAATGTTAGAGAGTCCACAAAGAGCTCAAGTAGTGTATTGGCATCAGAAAGAACTTGGGCAAAGAGAAAAAACGCTTTAAGACTTCATTACAGAATAAATAATGGCAGCTCTACAGTGTCAATATTTTCAGCTTTTCAAGTTCAAGACATAAAAGGGTATTCTGTGGTAGAAAGTGAGACGTGGTAGATTAGTGTTCCCTCCTGAGAACACTGTTAAATCAAAATGCAATCATAAAGGCTAGTTACAGTTTATCTGCCTTAACAGAAAGGACACGTCTTATAAGGTCAGAAAGCACATAAATCCCCACTCCTTCCTAAATTCTTCAGGGAATAATTAATTCCTCTTAGATAGCATGCTTATTTCCTTCTTTATAAATCATTCTAACAGGAAAGTTGACCTATACCTAGCTCTGATACTAGGAAGGAATTTCTCTCCGGTACTAGAAATATGTCAATTAACTTTCTTTCACACTACTCTTCTCCAAGATTTTTTTTTTTTTTTTAAGTACATCTGTAAGAAGGTTATTCATAAAATATGAAAACAATGTATTTGAACTTCATCTCATCCAAAGCATCATCGTTTTTCTTAAGAATGAGAAACACCACTCAGCCTCACTTAGAGCATCCTCTCCCTCACCCCCAAAGTCTGTAAGGGTACAACCTTAAAACAAGGTGTAGTGAAGTCCTCCAAAGGAAGTCAGTGAACACAAGTTTATTATTTTGACATTGGTACTATTTTTATGAGCAATCTATTAGCTGCACAAAAAGCTCTTTATAAAGAAATTCGCCCTAAAACACTAAGCATGAGCAGAAAGTAATTTACCTCACATTACTAAGCAACAAGAATCAGACAAGAAAGATCATCTGTAATAACCCATTAAATACATCCAGCAAACACTGTTAGAAATTATGGAATATTAATGACTTAATTCTCCCATAGAGTATCTTCATCCTAAGGCCTTTCCTTCTTTTACAAAAAGGTTCCTACATATCAGCATTTAATCTTCACACACGCTGAACTCTTCCCATATACACACTATCATGGTCACTACAGTTCTGATAGCTACTAATTGCATGGTAAAGATTTTAGCCTTAGCTCGGAGCAAAGGAAAGGCAAAGCCACTGGATAGCAATTAAAAAAAAAAAAAAAAAACAACAGGTACCTCGTCCGATTCTTCTTTTTCCTTCTTACACCATGGAAACACCGGAAGCTATCTCAGACTTGCTTCCATGACAACATGCGGTGATAACACAGTCTCAAAACAAGTACCCTTACACAACACATCCCATCCACACAATGGGTAATAAGAGTCCTACAACATTTTAGCAAAATAAGTAATTTGTCATGTCAAACACTCAATCTTCAGTAAAATAATACTATAGAAGTTATAATAGATTTAATGCTTAGCATTACTTGAGTAAGTTCTCATTCCACAAGTAAATGCAAAGACTGAATTATTTCTCACAATGCTCTGTTTGCCAAACATTTTTAAAGATTTTAGTACTTTTCAGTATAATTTAGTAAAGAATATAACCTTATGCAACCTTATAATAGAAAAGTAAACCTAAAATTATACCTAAACGTTTAAATATTGACTAAAAACAACATGCTTTTAAAAGCAAGTTAATAAACAAACCGACTTATGGTCCGTAATTGTCCAACAGCATAATGCCGGCTAAACACTGCTATGCTGCTTCCATACATAGATGGCCCAGAAGCTGCTAAACATCGTGAGCAGGGCAGGAACCCTGAGTCACTGAGCCCTGCACTCACTCTCCTTCCATACCGAAGCACCTAGCTAGTCTCATTAACTGGAACTAGGCCGAGCCCAACCTAACAGCACTAAAAGGGAGCTAATAAGCCCTCTTTTATCCAAACTGAGTGCAAATGCCATTTAGATAGCTCCCTGCAATTTCCATGAGGGCTCTTCTGTTCAGGGCAAAGACATAGGGGCCAGGCAACGGGGTTGAGCACAGGAATCGGCACCTAACCTGGAAATAACAGATTGCAGCGACAACCAAACAGCTCAAGATTTAGTAATTCTGTTTCGGTGCTAGGTGTGCCAAAGGAGGCCTGGGTTCACATGAAGGCAGAAATGTGTCTTGTTATCACACTTACCAAAATTGGTATTGTCAGGTTTTGCTATGGCACATCCTTGTCTCATTTACTCTGGATAAAAGAAATACTGACTATACTGACCTGAAAAAAGGGGATGACAGTAACTATTACAAGTTAGTTGAGTTACTTAGAATGCTTTAAAGTACTTAGGAGGTGGGATGGAGGCTTCTCCTGAGCTAAAAACTTATAAAGAATCAAAAATTCATAGAATTCAAAAAAAATCTTGACAGAATACTAATTGACACAATCATTTTTGTGTATTCCTATTTAGTTCGGATAATTAAATGACAACAGATAATCTATAATAATATGTTTAATGTCTTTAGACATTCATTTCAAAGCATTCTCTAGAAGGGGTTAAGACGACAAGGGTTTTTGACTTCTCAATTTAAGATTTGGGAAAACCAAAATAGGATTCATCAGATTACAGACTATTTGAAGAAAACTTTATAACTTTATTTCTTATAACCCCTAATTCCAACAACACTATGCAACATAATTCTACTAAAGATTCAAGACCTCAAACATTCCCAAAGCTAATCAACATAAAAAAAATCTTTGACTACTAAAAGCAAGGAAAAACAAAGGAGGGAGGTTGTGCCCTTCATTTCACTCCCTACCACAGAGCAATCATGCAAAACACACTCCATTCTTATGTCCTTGGAAAAGTTATTGGGCTGAATATACCTTTAGCCAGACCCAAAACAATTTTTTTTTTATTTTTATTTTTTTTAAGTGGGTTAGGGTACATGTCAAGTCCTGAGTTTCAGGCTCACTTTGACATGTGGAGGTGCAAATCAGTTTCCACGACTCAGGACAGTACCCCAGCTGCTATTTATTCAGACTGCTCCAGCAGTCTCGACCTAATCCCTAATCCTGTCTCTAAGAAGAAAGGAATTAAAAAATCAATAGGGCCAACAAAAAACAGAAAAGACAAATCTGACTCTTCAGTCCAAGAGAAGGGTATATCCCTAAAGACAGAACCTGAACACTCACTTCTATTTTCCAACACTGTTTTGCATTAAACATCTTTGGATGAAATGCTCAAAAACAAGTGCCAGAAACCAGAATTTCCTCCCCTCATTAGGCTCCAAAACAAGGAGAACCTGCTGTTTTGCTCTTGAATTCCTTGTCACAGGATGCTGTTGAGGCTCCAAATTTATAACCTTACATAAAAAGATGCTGTGAAACTCCTCAGAGGAAGAATCATAGCCATTTTTCCTGCTTTCATATTCCTCCCTAGTCCTCTGCTTTGGCTGCTGCTGGAAGCAGGACACTAGGCCTATCAGACAGAATCACTATCAACCTTGTGATACCTGCCTGATAGGCATCTCAATTTTCCCTTTTCTAGCAAGTGAAAGGTCTAAAGGAAAGATGATATTTTATTGTATGAACTACATCATCTGCTTTTGATTGTTCAAGTTGAAGGACAAAAATTCATAAAACTGGAGAACTACAACACAGGTAAGAAGGATCAGGTAAAGAAACAGCAATGAAACAAATGAAACATTAATATTGTAAACTATGAAAGAAAGGCGGTAACATTAAAAATTGATAACTGTTTAACTACTGCAAGTCTCAAGAACCAGAAAACAAAACACGCCTTTCGTGCTGGCTTCTGAGGCTTATACCCAAATTAGTAACTGTCAAATACACTTTCCAAACCCAGCATTACGAGAAAGTATGTGAATGTAACAACATACGGCACAAAAACTAACAGCAGACAAAAAGCAAACTGTCAGCACTCCTGCCATTTCTCACTGATGTTACAACACGAAACGATGCATATCAACGCATCCATTGTCTTTAGAAGAAAGCATAGCAAGATGCAATGCAATTGCTTGATTTAGGCCCGCCTAAGGACACACAGGCAAGAAGGTACCTGTGTTAGGTGTTTCCCTAATCACATTCTCGACAGCTCTTAATCTAAGCACTACATCCTTCCCAGATGCAATCCAAGATTGATTCCCGCCATTCTGATCGTCTCATGACTCTGACATTTCACTCAGGGAATAACCTAACTATCAGATAGCATCTCCTTAGGAGATTCATATTTTAAGGTCAGACGATTGTGATCACTGAGCCTGGCACCCAAAGGCGACATAAATTCAGATTCAAATTCCTGCATCACACTGATAAATTCTCACTGAGCTTCAGAACATCCTCCAGAAATTTATCCAGCGTAATTTATTCAGAGGCATAACATAACACAACCCAGTACGGACACAGGCAAATTATTCTAATAGTTAATGTCCCTCTCCATTAAAAAATGCACTTTACAAAAATAATAACAGAAACTGTCACATGGATCAGAGCAAAAGCCTAACTAGCCCAGTTACCTCAGTAGTACCTAACTCTAACAGATGGAGAAGTAGGAGATATATATATATATATGTATATATATATACACACACACATATATACACACACACATTATACTATATATATAGTAACATTTTCCCAGGAAATCATCTTGGACTCTGACAATCAGTAGGTTAAGGACCTCCTGAACCACTGTCTTTAACAGCTACCTGAGATCTCCCCTTCGCAAGTCTATCTAATTTCTTTTCAAACAGTCTGTTTGAACTTTCTCTTCTCCACTGCTGTGGAAACAGTTCCACCTTAGGTTTCCGAGGAGCAGAGTCTCATGGACGTATAACAGCAAAATTAATTATTTAATTAAATGATGGTACAACACAGTAACAGCTCGAGCTGGGTGCCGCCAAGGAGGGACCCAGAAAAAAAGAATTCTTAATTATATTTTACAGTCTTATTTCCACATCTGCCAGTGAAAGTCTCTTCCAATCTTCTCTACGGAGTCGGTGGTCTCTTCCCCTCTGATTGGTTCACATCTACATCCCAGGACAGCTGCTGGACAGTTGCTATGTTCCTGCTCCACAGTACCTTATCTTATCCGAAGGTTAGCCGTTACCTCTGCTCATTCGGGTCACTCAGGTCTGTATCCTTGAGGGCTGATTCTAGCTGATTTTGCAGTTGCGTTGTCAGCAATGTTCTTCAGGTTACAGTTCAGTCCTGCGGCCTGCAGGCTTCACCTACTTTAGGCACTTATGCTAAGCAAGAGTCAGACTTATGCTAAGCTGAAGCTAAGTCGGCTGCAATTCCCTTCTCTAACGTCCACAGCACTAGACAGCAATGAGTTTCATAATTTTAGCAGAAGTATGTCTTCATACAGTACACAGTTCTGTAACAGATTTAGCGTAAGAAATCTTAATTGAGAATCTTCCCCGTCTCATTTGTGCTTTTTATAAGCCTCCATCATCTCCCCCTCAGCTTTTTCTGAGCTCAACAGTTTTACTCCACTTAATCTGTGCCTACAGATTAGTAGGCTATTCCTTTCATTATTTTTACTACCCTTTTTCCTTATTTTTATTATATCCATTCTAACACAAGGTGACCAGAACTCCACACAGAGTTCAAAACATAGACACACCAGAAAGACATAAGGTGGCCCGTTCGGTGATAATCTCTATTTCTTCTTTGGCAATAACTGACAATCCATTTGCCTTTTTCACTGCTGCAGAGTACTAAGGTGACATTTTCAGGGAATCCTCTATGACAGCTACAAAACCTCTTTCTGGAAAAGTAACAGCTAATCTGTGTCCTATCACTATATGCACATAAGCAGGACTATCCCTCTAATTTCATTCTCATTACTATACAACGAAACACTTCTGTGCCTGATCATTCACTACTGAGATATGTCTGCCATTCTCTGCAGTTAATTTTAGTTAACCTAAAAAAATATGTACATTATATCAAATGACCAAGTCCCACTTTACAATTTTCCCTACCGCACACAGGCACATCTCAGACTATTCAGGAATAGGACCTTCTGGCACTCCAGTAATATCTTTCCAGCATGAAATGTCTTGTTTATTGTATTCTAACCTGTTCAAAAAATCTGCAAGACATTCTCTCACTTTATCCCATGACACCGTTAATTTCCTTTAACGGCCTTTGATCCAAGAATCACTACTTTCAAAGGCTTTGAAATTACAACCACCCTCTGATGACCAGACGATCCCACGTAGATTTTTCTCTACACATTCCCTGTTTTCAAAGTCAAGGCTTCATTACCCATTAGAAACGCAAGCTGACTCCAACGTATCTGTTTTTCCATCTACGTGCTAATTTTATTTTAATAATAAAGAATTTCTCATCGTTTGCACAATAAGGAAATCAGAACTGCTCATCTATAGCTCCAGAGAATACAGCTTAGTGGGTTTTTTTAAGATTATATATAATTTTTTTTTTTTTTTCATTTGAGGAGTGCCCAGACAGTTGAAATATAAAGGTCACACACCCTATAACGGACAGTTCAGTCATATTAAACGCAAAGTTCCTTAAGAAATCTTGAGTAAATGTCATCTCATATTGGTCACCTGTGCCTCTTACCAAATTAATTTAAATTCTCTTCTATTGGTAGGTTTTTGTTTTTTTTTTTTTTTTAAATACAGAAATAAGTCACAGGAACTACCCCAAGTTCAAGTTCAGGACAGCCCTAGCTTTCCATACAGCCTTTTGTTTCTTTGTTTTGTTTCAAGGTATATATTTATTTTGGCATTCCAGTCTTATCTAGGAACATAATCTAGGGCTGTGCTATCATCCTCCTGATCAGACAGTATTGCACAGTCAACTTGCATACCACTTGATTCAGGTTGTAACTACTGAAGTGGTGGCTCTGTAACAAGTCTTAAGGTGCTGAAATATTAAGTTATATAGAATTTCCTACGCTGTGTTTATTTTTTAAGAAGAGTAGTAGAAACAATAGAGTTAAATTAAAATTAAAAGCAGTAGTAAAGAGATGTAATAAGAGTTGCGGAAAAAGTGCAAATTATTGCTCAGTAGTTTACAGCTTCCAAGTAGCAGTTTGTAGTCATTATATTAGCTGCTGAATTAGCGGTTCTGTGATATATTTTGATATTGTTCAAGTTATGAACTTTATTTGACATTATGTTTCTTTTTATGCAGGAACGATTCTTATTGCCCTGATCTATTCTTTACTTACATCAGGTCCCACTAAGCCTTCAAGATGTTTGTTATATTAAGCTCATTCTTTAAAATGAAGCTGTCTAGTTCATCCATATCAGTTTTCCTATCTAAATTTGTCCAGCTCCTGTTCTCAGTCTTGGAGCTTAGATGCCTTTTCCCACAAAATAAACAAGCTTTCCGGTTTCAGAAATCTATCCCCATATACTTATTTATAGCCTATGATCAAATCATCTCCTGACCTTCCTTTGGATGAACTAAGCAGAGGTTCTTAAGTTTCTCATTTTAAAGAAGGTCTTCCTGAATGCAATCTACAGCTACAGCCCCTTTCGTGAAAACTCTTTCCCAATTCATCAGCACCCTTTTTCAAGCCAGAATTTCAGAGCAGAGACTGCACATGTTAGAGCAAAGTTCCCTCTCTCTCCTTCTCCAAAGATAAAACCGATTCTCTTACCTGCTACATCACACCGTGTGTTCAGATACAACTAGTTAACTAAGATAACTACAATTTACTTAGTAAATTAAATTTGCCTTGGAGTAGAACTGTACACCAGACACAAGCAATCTTACCCCTGCTCTCTACTTCCCTTTCAAAAAAACAAAATCCTATTTCCTGGGAGACACATAATACAGATCGCTCTGCTAACTTCTTCTGACACCTCTCTTGGAGAGGAACAGTTTAAATCAACAAATACATACATTGTGGCAGCATTGATAAAGCAAATAAATGAGGAGAGGCTGCAAGACTCATCGGAAACAATCCCACAGCATAGCAGCTTCAAGTCAATACCGCACAAGGCAGTGAGAAGAAACTTAAAATTCCATGGCCAAAGAAAAAACCTGTTCCATAGCTCTATCTTAGATAGAATATCTGAAGTCATACTAAGAAACCAACACAACTACTTAGATACTAATCCCCAATAAAACCATTAAATTCCACATAGAGTTTAAAAACTAATGGCAACTTAAAAAAAATAAGAATCCTCTTAAGTCAGCTACAAAGACATGAAAAAATGGATGAGTGTTTCCATTTTGACAGTATCAAAAATTAAATTTAACCATTTTCTGTCCTGATCTTTTTCAATGTATGAGAAATAAGGATATGATCAGGGTTTTGTTAAATCATTGTATAGATGCACCATTTCACAAAAGGCACTGTTGCAAGAAATAGCATATGTACTGGAAACAGTTTAATGAAACAAATAACATTCATGAATGCCAAGATCAGCTTATCAGAGAGACAAAACGAGTCACAAATATCTGTTATCTGTCTGGAGAGTGTATTAGTTCAACTACATCCCAATATGCAGCCAAACAAAAAAGAAACTGAAGATCAGCAAACGCACAACCGAGACAAGCTGTAAAGCACGCAAGCACGCCAGGCAGATGACAGAAGTGGGTTACATGCAGTGAGAAGAAACTCAATACCGACAACCCAAGTCACGTGGAATAGTAATAAATGGCGCAGAGACACCCTGAGGAATACCAAACTGGAAAACAAGTCAAAAAGTGCTTTGGTTGGTGGCAAAGAGATTAAAAAAAAATAAAAAAAAAAACACACAAACAAAAATACAGGTGGAAGATTCCTTGTCATGTGTTGACTGTAGTCCTTCAAAACGCTTTTTCGGTATTGAGCCTAGTGCATATGCATGCACACAGATACAAGAAGTTCATGCATGGACAGAACCCTTGAGTCTTTCAAAAAAGCAAGTGAAAGAACTGCACAAGCTCTGGGACCTCATCCGTCCATAAGGGCAGAAACAACCACATGGTTGTGACATACGAGAGTACTATAAAAATGGCAAGAAAAGAGGATCATCGTTCACCAGAACAAGTGCTCCGCAAGCTCCTCCCTCTCCACCTCACCTCTCCAAAGAAAAAGGTACAGTAGCCTTACTTAAATGTATGTCAGCATGGATCAGGTGACTGGCATACACCATCTTCTCAGAAAACAGAAATCAGTCCTATCAGTGAAAGAGAGATTAGAACATCACTTCAGCTTTACCGTTTCCTCCAGCAGCAGCTTCCAGTAGGTAGTATTTGTAAAACATAAGTGAGGTACACAACATGTGTGGCTCAAGAGAGTTAGAAAGCACTACCGGGCTTCTTGTATCAGAGTCCAAGCAGTTACCAGAAGATACGCAAACTACTAGTAAGAGGTAGACATTTGAAGTGTCAGTTACAACCCCAAATGAACAAAAGAGTAGTTTAAAATATAATGCAGCTTTCTCAGTATATCCGGAAGTTAGAGACCATTTTTTCTTTGGCATGGAACGCTGCTTTTGGGAAGAATATAGGCCTAGTTATTTTGACTGCTACAGACATGACACTTGCAGGTGCTGGTATGGGCAAAACCAGAAAAGACAGCTCCTCGAAAGGCACATTCAGGGAGGGTTCAGGGAGAATTCAATAGGTGGTGGTGGTATTAACAAGTCGGGTCTCAGCAGTGAATTCAGCCTCAAAGTCACTGTTTTCTGAGCTTTCTTAACAGCTGGTGCAAGCTTATCAGTCCTCAATGTGAAGCAGGAATGCTCCTAACCCTTTCGCAGGGAATGAAGTCTATGGTCTGAGGTTGCTGGCTTAACACGAACATGCCATCTGACAGGGTGGTTACATCCCTCTCAAGGTCTGTTAATACATTTGATACTATTATTATTGTCGCCAGTGTTCCTGGGACCAGCACTGTGCCCTTTTCAATTTATCCCTGCTAGACCTTCATTATATGATTTGGTTACTACAGCATCATGATTTCTCTTTCCTTCCAACTGGAGACACCTTTAAGCGTTCCTGAAATCAAACATGAAACTACACATTCTTCATTTGAATGAAATTTGGAAAGGCACGTTAGACAAAGTATCCTTCCTCAGGGAAGGAAAACATCCACTGGGCCTGCCCGTTACAGAGCTGTTATATGACGGGCAAAGTGTGAGCAATATGGTTATACTCTGTTGTGTTAATAAGCTAGAATGAGGCGCTTCATTCTAATTGCATGAGATGCAACATATGAAAAGATGAATGATTTCCTGACAGTCTCCTCTTCTTTCATAGATCTGTCAAAATAACACTCACACACACATAATAGAAGTGTACTGGAAAGCCTTCACAATAGGCTTGTGCTTGAAGTTCAGCAAACAGTAGCGTGTCAAACACTGTTCTGACCTCACTCCTAGAGAGATTAGTGAAAGACAGTTGATTCTTCACTCAGATTATCATGCCCACATGATGGCAAAAGATGGGTGCATGGCCCAGACGAGTAGGCTTAGTCAAGAGTTCATACCTTGCAAAGATAGCTTTTGTAACTGGCTCTACACTGATGCACAACTGGCATTTTATGACTCCAGAATATAACAT
This sequence comes from Struthio camelus, assembly GCF_040807025.1. Lineage (NCBI taxonomy): Eukaryota > Metazoa > Chordata > Aves > Struthioniformes > Struthionidae > Struthio > Struthio camelus. The sequence continues at coordinate 17,982,728 of NC_090950.1, forward strand.
GCTTGCTTCCATGCGCCTAAGTACTTGGGAGGACAACTCAGTGTCAAGGTGTAAGCAACTACAACACACAATACCACGTAGGTCTCAAATGATCCCACATTAAGCAACGATTCTTGCTTCGTATATGTTATTCTACCATCTCTATGAGACCAATTTTCTTCATTCCACTGATATAACCCCTTATGAACTTCAGATGGAGGACAGGGAAAGAATGGAGAAGTACAAAGTGGCTGCCACTCCAGGACTAAGAGCTTACTTCCGAGTTGTTTACCCTAGGTAGGATCATTTCTGATAACTGGAAAAGAATTTAGATGAAGGAAAGATTCAAACATTCACAGAGAAAGCTAAACTACAGAAAAAATCCTTTTCAGAAAAAAATGAAAGATCAAGAGTCTACCTGCTTGGTGCAAAATTTTAAGTGATTGTTATCCACAAAGACAAATTCAAATAGCTCCTCTGTTCTGGAAGACGAGGGAAAAGCCTAGGCTGCGGCAAAGGTTCTAGAAAAGGCAAGTAAGCTATTCTGAAAAGAGATTGTACAGCTAATGTCCACATAAAGTTTTAAATTTATCTCGATGTAACAAGACAATCTCTCCTCTATTAAATCCCAGAAAAGCTGCAGACAACATTTACCAAGATTGAGTTAAGTATAAACTAAAAGTCTCTTAATTGCAAAATGCAGGTTCAGATATCATGTCAGTCCGCAGATGTGGATGTAGATCATTTTAAAAAGATGAAGTCATGTTTTCTAATAATATCTAAGACACTTCTGTTGCTTTAACTTTTTAACTAGAAGAATCACCTTGCACATCCTTAATCATAATTGGGAGTTCTTGACATTGTAGACTAAGGTAGAAGAATAGGAAGAGAATGGTGTTTACTCTAGACTCAGTACTTCTGTCAGATAGTCATTTACTAAATAACTGTATACAGAAACAGAACTGCTATACTACTGGAGCTGTGTTAGAGGCATTCAGTAAGCTGGTGAAAGACACACTGGCCCATATTCGGCTTTCAAAACACTTAATCAATGCAAGCCGCAACTGAGAGGACAACTATCACAATATAAAATAGAGAAGTAGAAGAATAGACCTAGAGAGTCCTACCTCTTTCAGAGGCTTCCATGCACTGGGCTTCATACTACAAGATCCTGTTAGTCCACCTGAGTTAACTGCTGGAGTTGTAGATACTGGATTAATAGCAGACTCGGCATCTGCCTTGCTTGAAGATTCAGAGTCTTGGGCACAGCGGAGACAGACAGCCCCTGCAGAAGCAGTACTCCACAAGCAAGAAAGTTTTTGCCCCCTTTTTCTTAGCTTATCAGATTGTTGACTCATTCTGGAAAGAGTAATTTTCTTGAGAAACAATGGAATAGAAACGTGCAGAAATTCTGCAACAGCTCTGAAGCGAAGGGAGAAAACAGGCGAGAGAACGCAGAACCTAGAACCTCTGGAACCGCTCCTTCCAGGACAGCCTCTGCGCCACTTCTCGTCTTCACTGCTATGCTGCAAGTGACTCACCAAAATAATGCACTGCAGATGCCAACATTAATATCACATGCATGGCTTCGGGAAGGAAAACGCCTCCCCCCCTCCCAATTACTTCATTAACACACTAGATAATTTCAGAAGAGGAGAGACTGTTTTGGCCAGTATACCTAACTATCTACACATTACGTAAATCATGATATGCATTTTTAAGATGTATTGATTTAAAAAAAAAAAGCTTTTAAAACTACATTTCCCTTTCTAACTGCCAAGCATACTTCACCACATTGGGAAGTAGATATTCATCTCCATTGCATATAGCTAGAAACAGAGCGTTCAGAGAGGAACCCAAGGTTCCAGAGACAGTCACTTGAGGACTAAATTTAAATGAAGTATCTTGTACAGTCTAATTTCAATCTATTGATTAGAGCACAGAATGTGTTCCTCTTAAAGCATAAATTCTTACCATTTTTATCCTTGCTATAATGCCATCTTACGGGAAATGAAAGCAGAGTGCCAGAAAATTTTTACTTTTAGACGTAAATTCATAGTTACAGATATGTGAAACTACATGTTATTACAGATATGTGAAACTACCTGACTAAAATCAGGAATAAGGAAACTTTTAATATAGTAGAACTCACGTTTAAATTTCAGGAAGTGTTTTGTTATAGTTAAAATTAACCTGAGCAAACACTATTCAACACTTTTCTTGTGCGTTAATCACAAAATTAGCAGTAACAGTTTTCAGGAAATGTATGTTTAAATTTTAAACTCAGGGGTTTAAAGTTAAGCAAAGGTCTGCATAAGAAGAGAATCTAACCATGACAATAGTTCTTCTATATATTAATGTAACAGTTACTCCTTTCTTCTTTACTCTATCCCTTATTTAAATCCGGAAGATAAACCGAATAAAAAAATTCCTACAATTTGAAGAACTTCACACTATGCAATGGCTGGCATAACGAAGTCCCATTTTCATTTATAAACTTGAAGGAATGCTAAAACAGTCTCACAGGCACACTGAGGTTTAACATCCTTCCCAAAATATATCATCATCAACTGTAACGCCTCTTGAGATGCTCAACTCAGTTATTTAATACTTACTACAACTAGAAGTTGACCAGGTTTGGTAGCAGTGTATCTTCCTGCAAGTTCCATGCTTTTATATAAAAGTTTTACTTTTTTAAATTTCTGCTTGTTTAAACCACATAACTACACCAGAATTATCTATTCTAGCTTTTCTTACCTCATATACTCTTAGCATGTTTTTTGATCTGTATATCTAAAACTATATAAACATTGTAAAGCATACCAAGAACATAGAAAGGAAGGTGAATATTGCTGTAAGAAATTAACTTGTGCAATTCCTGAACTGTAAAACTTTCAATAAAATAGGCGTAGGGCAATCAGCTGTTTATTCTAACTATTATCATCTAAATGTACTTTGCAAAATCTCTGCTTTGTTATCTGATTACACGTAACTTATGTACGTTGGAACTGCGTTCATAGTGTGACAATGAATTTAATTTTCCAAGCAACATTCTGGGAGTAATGGTATACAGTCAGATTTAAAGAGAAGAGATCCAAAGAAGTGCTGAGCTCAAACAATTGAACAACAGTCTGAAAAAGCTAATGTTCAACTTTGATTACACACAAAAGAAATGAGTGAAAGAGATAAAAGGAATTAAGAAGGGTTTTCTGTCCACTCCTTCCCCCCGCCCCTTTCCTGAAGCATATTTATATGGATTCATAGAAATGACAAGTAGAAATTAGGACAGCATATTCAAAGAGCTAAATGATTTTTCAGTAGCAAGTGCTAGAAGCATATTATACTACTATGTTACCTTTTAACAATACCACAAATGTATTGCCGTTAGAACTGCTTTAATGCCACGTGAGTTTCATACAAATCATGTTTTCCAGGTTTGAAGCACACCATGGGCCAAAGACTACCTACCCACAGTTGAAGTTATTCGCTGTCAAGAACAGGTGCTTTTCAGAGCTCAGGGAAGACTTTGGAGGAGAAAAGAATTGCTGTGGATATAGTTATCTCTGTTGATGCAATACACATCCCTCTTGTTAGAACAACACTTAAAAACATCCAATATTTTTCGGTTGCATAATGAAATCTTAACTCAGCTCATGGCTTAGCTATCCACACTTGTGACAGCATCAGTTTGTTCTATGTTTGTTTGTATCGTTATGTTCCATTTTGTGCCACTGATTGGGCTTTTATTAAAGAAATGATTCATTTGGTGACAAAAGTCAGAAGACCAGCTTCTAAACAAATTCCCTAATTCTTCTCATTCAATAACTTAACTCCGGGTCTTAAGGAATGCAGAGGGAAGAAGAAAGAAACAAAGGCCTCAAATGCCGGCAATCAGCCTTCCCAGCTGCAAAAAGGGGACGGGTGGTTACTGGGGCAGTAAGACACCGGTGCCTCTACAGCAGCTCACCACTGCAGACTGAGCGGGTGCATCTGCAGCTGCGCTACGGACAGACTGCATTTGCTCTGCAGCATGTGCAATGTCTGATATCTGAACTCCTTGTTTAGTACTACAAAGTCTACAGATCAACACAACCACCTTGAGCGCCTCGCACAGCAGCCTGGAGACCTCGGCCAGGGCTGTACGCAGGCAGAGCTATACACTGCCTTGGTTGTCACTGTTTGTATTTGTTCACGCCATTCATTTCCACTATTTGAATGTGATATGTGATACTAGTTGAATCCGCTAGTAACGTTTAAAAGGGGTGATACTAGCAAATAAGGCAACTTTAATGTTTGAAAATGAATTACTAGCTTTCAGGGGGCTGTGGCTTGTTACGGTATCCTTTCGGTCCTCACTAGTGCTCCATGACACAACGTATCAGCAAACACAGGTAGTCTTTAGGCATAAACCTAATGATACCTTATACTGCAAAGCAGTGCTATGGTATCTATCACCAACTTCCTCCTTGCATCTTCCGGGTGTAAGATCCCTGCTCAGTCAATACCCTTCCCCAAAATCCCAAGTCCCTTCTTTAGCAAAGGCCTGCTTATCACCTTGCTGGGAAGAAGGTGACATGTCGCACGTCCCAGGAAAGGGAAAGGGCACGTGGCCCAATTTTCAGGCATCTTTTCCCTTTTACTATTAGTAGAGGGGAAATAGCAGGTACCGCCATCGCATCCCAGAAGGCCAAGGAAATAAAGGGAGAGTCAAAATGGGCGCTATACAGCAGATTCCCCCAAGGGATTCACAGTAGACCAAGGGAAGCAGAAAACTAGTATATTAAAAATCAGTTTGTGCATTAAGATTTTTAATGTATGCCAAACCAACAGTATATATATAATATAGCCCATCCCTGTAAGCAGTCATCTCAAGGGACCAGGCTGGAGAAGTACATCACTTCACGAGCCACTAATTATTTGGACTCTGCAAAGCTGATAGAGCTAGATTATACTCAAGCGATGGGGATACATCTTAGACGAACAAATAAAAGTCGTCAAGAAACTTCAGACTACTGCATCACAGAATAAAAACAAAGAGGACTGAATACAAAATTGCACTATAAAGAGCAGTTTTGAAATTTCTGCCTCTATTTCCCTGAGGTTAGAACAGCTGCAGTGGGTGGATAAGGTAGGGAGCTAGTGTAACATCTTTTCAGAGGAAAAGGCTTCGAAAGGCTCTTATGTTTGCAGTTTGCTACGTCTGAATATGCACACTGAGCTTTTACAATCAGTTCAAAACATTACATGTTTTTTCTCCTCCTTTTAGCCACAAAGCAGTCTTCTACTACAAGGATCATCAGACTTACCACAGAAAAATTTTGTCCAGCTCTGACCAAGGTAAACTCTTTTTTATAATAGCAGAAAAATAAAATGACCTACGGGATACTCACTGAATCACAGATTAGGTTTGAAGGGACCTCAGGATGCTTATCTGGTCCGAGAGGGCTATTCGCTATTATATTTACCAGCAAGTCTCTAGTTCAAAACGACTCACTAGTCTGATTTCATGCATTCCAGTATTACACGCTCAAGCATTAACAGATAATTACAACCACAATATTTATTCAGAGAAGTAGCACTGCATCTTTTGGCTTAAAAAAAAATTAATAGTTCTTAAAAGCTGCTATGTCTACTTAATGCGACTTATATTTGCATAACGGCTCATTACAGAAACTACAGGATCTCTCTTCTAGTCATGTAAATTTACAACAAGACAGTTCGCACCTCCCTAAAAAGACCTCCTATTCATCATTTATTCTAAATTCACAAACAAAATTTTGATAACAATAAGCAGACTTCCAAAGGAAGGGCCTGTTTATCATCTCCGAAACAGTTAGCAACACAGCAGATTGGTATTATTATTAAAATATCTTAATTCTGTAAACAACATTTTTTCCTTTTACAATTTTTTGCAGTTAATAGGTAAAATAGAGCACTATACATCTAGAAAGTTGTTACATCGGCTAAAGTTCAATTTAGTTTAACATCAAGCAAAACAAATGTAATCATAAATTCTTAAAGAATTCTGATGCCTCAGCATTCTTCCATATACCCTCCTTTGTTGCATTATTCACCAAGACTTTCATCTGCTAACAACATCAGTAAGTTTAAGCTCCTCTTAACATCCTTCTTCAGAACCCTCCCCAGATCTACATACTTCAGGTAAAAGGAGGAAAGGTACGTCTAATTTTCAGTAGTGATTAATAAAAATAAAAACAGCATAAGAAATTTATAATAAACTTGCAAAATGCAATGTCTGTCTTATAGACTGTACAGATTGTAATTTTAAATGTATATTCTACATGTATCTTTCTATATCTATATGTATCAATATGCATTTGTGTTATTTACAGACTGCTAGCAGTCAAAAAAATCCCAGAAAACTGATACAGATTAGAATTTGTGTGCCGTTTACTTTAAGACTTTAAATTGTTTAATCCTTTAAATACATTTCCTCAACCAGGAAATATATAGTCTTTATTTGAACTGTCATCTTACGAAGCATCAAATTCATAGAGAATTCACAGAGATAACAACTACTTCATTCCCCTCATGGGGTTAAATAGCAGAATGTAAACTACATTTTTCAGTATCATTAAGAAACCTTCATGATCACATTTATCAGAAGCCAACCACTTGCAAAATAACTTTGAAAAGCCACATCCCATTCAAATGTTGTAATTTTCATGCATTCTTACTAAAAATTATACTGAGCTCTGTGAAATCTAAAAATGAAAAGCAGGCAAAGAAAAAACCCATTCATAGATCAGAGATTACATGGGAGCAAGACGACATAAAAAGACCGTTATTTCTAACTAGCAAGTAACCAGAAAACACACAGACACAATACTTCAACAAGTGACATATTACCTGGGTGGAGCTGGCAGCAACAGAAATACAGTCAATGAAACCACGTCTCCGAGAGAAAAACGCAACTATCTGTTGCCAACGGGAAGGCTCGCTTCGTAACTCATCTGCCGAGCCCTTCTTTGCCCACTGCTTATGCTTTGGGCCTACAGAACTATGGCTTGAGCTAGTATTTCCTCGACTGGCGCGAGAATAGAGGAGCGTGTTATTTCCGAAAATGTAATTCATCTCTGCAGCTCTGCAGGTGGTTGCCAGGCAGTCTTACTTCCCTACCAGCTGCTGAGTGGTGAAGGATCAGAAAAAAAATGCAGATAGAATTACAGCAGCATCACTTGCAAACCAGGAAAACAAAATTCTTGATAGCTGATGCTATTTTTTTCCTCCAAGCTTTTCTACCACCTACATCCTTTCTCTACATGCAACTGCCCAAGAGGATGCTCGTTATTGTAACACTAACAATAAAAAGTGAGCAAACGTTTCTTATTTTTCCTTTTTCAGAACTGACAGGATGAAAAGCTTGTCTTCTCTTCCTAGCTGATAACAGATATTTAAGAGAAACTGGGAAGCAGGCACACTGCAACATTACAAACCCACAACTCTGAGGATGGTGCTACCTGATAACAGCTACTGGGAGCAGAAAGCATGTATTACAAATTAACAAGTTATAGTCACTGCCTGCAGTAACATCCAATAGCGTCTTTTCACTGCTTACATAAATTATAAACACGAACTAAATAAAACGAGGAGCACGTAGCGTAACTGCACTTTCATCAATTCTGTATTTGTGAAAACGTCCCCCTGAACAAAAAGACCTTAGCATGATGTTCACAAACAACATTCAAAAAGAGATTTGTTTGCTCTTTTTCTTTCCTTTTTTCTTTTCTCTCCTTATCATACATGACAAGGATGGAGGGAAGGGAAGATATCCTTTGTAGCACAGAGCAGTCATTTTATGCTGCATCTCAATGGATTCTAGTAGTTTTCTTGATTCAGCAAGATTATTAAGGAAGTTATCATTAAACTCTAGGTCATCGCTCTATTGTCCTAGCCCTATGACTAATGTGTCATGATCATAATATTTCATTTCCAAAATTGGTTCTATGAACACTAAGAAGCACAATATGAAAACAACAGAAATACATGTATTTTTAATGTGACCCAAAAGCATTTCTCAAAAGTACATAGATTGGTTAAAAAAACACACACACAAATTCACTAATTAATTTTCCATAAAAACACTTCAACTTTCAATGTAAATTACAAGACTATTACTGCTTAGATGTGGGTTTTTCTTGCTCTCTTTGCCGGAATAAGAGATGTCTCAGGGACTGAATAGCTAAAAGATTACTTAGAACTCAAGCTAGCCTACAGAATTCACCATTCATATCTTTATAGCCACCTATTCAAAGAAAAAGCCCTCCAGCACACATTAAAGTGATTGCACAGGAAATCATGTAAATACTGCGGGTTTCAGTACAAGTCTGCCTCCTGAAATCCAATACAAAATTATCAAAACAGTCCACGGTATATTTCTATACAAAATGCTTTAATGGTCATAATCACACACCATTTTTCACAACAACGAAGGCAAATCTTAGCAGGAGTAACACAGGCAGCTGCATAGGCTTGCAGTGTTGCCACAGATTAACACGGTGAGATTCTACACACCCACCGACTCATGATGCGCATTTTAGGGGAAGTCATCGAATTCCTCAGCGTACCTTTTTTGGTGCAATACACTCTTCTGCATAAGAAATCTTTACAGAAGGCTTACATTACAATACAAGCAAAAAGAACATGTACGTTAACTTAAAACTGTGGTCGTAAAATCAACACACCATTTACTTTTAGTCACTAATACCTTGACAGTATAGCACATTGAAATACTTGGCATCTTTCACACTGACCTGATTAATATCCACAAAATACAGCAGTTTATAACGTAAAACATTAAATTGAATCAGGTCTAACTTCTACAGAGCCCTTAAAACTAAGTTCATAAGGTAGCTTATGGAGGTACAAAAGGGATTTTTGTCTTTAAAGGTACAGATTTACCACCAGTTTTATCTAAGCTAATTGCTTCCTCCAGGCCATGTTTTGTGCAGACCAGATCAAGATGAAACTACTGTTCACACATCTGGTCTGAAAAATTACACTGACATGCTGCCAGTGTTTTGCTGCCTGGGCAGAAACAGGCACTCAGGGATGTTGCCCAGGGAGAGCGCAGCAAGAAGAGTCTTGAACAAGGGACTGGGCAGGACAGGCCAACCAAGACCAACACTCCCTTCCTAGAGGGACCAACGGCCAGAGAGAGATAGCAAGTAGCTCAAGGCCTTTTATTCCTTACTCTGATCCTTGTATGACAAACTCAAACTGTAAACGCTAGGGAAGCACAACTACCCACAGTCAAAACTGTTGAGCAAGAAAACCTACTTAGTGGTTATATACTACACGGACAGAACATATTATATTATATGGACAGAAGCATTCACTAGACAAAGGCGATGAAACAGAAGCACTCAACGCATCTAACTTAAGCTGTCAGTGACATTCATAAGACCTCCAAAACCCAAACATTAATAATTATCAAAGCTTTGTATTATCAAGGCGTAATATTATAAAAACTTCAGCATTGAAGGTGAATTAGTTCAGGAAATGTGATCACCTTTCAGGCTTGAAGGAAATAACTAGCCTGAATGATGTCTATGAATTTATTACTTGAGAAATTTCTTTTCAGGACAAATGACAAATTATGTTTTTTATATTTTTATAAGAACAACCAAACGAAAATATACTAATTTTTCCTTAAATATCAAGACTGCTATATATTCTAAAAGACCTAAGACCACAAATAAGAATTAGTGCAACTTCAACTGTACATATGTTTATGCATGTATGTGTGTATTTTTTACATATATATATATATATATATATATACATAAAATATAAAACCAAGAACTAACAAATTATGTCTCAGTAGGCTTCAAACTGACAGCCACAAGAGAGTACTGTTTCAAGTTCAGAAACAGAAACACCGCAAGGCATGAACAAGCAATATGCTAAGGGTCTATTTGTCCTGATGTTATTGCAAGCAGTTGCAAAGCAAGAGAAGAATACTCTGCTGCTAAGGCAGTTTCTTTCAAGCATGATTCCCACCCCTCACTACCCCCCAACAGTGAACTGCGGCATCCCTGCCAAAGATAATTCAGATACCAGCGCTTTAGAAAAAGTAGGTATGGACAAGATTCCCTGAAAGTGAAGCCAAAAAAAATTTTTTTTTTGGATGTAACACAGATTTTGATCAAAAAACATAAAAGGCTGTGAAGAAAGCATTATATAATCTCACTGGGGACACAGGAAAGCTGTCTTTGCATGCACACATGGATATTAATGGTAGGAGTTGCTCATGCCCAAGAAGATGCCATTCCAGTGGAAGGAGCAAAACAAGGGCCTGCACTACAGGATTTTGTGCGCAGAGATGAGACAAATTCAGGTTTTACATGTTACAGACAAAGCAGCCTGAAGATAGAGGCATCACATAACTCCAGAATAATAAAGCATCTAAATAGCGCAGTTAGAAAAAGAAGGGTGCGACGAAAAGTAAGGACTTGTTTTGGTCAAATAGCTTTTCAACTGAGGGTCAAACATCTAACAATCAGAAATCAGAGAAAACAGCATTTCTGTTAGGACAGAAAGATAGAGATCTAGGAAAAGATGATAAATCCAAGACTCATGAATATAGAAGTATCTGCACTTGTGTCTGAACAGCCGTTGTCTAGAGGCATGAGGCAGAATGAAGAGGCTCAGAGCATCTGAGGCAACTTTAAAAGGAGCTGAGGGCTTCCTTCATTCCCTCTCCGTATTTTGCACATTGATTTAATTAAAGCATAAAACAATAAAAACTCCAAAAATTAATCTGAGAACTAAGAATTTACAGCTAAAAAACCTCACAGTTTCTAGATCAGTACACATACTTTTCTATGGCTTAGCGGAATTTTAACCCTAGTCTTTCAGAATGAGCTAATGAAGACCAAATGATGCATCTGCATTTTTAGTGGATAAAGAACAGCATCTTTTGTCCGACAACCACTTAAATAGATGGTATAGTAACCACTATGATTACTATACTTAAAAGACTAAGTTCAAACACTTGGAATAAAGTTGTTCCAATTTTGTACTTGAGCCAACTCTTACCATCATCTTGCCAAAACAAGTTTAAACATGCCATAATACTATATTTTTATCTCAAAGATGATGTATCAACACATGAAACAAGTTCTCCTGTGCATTCCTTCACAAGTGGCATGCATACCATGAAAAGAAAATGCACACTAATAAAAACTTTGTATAAAGAAATGGTAATTATATCTAAATTACTTTTCAAACAGCCTAGCATATTTGAAAAACATCTTATATAATTTATATCAGATATTCTGTTTGGCAGGATGTTAATAAAATATATACTTTATACATAAAATTCAAGAACAACCAAAACACAGGCATGGACTTGTTTTTGGTGCCACTTAGGCCTTTATTTAAAAAGGTAAAGACAAAAGAAACGGCCACAACTAAATTTAAATGCTCAAATACATGGCTATATAACAATAACTTTCCAGGCTGGAAAACAGGTATATACATGTTTGTTTGTTTGTTTTTTAAATAAACATTTCAGAAATCTATGTTTAATAAATTTTTACTGGCATAACAAATTTAACTCTTGTTAACAAGCCTTTTCAATATTATGCCTCCAGTACTCTAAGCCACAGTCCAGGAGCACACTACTGAAACTGGATGCCGAGAAAAAAGAAATTATTAACCTTTCTGCTAAGATATGGTAGAAAGCCTATGTCAGCATTTAATCGACACACAGGACTGAAAAGACTGTTCTGGATCAAGTCTCATTTAAACAGTCAATAAAAGTAAGTATCCTGGTTTCAAAGCAAACTTGCCAGCACAATTATTCTAGAAAGATGCATTTCTAGTAGAAATATTGAACATAAAGAGACAACTAAAAAGCATTCACATTACACCTCAGACGACTTACCAAGCAGCGCAGATTAAACTGCCTGGTCTTCCGCAGGCTGTTCATGAATCTCCTGCCCATCTTTTTGGCATGCCAGACTGACAGAAACATCCCAAGTCTTTTTAGATTTTATTAATGCATCAAAATGAACCCAACTGCACTGAGAATTCAGGGGAAATGAAGACTATAACCAGTTACTAGATGACTTGACGTTGATTAGTGTATCTTAAGTTCCAACGTTAGCATTAATCCACCTTCCATCTGTTACAGTTTTTCTGTTTTGTCTTCGCTGATAAGCCTGTGTCGAGCCGACTCATATTGAGAAAAGCCAGATTTGATCAACTACTGCCTAATATAAGATGCAAACTCACAGCTCTTCACATATTTGTATATTCTTCATTTATAGGAACTGTAAAAGCAGTAACCTATCAGGAACTTGGGTGAGACATTTCAATTAAAAATTGCAGAACACTTCTTCCCAAAAGCAGACATCAAAAATGATGCTAGCCCAGAAATGAATATTTGTGAGGATACATGTAAAATTCAAGTTCTTCCTTACAATTTCTACTATTCTCCAATATAGCGTCCTTAACGCCAGAGGTACTCACTTCCTGCTGAAGATGTGATAAAGCTTTAGAAAGGTCATTTAGGTAAAGATAATAGATTGCAACTTCCTTGCAGGCAACAAATACATGTCCAGGAACCTTCTAATTCCTAAATGAAAAGAGGATTTTCATGGGAATCTTGCCTACCTGCTCAGAGGAGAACAGGACTGAGGAAATAATACAAGTGGGAAAACTGTACTGGGGCAGGTAGAAAGTTACAATCCCTCTGGCTGCTGGTCCACCTTGAATGTGCCTCTATAGTTCCTCAAACCAAGGATAGTGACCATCAGTACACAGAGTCTCTCTGGTCTGCTCTCTTAATACACAGAGAGAGATGCCTATACAGGCATTTTGGCAAGAGTTTTAGGATGACGGGAGAGAAAGAAGAGATGCTATTGATCTTATGAGAACAGGATTCAGGTTCATAGAGACAGATGGTTCTTTTGCATTAAAGGAAGCATGCGTGTATACACACATTTATGTAAGCAGTTATTTTCTGTATAGATTAGTGGGAAGGATTTAAATAAAGGCCTTTCTAGCTGAAGAGAAAGGGCAGAAGAGACTGAGAAAACATGTGTTGTGATACCTTCTTAGCATAGCCAGAAACGAAGAGGCTATCATTGGCTGAAGGATTTCCAGAGTCAGAGGTCAAATGTAGATCATTGTATTTAGGGGCTATAAGAACACTATCACCTACTAAGCTATATTTCTGAATACATGATACAATCATTCCCTAGTTATCTTCATAATTTTACTCACTGTGACTTAAGTTTTATTGACATCTGACTCAGCCCAAAATCAATCAGTCAGACTGACAGATATTTCACTGTACAGTAGCTGCTCCAGGTCTCTGACCACTCTTAATTCCTCTTTTATGAGCCACTTCTAACTTGATATATCTTTAGAGATAAGAAACTATGCACAGTCTTCAAGATGCAGGAATAATGCAGATTTCTGATACAATAATACAATATTGCACTTCTATTCCCTGTTGCATTTCCAGACATTCCTTGCATTTCATTTGCCTTTGAGCACTCAGATGATTTTCCATTAATCTATTATAACCCCGAGCTCTCATTCCCCTGAGATGATGCAATAAGAACACACTTTCTTCCTAGATTCTTCTGGTAACCTCCATCCAGCATGGTTACTGACTTTTTTCTTACCCTTTACTTTCCCTTGTTTTTTTGTTTTGTTTTTTAAAACCAAATCACCATCAAGACTTCTTTTCCTTATTCTATGACAGCTTAATTTCTCCAAAAGCTTTTTTGAGGGATACCATTATACACACATGAGAAAACCTGGAGTCCTGCATTAACAAGATAATCTCTACATACATGCTCAAATAGATTTGTGGGGCATAACTTCTCTGTACAAAGCTTACATTGTCTCCTCATTAGGACTTTAATCCATGTATTTGTCAATCCTACTTTTTAGAATTGTTTCACTGTGTTTTCCCAGCATGGAAATGAGAGCGACTGGGCTTTAGTTTCTCATCTCCCCTCTGGATGTCTTTTTAAGAACTAGTACCGCCTTGACATTTCTTCCTGTGATATGACAGTCAATTTAGGCAGATTCTTCTACAGCACTGTAGCACTAATAGATAAGAATTTCCATATCTGAGTTCATTTAAAAACATTAAGTAGAAATATCATTATGCCCTGGAGGTTTTTTTTTTTTTTTTTAATATTTACCTTCTAAAATAAATTTTAAATTGATTTGAAGTAAATATAAAACTACAGAGCTCTAAAACATGCTGGTCATTTCTTGCTTTTTGTTCTTAAAGTACTTTTATTGGATCTCTGAGTAAAATTGTGGCAGGGTAAGTTTCCTTCGACTATAATTAATTCCAGTGGTGCTCTAACTGGATTTCTATCCATTTAGAATACAAACAGGATTCAACCTTGCAACAACTGATGCAGAAAAGTGAATGAGGCGAACAGTTCCAGTGAAGGCAGCCCACTTCCAGTCATCATCTCTTCCGATCAAATAATGGCACAGATGCATGAGATGACATCTGGGAGCACTATACGACTTCCAGTAGACTTGATCCAGCCCTAAAACATGCCTATGGGGGCGTCAGGAAAGAGAGGACTAGACGCCAGATGAACTGGCCTAAAAATGACAGTCTACTTTCACATGTTCAGACATCTTTGGAGAAGTAGCTGAAAAAAGCAGGACACTTATTCCACAAAGAGTAGAACTATGATGTACGTAGTCCACAGGACTGCTTACCAGGAAGACAGACTACAATACTCATCACAGAACATTTGGATACCACCAATATATACAGTTGGAAACTAGTATTTAGTAGAGTAATGATTGCCAAAAGGTGGCATACACACCGTTTCAAAGTATGGCACAAAAACAGGGGCTGCCACTTCTAAGCAAGAGGAAACAATAAGGCTAAAGAGCACACTTCCTACCTAGCAAGGACATAAACACTGCACCAGGTCAAATGAAATGCCCATCTAGCCTACCATCTCATACTAGCTAATAGCATAGGCATAGAGCAATCCTCCTTCAGTATGCCATCCCTGGCCCCAGTAATCTGTAATTTGGAGAGTCATAGAGCCAGAGGCAGTTCTGTGTTCAATAACCCATGAGAGCTTTTTAAACAGGCTCTCCCAGAACGTACACGTGATTTGGCACAGAAGAAAAAGCTACCACCACTCTACAGACTGGCCAGGGCCGACATGGAAATGCAAGGGTCTTGCAGACATGTAAGTTAGTTCAAACAGCAAATTCTCTCGGGCTGCAAGGAAAGAGAGATGTAAAACAGCAGCTCATTTAATGAGCAGCTGTAGGGAGCAACTTGCTGCATCTGATTAGGAGATGATTTTGATGAAGACCGTTTTTACTCCTATGCAAACTGCTCCTAAGTTTAAATTCTCCTAAACCCAACACTGTTGAGGAAAAGAAAAGAAAGCAGAAGACACTGACATGGACCAAAGCTGTAGGTCTAAAGCTACTCAGCTCGTTATCAGAGGAGTTTAGGATGTAGCACCAGATGTTTCCCCTAGGAAGGGGATTTCTGCAATTGAAATTTGTAATTAAAATTTTGGGGTGAAACTCTCTAATTCAATAGAAGACAGTACTTCACCTTAGTTTGAAATACTTCACTATTCAAACAAAGGAAAGCAATAAATCAGTTACATTTGCTGCCAGAATATTATGAAGTCATAGTTTCTCTTTACTGAAATAAATTTACAAAATCATTTAAAAAAATCCAACACTGTGCTTTAAATGAGCAAGCAGCATTAGCCTACACGTTAGAGCCTAAAGCATTTTGTAAAAGTCTTTGCTACAGGAAGTAGGATTTTTACTGTTTTATCCGAAGCCCAGCACTCCAGCAGAATATAATAGTGCTCAAGGGAATAACTGATCTTTGAACGAGATCAAGCAGGTAGCCGGTAATGAAAAAGGTCAACTGTTGAGCTGCCTGCGCTGCTCAATTCCACCTTTTCCCACTAGGAGTCACTTGGGCAGCGATGATCATTTCTCTGAAGGTACATGCTGAATCACAGGAGACTGAAGTAGTTGACTTTGTGTTTCATATAATGTGTACGGAGCCCATGATTATGTAATCACAACTTGAAAACGTTTCTATTCAAAATTAACCATTTCTCACAATTCCTGGAAGCAGCATACCGTCTGTGCTACTTCAGTGATGACTGTACAAGGCTACTCTAAAGATGACAAGTGTTCAGCTACTATGTTTTAAGTTTCTTATGGCTGTGCTCTCCTATTCAGTCAGTCCTTAAAATTTTATTGTATACCATGAACAAGCAATTTCTAGATACCTTATTGGCCTAATAAGGCCAGCACAAATGCTCCAACTAGAATATATTTGTTCAGCTGTTAACGTATGCTATCTGTGTAAGGAGTAAGCCAAATGCAAACATTCTCCTCAGATCCTTTAAAGACTGGTGTTAAGGCGAACAATTCAAGGGAGCTGTGAAAAAGATTTTACTGACGGAAAGAGAACTGAAAGGAGTTCTCTGGATCAGCAAGTCCAGCCTCCTGCTGCAGCAGGCAACCACATCATACTATCATTTACAAACTTACCAACTGCTCGGAAAATTTTCCGAGAAACGAGTTTATGCAAACTTTGACGAGGAAACATGTATATGCAGTACTCATTACAGTTCCATTAATGTTAAGAGTTTATTAGAGAGCATCTTTATCTCACAGAATAAAAATTGGCATTTATTGCACTAGTCACGGTATCTCGTTCTAGTACAAAATACAGTAATTTAGTAGTTTATATACTACTACTTTTTTCATTAAAATAGAGCTTCTCTATTACAAGCGAAAATACACATAATAGCCCCAAATAATGACATATAACGCAGAAACACATAATAGCCCCAGCCAGGCTTTGAACTTATTCAATACCAAATGGTCATGCTACATCATAACATGGAGTAACAAACAAAGTAGCAAGTGCACAAAAGGGAAAATATTTCAAGTGAAGTACACTGCAATTTAAGATGGATCTTTTTCATCATGTTACATCAGAGATTTGCATTACTTTAAAATGACAGGCCATGCTATAATCTTTTACTCCAAGTTTGCTACCTTAATAGGAAATTTCAACTTCTACTTCACAGTCTAAGAATTTATATGGTATCATATCTACAAAAGATTTCCTTTGATTGGAGCTATTTAATGAAAACAAATGCTAAATTGACAAAACGACAAACTGAAGGTATGGTAACAATGTTAAATTCAGTTTTGCAATTGGAGTGACAAATCCTTTTCTCGCATCACCATCTAGTGGTCAGTTTTGTTAACACTGCATTGCTGGCCACTACGCTAAACTCAGTCCTATGTTATTTCCTGATAACTCAGGGCACCTTGTATTGTGATTGCAAATTTCTACAAGAAATTCTGAAACCTCACACTAAAGAAAAGCTGCAACTAGCAACCTGTCTGCCTGAAGACATTCTTCAAAATGTTTGAAACAAAGCCTCTCCGAAGGATGTGAAGTTTCACTAATTTCACTATCTGTTCATGATTCTCTCCCATTAAAAAAAGTTTTACTGGATGAAGAAGCGTTCCACTCCGCAATGTTAAATAGGGAAAAGGGGACAAGGACTGTTCCAGGCCAAATTTACTCCTCTGATGCTCGAGACATCCAAGTTACAGAATTCTCCTCCTCTGGTGCCTCATCTAGAACAGTTAATGAATAGTAACGTAGTTATACACGTATCCCTAATTTGTAAGGGATGAACATTTGTCATCTTAGTAATGAAAAGTTGCTTTTTGAAAACCATGCAACAGTCCAAGCAAGTTGCAAAAGATGTTTAAGTCCTATGAAACTGGAATGCTTTCTCCGAAGGACAAAACGTAGACTAGTTAATAATAGGCATTTCACCACACCCACCCATACTCTGCATTATCGTTCTACACTATAAAAGGACTTCCTTCTACAAGAAAATCAGAAAGGCTGATTCTACTGCCCTCTGCAGTACCTCCAAAAAAGTTGCATATGACCACAAAACCAACCGTGTTTGCCTTTAACTATATGTTCTTAAACTAATAACACTCTGTATCTGAAAGTTTCAGATACATGTAGTGTTGATGTTTTACAAAACAATCTTCCTGTTAAAACGCATACATTATTTTATTAGTATAATGAACACTTCTGTGTGTTTTGTATGACTTTTAATGTCCTCTGTTACAGCTGGTTTCCTTACAGAAATTTGCTAGTGAAAACAGCTAGTCAAGATCTTGTATATTAGCTAAGACCTGGTCCCTAGAACATAGGGCAACAAGCCAACCTACCAAATAAATTATGCAGAGCTCTCTTAACTCAGAGCTATTGCTGCTAAATATATCTTCAACATATGCTATGCCAAAACCACAAACATCTCTTGCAGATTATTCGGCCAAAAAGAAAGGACTGGCTACACTAAGCATACTACAGGAACCTTGGAAATAACTGAAGACAGTTATCTCCAGGAAAAAAAGAAACCTCAGTTGTATGGTATAAGTGGTCATACAAGACTTGCACATGAATATTGCTCTTATACACATTCTTTCCTATTACGTAGAGATTTCCTGGTTCTTATGCTTTAGAGAAAGATAATAGTAGCTTTCCTCCGAGCCACACGGGACATGCCTCTCTCCCAGAACACTGCAGCAGAGTTGTATATTCAGAATTGTATATTCAACATATCCCAAGAACCACTGACATTTTTAATCTGGAGGTGATCCTATCTGAGCAGAGGAATGCAGAGAACGATCACTCATATTTATTTATGTAAAACTTCTGAGTTTTCAATCAGCCTCTTACCAGAAAGTTACAGTGGACAGAAGCTGCTTAATGGAAACGGACAGTTACAGTTCCCCATATAAATGGTCTGTCCACAAGCCTTGCTTGCTTGTAGGAGTCTGCCTGGGAGCCTTAAACAGACAATCAAGCACAAAAGACCACTCCCACTGTGGAGCAGAGATAAGGAATAACGTGATCTTCCACAGAATGTCAATATTACCAATATCCTATCCTCGCTTTAGTATTATTGTTGTTAGCTATTGCCAAAAGTGATCTGAAGCAAAGTCAAACACAGGTGCTACTTGAGTGCTTTGGTCTCCCTTAGACCTAGGAAGCTGGAAAGAAACCAGGATAACAAGAACCCTGTCTCCTTTGCACGGTCTTCAGTACTTTATAAAACGAAATAAAGTCTACATAGCCCCAGTGGAAACAGATCTTGAATCTCACTTTTTTTTTTTTTTTTTTTTAAATGTGCACTGGTTTCTGCATTGTAATGTGCATTATACTTGAACACTCATTACAAACAGTTTTATAGTTTACCTTTTTGCTCCCTTTATGCCTTCTGAAATGTAAGACCAACTCTAAGAATTAGGAAAAAGCTAGTAAATAAGAAGTTTACCCCAAGTCCCCAAAATATAGAGGTAAAGGATTTTCTTTTTTTTATTTCTAATAGGGCACACACAAAATTGAGTATACTACTTTGAATGTAATACACTTGGCAAATCAAACGTTACAGATGCATCTATTTTCATAAGCAACACAAAGTTGAAATCGTAGTGACTCTCAAAATGAAAAGTTTGCTTAGCTTTCTTATAAGACTCTTTAAGAAGAGGCATAGCCCCCCCACCCTAAAAAGTTTATTCATAAGGGCTTAAAAGAACTCAGCTCTTGTCCTCTGTGCTTCCTTGAAGACTACGGAAACACACAGGTTTCTTTTTCAATACTTGTAAAGATAGAAGTTAAAAACAAAAACAAAAAACCCAGGGTGTTCAATAACATGCGCATTTTAAAAAACCTAGGAAAGCCAGAACAAGATTACCAAGCACAACCACCCAGTCTGTTCCTCTACAGACTTACAAATCAATTATAAAGAGCTAGTACATTTTAAAACATTTTTCTTTACAATTAAAATCTTCTGAAAAAATCTTACTAAGTTCAAAACAATATATATATATATTTTTTAATACTGTGGTACTATTTACATTACACTGCCAATTTCAGTCACAAGGACTACCATCATACATCAACAATTCAAAATAGCAAAACGTAGACCTACCATAAACAAGGTTATCCTTCTAAAACCCAAACACTGATCAGTATCAAATCATTTCTTCACTTCTTCCTCAAAACAAGCTAAATAAATTCAGAAATGTTATAGAAAACACAATATTTAGTTTGGCACACTAACATGTCAGTATATTTAGAAAACAATTGACCTACAGTTCCTTACTCATTCAATAAACAAGTTTCTCCTCTGTGGAAACCCAAACACACTGATGTAGTCCCTCACATCTTAACTTCTGCTTTATCAAACAAAGAGATTAATTTCCGAATTTCACTGCCAGAAAGCCATTTGAAACTTTAGTATGTACTTCCAGTTTTTGACAGCCTCTCAAAAGCGCAGACTCTAGAGCCGGACACAGTATTCCAGTGGGGGCCTCACAAACGCTGTGTAGAAGCACAGTGCAGCTCCTTCTCCCATTCACCATTTTAGGTTCAAAGTTCCTAGAACCACCAGACCTGCCCGCCACAACCCTTGAAACCTCACACACTCTTTGTTCACCTAGTTTTTAAATCTGTCTTGAAGTTTGTTTTCTAGGATACTGCCCAATATTCTGCTTGCTTTGTTCCTGAATAGATATTTTACATTTAGCTTATTACGTTTTTCCTATAGGTCCGTGAGTAAAATATCTACTAGAACCAAATCTGGAACAAATTATACAAGATCCTTCTAGAAACCTCCAACGGCCAACAGTAACAACAGGGCCCAATCATAATTGCATCCTAGACCTTTATGTTACCTAGATTTGTCAGAGTGTTTTACGGGTTGTGCATTTCTAGTCAGAATACTGTACGGGACTAAGCCAAAAGCCTTAATGTCTGCAAAGTGAATTTTACAAGGGAACAGTTCCATAAACATAGAAGTAGATGTATTTGCTGAAAATTTCTTCCACAAAATTATATCCCTAGAAAGTATATATATCAAACCACTTCACAGTCACAATCGATCAAAAAATGCCTACCTTTACTGGTGAAATATGAGAATGAGAGACAAATCCATGTACATTCTCAATCTGCGACAGGTTCTTCTCTGATACATGAACCAGCTCTGGACCTGTCACCTCGCTGGTAATGTGGGGAGAGCTGTGCTCCTGTGAAGGTGTATCTTCATCCTGATAGCGGTATTTCTGGAGAAAACATTAACAGAAAGAGATCAGTCCTCCAGAAAATTGTGGAAAGATTATCCAGGAAACCTAGAGAAGATAGAAATAATAATGTTCTGTCCCTGATGATTTCAGGGCAGTCAGATCTAGAGATGTAAGCTGAACCTAGTATTTTCAGTTTAAAGACTGATCCTATCCAAAAAACCCCTTATCCATTTTAGTCGTACCTAGAACTACTATAAAGTCACTTTTCTTTATGTCTATTTCTACACAGTACCTGTCCCCAGCTCCCTTTTCTAGGGAACTTCTCCCTTTACTTGTTTTGTCTTACAAATACTGATAAGGTGTTATTTATTACATTACACTAAGAAAGTTTAATAGCCAGCAGGAAGATGAAAAAACTGAAGTAAACTCAAACTATTTTCAATCATTTATATACATGTGTATGCATGCCCTTGTTTTCAATTTTTGCTGTCCCTGCGATATCAACATAGACATCACTCCCTTTCTACAGACAGGGAAAGTAAAACAGAAGAAAAGCTACTCATGCAGAATTGGTTTCCTAAGCTAGCTTTCTGTTCAATATATCATGTTGCCTCAATTCTAGTGTAAGCTTTAATACCCCATTATTTATATAGAACCATGTACAGAGACTGCTTACTGCTCATTTCACCTATTCCTAACAGATCACAACCAGCTCCAATTTTAGTATGAGTTAGCACCAATACACATGCTTATCTTCGGAAAAGAGGCACCATCACTCTGAATAGCAGAAACTGTGCCAGCTAGTTATTTACAACCTATCCTGCCTTTAAATAACATCAGCCTCAACAGCCTTTTTCCATGCTGATACAGCAAGTCTGCCAAAGTGGTGGGGTGTTTTTTTTTTGTTTAGTTGTTTGGGTTTTTTTTAAATCACCTTATCACCTAAAGTCTTTTTATTATTTTTTATATTGGGGTATCAACATACTAACTGACAACTGCTGATTTTCTTATGAAATTAACAAGTGTAGTTTTGCTACTAGGCAGGTTAGCCTTCCCCAACCTGGAAGCCCCACACAGAAACATTACTCAGTCCTATTAATTTCCATTCAGTTTCAAAGACCAGCGACTATTGTTTATCCACCAGGGAGGCACCCTAGCCTCTCCACCTGCAGATCTCTGCTGAGAGATATTAATGAAGTCATTGGCACACACAATATTTGTCTATACCGTGAATTCCCTGTTAACTGATCACCCAGCATCTGAAGACTCCAAAGCTGGCATGGATTCGCATTATAGACACACTCTGGGTAAGCTTCACCCCACTTTCACCTTTCTAGTCTCAGCCAATTCTGAGGCATTTTAAGTAGTCCGTAAGTACTCTTGGCAGTTAAAACCTGGAAGCTGAAGGCATGTAACTTTCTCCAGCATGGTTTACTGTGTCCATAAGATACACCTCAACATTTTGTAACCACACCTTGCATTGTTGTGATACTCCAGAGAAAATACATAAGCATTACTAGTTTACAGGGAAAGCATGCTACACTCTTAAAGGAATAGAAAAGCCTTCTAAATGTATAATGCTTTTAAAATTAGAAAAAGCTTTTTCCATTATTAATAACGTACATTTACGAGAAAAGGCATTTCTTGTTTCTTTAACAGAATTCTGAAGTGTACATAGCCTAGCTTTTTAGTCAACAGTTGTCATCTTCCTGATATATCATTTATACATAATAATCCAGTAACCACTGAATAGCAAATCCAATTGTCTCTATAACAACTGTCTATATGTCTGTATAATAATCACCTTCATATAATGAAGGAGGCAATATTACAGAGTTCTAAAATCTAGAAGATCAAGTACAAAAACTGCTTGAAATGAACCACCAGTTACCAACTGCTGTAGTGACTATCCAGTTCATTTTTTTCCACCCAGAAGTGCTCGTCTTACAGAAGACTATTTCTGCCATGTGGACAAAAAATTAATTCTGAGCAAGGCCAAACAGGACAGTTAAATTCTTAACAGCAGAAATACCTGACCCCCCACACCCTCCCCAAACCCTGGGGATGGCACCGTATTCCCCTCCTCCCCCTTTTTTCATTCTGGCATTCAGTATAAATCAGCAGAAAACTGCCCACTGTTTACCCCTCCTCTGCTGGGTTACATTTCTCCTGCATTACTGGCCCTGATGCACGCTGAGATTTAATGAACACCAGAGCCAGTGCAAAAGAGGGAGGAAACAAGGATGGACTTGGTCACTCCCTCCTTCCTGCCACCTCATTTGACCAACATGAGATTCCTTGGAGACAAGCTCCCTTCAACACTTAAAGGAAGCTACTTATATTGTTGCATTTCCACAGCCCACTTTGCTCTGCCCAGTCACAGCCTACCTTACAGCACACTATCATCCTCAAAATCGCCCAAACCCCTACCCAAGCACGTAAGTGAGGTACTGATACTGAAGAAATACAGCTTTTTAGCCAGTAACTGGTGAGATGTCAGATATCATTAAAGTTATAACCCTGATCTGTTTATGGAGTAAAAAAGTCTCCTGCCACACTGCTCCATTCAGCCCTCTTCTGTTGATGCATGAGATCAGGCTTTAGATTTTGAGAAATACTATGCTTCTAAAATGTTAGAAGCAAAGTAGAAGCAATACAAGCATTTTCCCCATAAATACCAATCATAAGCAAAGAAGCACTGTAGGGCAAAACAAGTAATTCCCAAAAGGAAAGCAAGAGTATTAAGACTTCTGTTATTAACACTTCCAGACCTTCTAACTTAACTGGATGGAAAAGGAGCAGTGGTGAGTGCTGACAGTGGTGAGAAGTCGCAATGGTCACTCAAAATAGTCTTAATTTTTCACATCCTCAACAGGCAGGCCTCCTGAGATGACCCAGCCAACCTAACAGCTCACTACTGACAAAAGATACACTCTTTCCTATCCCTATGGCAGTGAGATCGCTCAGCATTAGACTTTTCCCAATCATCTATTTTCTGAGAGTATTAAAAGCGTTTGACTTGTTTTCAACCTATCAAAACAAAACCTGAAAGGGGATGACATTAATTGTCACAGTAAGAACATTAAACATTAGCAACAGAAAAAGGATTAAAGGATAGTTTTTAAGCCAAAACCACAAGTGGACATTATCAGGCCACAAACAGTATCACACTGGAAATTAGAAAATAAACATCAGAGCTACAAGGAGCACGGAAAATGTCTTAAAACATCAGACGAAGCAGGAATTGTACTAGTTTAAAAGGAGCCTGCTCAGCTAGCGAAGGCAGCATTCAGCAATCTTCCTTTCCACAAGGATGACTGGATTTGGGATCCAGGATGTCCCTGTCAGACCTCAATCTTAAAATTGACAATGAAATACAGGAAGAGAGGATCTGAAAGTGGTTTAAGTTCACAGTTCAAACCAGATAAGATTCGATGGAAAGTTAAGTGCAGCATTCAGGTTTAAAAAAAAACAACACACCAAAAAAACACAAAACAAAACCACACAACACAAAACAAAAAACAAAGAAAATTGCACACACTGGTTACAGGTCTCAAGATGAACTTTCTTTACAGAATGGTTAATACTTTGAGGCTAAGCACAGAACTCCTTTATTTTTTTTCTGAAATCAGATACATCAAAAATAGTTATTTGGACACTCCTGAGTGTAATTAAAGAGTCCCTAGATTTACTTGAGAAACATTTATTTACTGAGATTCATCCAATGTATTAGCGCGTAAGAGAACAGATTATGTATGAAATTTTACTAGGTCAGTGTGTCATTACAATTTAAATTAAAAAATCAAAGAAAAACACACTGTAGCAAAGGATTATCTTTCATAGGATACACTGACAAGGTCCTCCAAGCGTCTCGAAAGAAAAAAATTCCAACATCTTAATCAAACGTGAAATTCTAATTGGATCCTGATACACTGCTCAAGATCAGAAAATATTTCCCAAATGCTAGTAAGGTTAACTTGACACTATTCAAAGGTTTTGGCATTCGTGTTTAACATACATGAACCAAAATACATACAGGATAGCGCTTCAAAGTGCAAGAAGAGGAGGACAAAAGACACATAGAAAAACAACATTCACCATACTACTTATTCTGAAAGATATCAAACCGTCCTTGGCCTTTGCATATGGTATAATACCTATACAGCGTATACATACATACAAAGCGATTTAGCTTCAAGGCATATCAGTACACCTTATAAGAGCTAGTTCTCCGTAAGAGGGGAAGTGTTTTGTACTTCATTACTGCACAGCATCATCTTCAATAGTTGCCCATTGACTGAGGTAGAGCACTCGAGTGACCTGGCACAGGCGGCAGCCACCATTCAAAACTGCCCGTCCCTTGAACAGGGATTCAGGCAATTATATCGTGCCAAGTTAATTCTGCTGCTACATGTGATTCAAAATCCCATGCTATTTGCACAAAGTTTCATTGCCTTAAAATCAACTTCATAGGCACCTAAAGATGCAGTTTCACAATCCAGCTGAGCTGATCCAAAGGGTAGCTACTGCCAAAAGGAGCAGGCCCCGCTCCATCTCTGCTGCTCCACCCGTACAGCCACGACTGCCTGCCCTTTGGCATCTGGTGCTCGTGTGAGCTAGTTCAGGAAGCTGATCCAGCACAAAGCTGGATTCAGCAGCATTAATATTCTGCTGTTTCAATGCCCTCAAGTGGCTCACAGCAAGACGAGGCTTGAGCAACGCTGGCAAAACAGGAAGAAAGGGAGGAAGACAGCAGATCAACCCATATGAGAGGGGCTAGCAGGAGACCATTTCTCTGCTTATAAACAAAGTATTTGAGTCCTGGGCACAACCTAGCTTCTGAGGAGACCCTGATTTGGAGCAGCCAGCCAAGGACTGCACAACACAAAGCGGAGATCAAAGGAAAGAATGAAGACAGATGTGCCGAAGCAGCACTGAATTTGCAGACAACCTACCTCAGATGCACATCTGGAAGTTTTCCAGCATTCCTCAAGTAACAGTCAAGCAACTTAACTATTTACGAACCTTCATGGACTGTTCCGTAATTAATAAAGGTAATTTTAAGTGAAAACTTACCATGTGCTAAAAACTTTATCGCATACCTCTGGATAGATACTGTCCTAAAGGATTCGGTTGTGAGTTTATAAGTGTGTTAAAATTAAGTCAACTAGTTTCTCTTCTGATGCAACACAGCTGACAGGATTTCTTCTAGAAGTCATCTAGATAGATGCTAGAGTACACCCCCAGTGAGTTTTAAACCAGTCACTGAATACTATAGACTAAATTATTTGCTGGTGATAACTACATAACAAAATCTATTTATTTTAGTAAAACAATGTCAATTTACATGAGAAGAAAATATTGTCCAAACCTCACCATAGGGATATCCAGTCATCATGTTAATTGTTCAGGCCCACAGCCTCCCTGCCCAACTTCATAAGCCTAGCAAAGCTAAATAAAATGAAAGTGAACAAAGTATTGGTGACGTAATATGTATGGAAGACAAATACAAAAAGATTTTGCTGAAATCTTATAGCAACACTTTTCAAGATACAAGTCATACTTATTCATGAAAAAAGAACAAAAAAGCTTAGCAACTCAGTGGAACAAAGATCTAGATTTAGTCTGTCTGAGCTCGTGTACACGTTTTAGATTGAAGATATTTCAAAAGAAACACAGATTAGTATATAATCTACCTACTGGAGATAATTAAGTTGTGGTTTTAGATTTTTCAAGAGTTCTTCTAACAATGCATCTCACTGAAACAGAACCAAAAGGAAATCAAATGATCAAGGAACTTCCTTACAACCCTGTGCCTTTAACTAAGGACACATCTCCACGTCAGCATATAATTCTGATGCTTTATAGATTCAAGCTATATGAAATTTCATGTTCATGGAAAAAAAGAGAATCAGTCAGGCAAATGTGTCCTTAGCTACCTGATGATATAATAACAAAATGAAAGACAGCAGTAACTACATTTCTCTTCAGGATGGGATGTGCACTGAAGTCCAATTCCTGTTAGAAGTACACACCAATCCAGTGCCTCACATGAAAACCAGTTTGGAAGCACAATAATGTATGTTCTGTGCACAAAAAAGTGATACAACAGTTTTAATATCTGAATGCAGGGGAAAGAGTGCTTAAAACCCAAATCACAATTTGGCCTTCTCTCCTCTACTCTCCCCTCCTCTTCCAGATTCTAATGTTCCCAGCCACGCAACCATACAGTAACAAAAATAAAGCAAAATTAGGAAAACAAGCAGTCTGGACTTATATAGCCTGTCTCTAAGCTTTCACTTTAACTGTACAAGTCAAGTCCATACTTTGAAAAAGGGGTAAGAACAAAGCAAAGACACGAACAAGTAGAGATAACCATCAGAATTTGATAAATAAATAGAAGCTAACAGTGTCAGAGCCTCTCTGATGCAGTAAGGACAGACAGCATTATAAAACAATGTGGCTTTAGACCACTAACATATGCCTCTCCAAATTTAAATAGTTGTCCTCGGTTCTCTCACTGATCCAGTTTAGAAGTTAAACTGAATCTGAAAGGACCCTTCAAAAGATCATTCCAACAACTGAAGTTGTTAGGAAACACTGCTTTGCATTCAACAGCTCAGCTCCTGTATTAAAGAAACCGGGAAGCAATACGTTAAAAACAAATGACTAGAAAAATCTAAATACCTACAATTCTTCTCACAAAGTGCGCCACTCTCCCCAAAAGCCAGCCCACGCCGCTCTCCCCAAAAGCCACAATGAAGTCAAATTTCACAGGATCTTGCTGTTGCCATATTTTGTTTAAGTCTTCGTGAAAGTCTATTAGAAGTCAGAAATAAGTGAAGCGCCTAGGAAGGCACAGCAGCATCTTCTTCTTTGAGGAAATCAAAAGGACATAAAACAAAGTATGTTCCAGGCAAGCATTCTCCTGTATACAACTCGACCTGCTTAAAAGCTGCAACTACGAGGTACTGACACACTAATTAGTCTGTAAGTACAAACAGAACAGACCCAAGTACAGAAGTACTATTAACTTTGTTACCAAGCACAGAACAAAAACGCTATTCCCACATCTACTAGCAGCTTTCCATCCTCTCACATTCTCCTTTAATGAGTGCTCAACAGTAAGATTTTCTCAACAGTAGGTATCATGCTCACTATTAAATATAAGTTATTTCGATATTGTCCTATGTAATTAAACAAGGAGTAAAAGGGGGGGGGGGGTTAGAATAGGAAGGTACTTCTGACTTAACTTTTTTTTTTTTTAAAAAAGACTCCTGAAGAAAGCTAACTGAGATGAAGGCATTTTATAAAGATAAGTCTGTAAGTAGACTGATGTGACAGTGTCACATTAATGCAAGTGAAATAAAATGGGAAGCACACACACGGTCAGACTGGAGGGAATTCCAGCTATGAGTGTTTTTCTCCTTTTCCAGAAACGTTTGCCTGGGGGGGTCAAAGCATTCTCAGAATTCAAAGCCCTTAAGAGTGCTTTCATGTCTGTATTTTCTAAGACATCTTACTATGGCATCTTAGCCACACTTTAAAATGTATACTCTGAAAAGTCCATAATGTAATTATTACAGCAAAATCTATCAGGAAGTATTTTCAGAAGGACTAGCCTACCTCTGATCCTGTCAAACCCATCAGATTTCACCAACAAGCCTAACAAACGCACTGGCTCAGTGCTGAATTCTTCTAAAATCTGCAACTTACAGACACAACACGGAAAAGTCCATTTTCCCAAGAGTCAGGTTTGCTCCTTATTTATTGCTCCTATATATTTATATATTGCTTCCTTATATATTGCGCCTAAACATTTACTTATTGTCCTAAGATTGCCACCACAACTGACTTCATTAAGGGACGAGGTGTTGAATGTCAAATTTTTCATTTTAATGCCAGGTCAGTATATTCATATATAGGAATTTTTTTGCATTCATCATTAACTTTTTTTAAATGAAGAACTTTTCAGCTATTTTAGAATCTAAGTTTACTTGATAATTGCTAAGCTAACAGCTGGGTGCATTACAAAAAACAAATAAAGTCTAGTTGTAAGTAAACAATAATTCATATTGAAAGGTGGAAAGTCTGGTTAACACAAAAGAAATTTAAGCAATGTAAAAGGAGAAAATACATGTTCAGGTATTTTCAGACCTTGACTTATCACAGAAAAGGATATTCAGTGTTACAGTTCAGGCCTCCGTACATGAGAAACTGAATGAATTGAAATATTAGACCAGAAATTAAAGCAAGCTGGGTTTTACTTTTAACACAAGTCCAGTACTTTTGAGTAATCCCTTTTATTCTCAAGAGCGCTAAGTTTCTTTTAATGAGTAAATAAAGATCTCTAAAACAAAAAACATAACATTTAAACACAGATACAGGAAACAACCTTTTATAGATGAGTCCTTCCCCCTCCCCCCTTAAAGACTTCATTTTGTTGCATCTTGAATAAAACTACATATAACACATCAATTCGGTCACAGTGTTCCATCATGAGATGTACAGCTGCACAGCTGGTGTTAAATGCAAGCATCTAGGCAATGCTTCGTTTCATTGACATCCAGAAGTGGTATTACAATTTAAAATAAATGCAGGTAACAAGAACAGAAATATTTGCAGTGAAGGAAGTGAAGCAGCATACCTGCTCTGGAATGCCAAGGAGCAAGACATGCTAAACAGAGCAGTCAAATTGTTAATGCTCTTGTCATGTGGTCAAAAAAAGAAAAATGGAAAATAGTGCATTCATAGAATTATTTGCATAAGATCAGTTTTTTCTGCATGTAAATGACTGAATACCTTATCCTCCATTCCTGTTCCATACAGGCAGCTGTTCCAACATATGCTGTCATTGAGATATTGACCCTTCAGTTTTTCAGTAAGTTACAGCATTCAAAAACGTATCATCTCAGAAGATAGCGGTATTTTCTATTTACTGCAGCACAACCCTGCAACTTTTCTTCCAAACAGAGAAAATAGTAGTGTTCAAAATCTCTGTATTACTAGCAGGTCAGAATTATTTAAAACTGAAAACATTCAGTTCCTTTGGGATTTACATACTACAAAGTACACACACTATATTACCGGCTATACATTTTTATTTGGATAGAATAAAAACCCCACACTTAAAATATTTTGTTGTCCAGCTATTTTAAGATAACTTTAGAAAATTAACCGCACTTGAGGTACCATTTGTCTGCGAAATTCACTTCCATCTCTAATATTCTATACCCAAATGACATTACAAAAAATCCACAAGAAATCTGCCGGTGGTGTTTTCCATCAGGCATTTAACCTCCCCCTACGTCCAAGGGCCACCCATCCCTGCAAGTAAAACCAGGCTGGCCTCGGCCAGCAAGGCCCCACGCTGCTCAGCAGCCCACTGCAGCACTTCCTACCGTGGGCTGCTCTCCCGCACCCACCGCGGCTTCTCGCACCCACCCGGCACCCCAGTGCTAACCTCAAAGGCAACACACCACACATGTTGTCACTTTAAGAGGCTGTGCCAAAGTTTCTGAAGTACTTTGTGACTTGTAGGACAGTAAGAAATCATTAATACACTTAGATATAATAAAAAGCCATAGATGTGTAAGTATAATAGCAAATGCAACCATCGGTCACATCTGACAATGACTGAAGTGCAGTTTCCAGATATTTTTGGTTTGCTGTTAGAGTGAAAAGCAACTCTTATCTCCAGCTCAAAAGGCAAAAATCATAGTAGCGTTTTCATCCTTCCTTCAAATGGCTTTTTCCCCCAAGTTTAAGTTTTAAATAACAGACTGTGTTCTAAGAAAAGGATCTGCAGCTCCACAGTAGGAAAAAAAAATCGCAATTTTATAGCAAAGAGTTTCCAGTTTACAATTAAAAATGCTTTGACTATTGGAAGCATAAGCAAATGCAAAAGAGAGCAAATGACCTACTGGAGATTAAATGAAGCATTCAGCTTTAAATTTCACAGTAAATCATTCACGTTATCAAAAGATCCAGAAAAATTCAGATTCCTGCCTCTCAAACTAGGTAACATTTATGCAACATCGACAAGATTGTGCTTTATGTATGTATATATAAAACCACAACATATAATATGGTTTACATCTATATAAAAATATTTGTATACACATGTGGATGTATTTATAAATATCTGTACATATATGCAGATATTTATACACACACAAAATTGTTCCCATTTTATAAACACACTTCAACACACATCCATTTTTGCTAAAAATGGACACCGGCTTGCATGCCAAATAACTTTGACACAAAAATTTCTGAATCTCAAAGTAACTTTACACATAATCAACTGTAAAGAGGCTTTCCAGTAGTTGGTTGTTCCCACCATATCCTTCAGATTATCTCCTAATTTTACCGAAAAAGCACTTCAGACATGACACTGAATACATTCCATTTACTATTCCAAGAATTATCAAATTATATTTTTTATTACTCTGAAAGCCAAACAGCTGATTTGGTCCTAAGATGACTAAAAGCCTGAGGGCACTGTTAAACCCAAACCTGCCACTAACAATTCCTTCTATCAATATGATGTCAGGAGGCATTTCCAGTCCTGCATCTCAGGGCAAGTCTCCTGTGTATTTAATTCTTTACAGCTGAAGAAAATGAAAGCCAAGTGCAATAAACTGATTACATGATGATTAATGCTGATTAATGGAGAATGACGACATTTTACATGCGGCATTCAGTAAATTCAAAATGTTGTTCAAAGGGATCTTTAAGCAGCAGGCATGATAATTCCCTACTTCTGTCACAATCACCAAGAGCCTTCATAACCAACTAATGCATGGAACAAATTACATGCTGCTTAAATCAAAATTTAAGGTACGGTTACGTTAGACATAACGATAGTCATTAATCATCCTAACCAACTCTTTATATTTCCAGGAAAGTCCTCTTATAGACCCACCTTACATCCAAACATTAAAGATATTGTGTTGTTGGTACATGCTACTTTACAGTGGCATAGCATCGGAGAAAAACAATCCAAGTTTTTTATGCTAGGTGACATCTTTTCAGACCCTGGGCACTTCAATCGATCCGTGACCGAGATTCCAGAAAAATGCCTCTGTAAACGCTGCTTGCTGCCTGTCTTTGACATTTAATCTAGGTCCATAGTGTTCAAAAATAAGCCTTCATATGAAATAGGTTGAATCCTTCAGGAAAAAAAAAAAATGCTTCCCATTAGAAACTGGCTCTTGAAAAAAGCAGCGCAAGAAACCCCGTGTCCATTTAAAAAAAAAAAAAAAATCCGAGTCAGCTTTACATTTAATGATGCGAGCATCAGCAGGAGGCGACAACCGCGCGGCGGCCCCGGTCGGGCCGGGCTGCTTCCGCCGGCGCCGAGGCGGCGGCCCCGCGGCAGCTCCACCTGCTGCGGCGCCGGGCTGCGAGCTGCCGCCGCCGCCCCCTCCGCGGGCGCGGAGCGGCCCGGCCGCAGGGCCCGCTGCCGCCACCGGGCACGGGAAAGCCCGGTCCCAACGCGAAGGTGCGGGATCAGGGAGCCGGGGAAGGTGGCGGCTTAACAGCAAGGAACGCGCTGACCTGCACTTCGCAGCGGCTCTCTCCAGCGAGGAGCAGCAGCCCACGAAATGAATAGCTGTGGGCTTTTTATTCCCCGTCTTCAAACATTAAAAATGCAAGGTTATTTGGCACAGGTTTAAAAAAAAAAAAGAGACTTTACTGACGAATAAAACTCCTCGTGGTCTACCGAAGTAATAAGGAAACAGCTACAGAAGTGTATGAATTTCAACGGATTGAAATGAGAAGCTGCATTTCCCCCTCCCCCCCCCGGTTGCCTATAGGAAAGCATAAATAATCTGGTCTCTGCATCAGTGTGGTTAGGAGGAGCTCTTGCTAAAGTGCTTCCTTTCAAGCAACTGCGCGTGTGACCACTTACAAGTCAAAACAGTTCGGGGCGGGGGGGGGAAGCTTTTTCCTTAACTGAAGTAAATATAGTCATTGCCTTCTAAAGATTTCTTTGCTGTATGCTAACAAGTCTCCAAGATACTAATTTCTTTTAAAAAGATTTTTTTTTTTGATCAGGCTTTATTATAAGGATACAAAAAAAGACAATAAAGTTCAGAGGTCCCTGCTGCAAAACCTGAGATTTTAATACTTTTTTTATTTTAGCATATTACATTACAGAATTTGATCAAAACCATACCCTTCTGCGATTTCTCTCTTCTTGTACCATAAACTAATAAGCCGTTCAATGGACTATCATGTTAAACCCATCACATCCATTTTTAATGGCATGTGAATGGCATTTTTAAAAAAGCATTCAAGACTTCCAGAGAACAGTCTTGTTAAATCTCCCTCTCCTCTTAAAAACGGCTGTTCACTTAAGGTTATACCTCCAGCAGCCTGCTGTCCCTTTTCTCATCTCCCTTGTACTTCATCTGGTTAACCTGATAAGCCCCTCTTGAGGGAGAAAGTTTAATGCAGTGTAGAAGTGACATGCACACTTACAGCACCAGAATCGGGTAGCTGCATAAATTTTGTCAGTCGTCTTTATATAAACGTGCAGATTGAGGAAACCAAAACTAAGGCAAGATGTCTGGAGGGAGAGGAGGGAAAAAAAAAATATGTAGCTCAGCCCACAGTAAACCTCAAAATAAACTTCATTTGCATGAAGACCTCTTTCTTAGAAGATCCATAGACTACAGAGGACAGCATTTCCATACTAATAAGCGTAGTTTTCTTTCCACTATGTGCGGTGATTTACATCTTCTCAGCAACTAGCCTTAGACCTGGTTTGCTATGGTAGGTCATTATCTGCATGCAAGGACAGCAACAGGGGCAGGACCAAAAGCAAAAAAAAAAAAAAAATTGCAAGTGTCCTGAAGTGTCCTACTTAAACATCATGGAAACAGAAACAAAGATGCAGGGAAGACAGACACTACGTTTAGCTAAGTTATGCTCAGTTTTACCTGCAGGTACATTCAAATTCAAGGAGAGTCCGAAGTGTTTAAGAAAAAAAAAACTTAAAAGTCTATTTTTCTTCAGCTGGTTGAGGTTACGTTATACAGGCCTTTGTCTGAAGAAACAGGACACCACAGAACTAAACGCATACTCAAATACCACTCCAAAATGAAACAAAAAATGCACAAGGGGAAGACACAGCCGTAGACTGTGGAGACTCCTGCTCCCCAGAGAACACAGGGATGTTCCTGTCCCACAAAACACCTTTTCTATGCACCACAGGTGAACAACCCAGCTAATTTCCATAACTCTGTTCAGTGTTATAATTTAATTCCTTACAAAAATAATATAGAGTCAAGCACATGCCAGTTTCATGACCACAAATAAAGCCAAAGAGCCAAAAACAGTTTCTGAATGTTACAGAAATAGCCCTTTGCAATATAGAAAGTATAGAGCTCTAATGTGCCATGGGCATAGAAGAATCAGAAAGAGGAAGATACGGTGTGCGCATCTACAAAGGATTCCATCAGTAAGATAAAAAAGAGAAAAGAAAGCTTAAGTAACTTCAGGCAGTTACATGTACATTGTTGATGAAGACTACGTAAAACATCTGACTCTTTCAGCCATGCATTTGCAGCTGTAAACAAATAGAATGGTTACACTGCAAAACTGTCCTGACCTTTATACAAAGACAGAAGAGTATCACATCTCACCATGCACATGCTTAAGAAAAGCAGCCTTTAAGTTTGTCAAATTAAAACATATCCCTGTATAGTTTACTGACTAAATCTAGAGATCTAATTGTAATGAGAATTTCACTTTCTCAAAATAAATTGTACTTATGGAAGGCTTTTATTGTAAATATGAATAACTAATGATCTCAACTTCATATTTCAAAAAGCTTTGTGTGTTATCATGCAGAGAAAAACACATCTACTCAGAATATCTGGGAATCTAGTTCAGAGCTCTAAGGAGACATAGCCGTATTTATTCATTTTTGAACTATTGTTCCGATTCAAATTGAAGGTTGAGTTAGTGTTTGAAAATACAAAATCTACAGAAAAATATTTACATTTCACGGCTTAAGGAGTGAGAGTATGTGAGAAATTCAGCAAAAGCTCCAAATGCTTTCAGCCAACTTTTACTCTACGTATCATGTCTGGCAGAACGGGTCCCCTTCTGTAAAAAAATGCCTTATACGGAAAAAGTACTAATTTCATCATTCAGGTCTAGTCTCCCTTGGTGTGACAATTATAACAGTATCATTACAATTACTGTTAAACTAGCAACATACACATACCTTTTTGTGTCTGCATACGTCTGATCAAACACTATACACCTACTGTACTGAGAAAGCTATAAACTAGAGAAACTTTAAAAACCAGAGCCCTTAAAAAGTTTTAATCAAAGTAAGTTTTGCTGTTGGCTCAGATTTTTACCACAAATTCACACAGTTCTGTCATCCCCCCAAACTTGCAAACTTCCCCGAAATCCACTCACAAACCTAGCAACTTCACCTCTCCTCCTCCTTCCTCTCAAGGAGGATAAGCATTCAAGCAACTTTGCTTTCTTTCATGCAAATTAGCATCTATTGAATACAGAAAAACAAAAGCCTAAATTCTCTTCCTGCCTAGGACAGTTTCACCTGACATTATACAAAGAAACATAAGAGTCACAGCTTTAAATAGGAAAATCTTAAGATAATTTAAAACTTTAAAATTGATGTTTACTTTAAAGTGGTATCACTAAAAGTGACTGTTACCATGCTATGAAAACACTACAAATGAGTTGTTCTTATTTGGAGTTTATTCTGCATGTTTACCTGGCAATAACTCATCTTTATACATGGTCCCCACATGCCCAATGAGAATATCCCTAAGACCTTCAGTAAGCGAAGACGACTAATTTGTTACTACCATAAAATGAGAAAGCTGCTACATCCAAGATTCCCAGCAGTATCAGTACTGGATAGGCAGAAACTCAAGAGTTAAGCAGCACCAGAAAACATCACCACCTGTTCAGAAACTTAGTGCTTCCCTTCAGCATTTGCCTACTAATCTTGATGGATGTGAATACCAATGCTACATAACTTTGCATTTTTTTTTTAAAAAAGCGAACAGCAGAAAAAATAATTGGTAGATAAAACAGGGCAGTAACTAAAAGCAACACTGACTTATAACCAAGCTCTCAGGTGTAAGTCTTATGCACTTGCAGACTATACTGAAGAGCACAGTGAAATCCACATAGTAGCACCCGTTCCCTCCATCCCATGTTCCACCCATATCCTCATACAGCACAGGTTAGGAGCCAAGCTCATAAGAACTTAGAGACCTGGAGTTTTTAATGACATGGGTAAGTGAAGGTCTATCTCAACAAATTAGCAACTGTTCAGAATACCAGCCTGAAGGGGAAGAGACTATACTGCCCAAGATATTTCTTCAAATAGGATGTGTCACAGAGTCACAGAAAGGCCAAGATTGAAAGAGACCTCTGGAGATCATCTAGTCCAACCCCCCCTGCTCAAGCAGGGTCCTCTAGAGCACATTGCCCAGGATCACATCCAGACGGGTTTCAAATATCTCCAGGGAAGGAGACTCCACCTCTTCTCTGGGCAACCTGTTCCAGTGCTCTGTCACCCTCACAGTGAAGAAGTTTTTCCTCACGTGTCCTCAACATACCACAGCAGGCACCTGCAGCCTGGTGGGACTCTAGTTTATGTCCCTCTCCCACAGGAGCCTGAATTGGTATGCTTCCAAGATACTTAACCCAGAAAAAATCGCATACGCCAAGTCTCCCAGTCCCTTTTCTACAGTCTAAACATAGAAGTTTTTCAGCATTAGAATTATTTAACTCTAAAACTATTATTTTAATCAGTGGGCTACATAACCTTGGTCTGTACAGATCACCATTTGGCCTTGAAAGACAACACAGGATTGCAAAGTTAATCTGTGCAAAGAAGCTTGGACACCGGTTTAAAAGAAAGCTCTAAACTAATGGCTATAACTGTTTCTTACTCCAACAGTAGTAATTTTGTAAGCAATTTCTATTAAGATAAATGAAATTCAAACACTAGTTTTATAAAAACTGATGTCTGGTGCAAACTATCTATTAGCATCCATGAAGCTCTCTTTGCCTTTGCCACTGTAATCCCCTGAAATGTCAGGGGACTGTCCAAATGGATTTTTGAGAAAGCAGCCAAAAAAATGTGCTACTTGTTTCTGCATGCTAAATTGCCAGAAAAATCATTTGCACAGTATTTTCAGGCAAACAGGTTTATTTATTAAAAACACCATGAGCTGAAAATTCCCCTTGCAAAAGATAGCTTTAGCAGCTACCTTAGAAACAGCAGCTTTTTTTTTGTCAGCTTGGCAGGTAAACACATTTACAGAAGTTATATCAACAGCCATTGCTGTACCTTACAGGGTGCTGTACCACCACCCCCCCAAGGGAGCTTGCAAGGGAGCTTAATGCTCTCATATACGCAAACTTTGCGGTGCCCACTCAGTCTGAACCATATGTGCTCAACACAATCATCACTGAAAGCACAAAAACTGAGAGAATCCCTTCTATTGTTTTGACAGGACCAACTACAGCAACAATAGAAAAATCTTTTCTGGGACAATCAGCACATTGTCAATGCAGCTCTTTGTACCTTAAGTTTCCAACATCTTAGAGGATACCATAGCCCCAATAACTTCAAAAGGAAGGTGGAATATTATTTTGGAAACATGAATTTGATTAATAGTGGCATTTTTCAAAACTTGCCCCGCAGTGGCACTTGAGCCCAGAACAGGTTCTATGAATAGAAACTTTTCAGTGGGTGT
Organism: Struthio camelus; assembly: GCF_040807025.1. Lineage (NCBI taxonomy): Eukaryota > Metazoa > Chordata > Aves > Struthioniformes > Struthionidae > Struthio > Struthio camelus. The sequence goes on from NC_090950.1 coordinate 18,020,617, forward strand.
TCGTGCTTTTCTTCCAGTTTATTCCGAGGCTTAAATTGTTAAGCAGAAGACAGATCTAGGACAACATTCCGGTGAGCGTCCTTCATAAGCCTTGGTAAGTCAGGCCAAAAACAGACAAGAATACTTTCCTTCCCCACTGAATGACCATTATTATGGGCATTTTTATAAACTTGCTTTTGGAGCTCTCTTCGGTCCAAAAGAAAGGAGAAAAACTACTGCCATACCAGAAAGAACCCAGAGGTGCCTGTGTTATGATGTACTCTATATGTTAAAATAATCAAGCTTCAACACAGGAAACGCAAAATAACGACACTTGAGCATTCAGAAGCAAACCTTCACAAAAAAATAGACCTCCTTGACAATTAGCACTGGACTGAACTCTTAGGAATTTAAAGTGTGATTTCAAAGGAAAAAGGCGCTTTATTTAATCATACCATTCAAGTGTCCTGACCCATCCTGTCCCCTCCCCTGCTTTTTAGTAATTCTAAAACAATTGGTTAATTTCAACCAAATGTACTGCAGGGGTAGAGGTCTGGGAGGACAGCAATTACCTGCAAGTTTCCTAACAGTAGGGGGCAGGTAAGGAGGTAAGTAACAAAAAACTCCACTGAAGTGGGGGAAAAGGTTGCATAAGCAACAATATTCTTCTCCAAGAACTGCCTATCAAGGATACTAAAGGAGGGAGGAGAAAAAAGAAAAAGCTTCACAGTTTAGTACTGCAAGATGCTGGCTCACCCCAACAGAGAGTTACAGGAAGCCATGCTTTATGAGGTGCAAGGCCCTTCAAATGTCATGCTTTGGAATTTAAAATAGCCAGAAGTTGAATCTCTTCCTCCTCCTAATGTTTTTAAAGTGTTTTAGCAGTACTGGAGCACACATCTAAGTCTTTACAGTTTCCACCAAAAAAGTTCTTTAGAAGTAGACAGGTTACAGAAGTGACTAGTAAGGCTGCTGTGAAATCCATAATCCAGCCTTATTACTTCCTAGCTGGAAGCTACCAGCATTAGAAGAACACCTTTAAAGGGGGCTATGACAGTACTGAAAATGATTCATTTTACAAGACTTCAAGCTTGACCCAATAACAAGGATGTAAAATGCAAAAGATAAAGATGATACCAGGATTTTCTTCCCATAAGGCTGAAGTCTACCTGACCTACTCTGTCCAACTCACAGAGAAAAAGGAGCTTGATTATGTTGGTAACTCCACCTTTAAAGGCAGGGGGGAAGCACATGCGCGTACATGCGCGCACACACACACACACAGAAAGAGACCCCCTGCACTCTAATTAGAATACAACCCAAAGGAAATGCTCCCCCAAAACTAAAATACTACATTATTTCAAACATCTTTGACATGTCTAGAAACAGTACGACCTGAAAAGACCTTCCAAACTGAAGAACCATGAGATCCTTGCAAGAGTTAGGATATCATTCAGAAACTATCGCTGAAACCATTCTTATAGTGAAAGGATGCGATTTTTCAGGAGTTGCCTTTGATGTGTTGCTCCCATCTGTCCACAGGAGGAAGAAAAAAGTACATACATTTAGACCTATATAGTCCCACCCAACCATCAGAAAGATTTATAGTGAGCAACAGACATTTAATCCCAAAGATAAAACTGATCAATATAAAAGCTGATTAGGTAGCAGACCTTTTCTGAGGGACTGGAAGGCTTCACTCCTTTCTCTCTGCCCTCCTCCTCCCACCCTGACTTCCAAATGCAGCTTCCACCCATTTTGAGGTTGACATGGATGGACTCTAAACTCAAGCGATAAAGACTGTTCATGATCTGAGGCTATTCTCTCAAGGGTTATAGTTAGTAGAAAAGACTGGATCCTGCGTGGTATGATTCAGATTAGCTGAGGCTACTCCTCCCAGTGTAAAGGGCAATTTGGAGCAACGATCAAGCCAAGTCCTGCAGTTGTACCCCGGAGGACTCGGATGGCTAGGCTAGAGCACATCCTCCCAAATGGCAGTTTCCCGAGGCATCCATTCATTAGACTGAGACAGAAGGCCAGTCTGATTCAGCCTGTCATGCAAAAATCATTGGTTGGGGAGTGGAGGGAGGAAGATAACATCTTCTAAAGGATTACTGCAGACTGAAGGATTTTCATACGCTCTCCAGCAACTGAAGGATTGCTCGTAATCTTAGTCATTTTGTTTTATCTCTTGAAAGACAAGAGCTGCTTTTGGAGCAGCAGTTTTCAGTAGCGTACCACTTCAAATGGTCCATGCAGCAGAGTTAAGAAAAACAGCACTGCTGTTTAGTGACTTTCAAACTAGTAATCAAGCAACTGTGCCTCCATTGGCAAGATAAGGGTCCATAAGTCTAAAAACAAAAAAAAGTAGGGTGAACATACTAACAACAAATGCCTTCTATCTGGTGAAATCTCACACTACTCCAAATTCATTTCAACATCTGTTCATGTCTCCCTTATACAATATCCAGAAGAGACAGCACCTTAGTGTGTTTCTGCACTATTGCTTTGATGTAGCACGTTCAGAGCAGGAGCTGAAAGTCTCTCATAGCAAGATCAATACCAATACCCTCCACTGTCTCTGGGAACAACCTTCCTGCTGTCTGCAAACACAAATCAGACTTCCACTGCCTAAAAAAAAAAAAACACAGAAAAAAAACACACAGAAACACACACACACTGAAAACAGATCATGGCTCAATTAGTGAAAAGTAGTTTACCAAGAACAAGACAGAATCTAAGCAGTAATAATATTCCACTGATGCACAAGTATCTGCCATACATGTCTGCATATCAGGAGGACTATCACCAAGTTCTTTAAGACAACTATTTTTTAAAAGTCTTCTTTGCACCACAAATCTAGTATCATGTTTAAAGAGGGAAAACCACAAATCTAGTATCATGTTTAAAGAGGAACATTCCCACAGTGTATTTCTCCTGTCATTCTAACAGATTTGAACATTTCCAATTCAAACATTTAGAAGTCAGGGGGTGACATCTTCCTCTAAAGGAAGATGAATATATCCCTAATGCTACTCTTTAGATTCTTATGGATGGAAGAATTTGTGAGCTTGCATTCCAACTTTATCCATTTGTCCATCTTAAAGTGCTAGAGGAAAGGGCTAAGAAGGCTGTCTCAGTCTAGACAGGAAGGGTGTTGGTCATTCACACTTTGTTATTAACTGAGAACAGATAAGGAACACTGCTATTTGGGCTGGAAACAAAGCTGTTTGCAAGCCACTGACACTCCTGCTATCGTCTTGGAACCAAAACGCATAGTTCTTGAGGGGAGAGTTGCAAAAAGGCACAGGAGAGACAGCTAGCAAGAGACCAAGGATCTGAAGAGCTTTCAATAGGGCCCCCCAAAGCTTTCTTATCTACAAGGCTAAGGACTCAAAGGTAGACAAATGGATTGTTACACAAGTTGAAGATTTGCTAGACCACCAGGCTCAAAAAGAAATAATTAGAGTGATATCTGGTTAGCAGCTAGTAACAAGCAAGAGTACCCCAACGATAAACACGAGGGTCCATATTGTTCAACATTTCTCCAGTTGCAGGAACGACGGCACACAGTGCACTGCCAAGCTAACTGACAGACAACACTCAATTAGCAGGGCTAACAGCAGGACCTCAGCAACCTTGAGGACTGGGCCAGGAGACACCTCAAGCAGCTCAAAAGGGAGCTGCTCCATGTTCTGTAGCAAGGGTAGAACACACGCATGCGCGCGCACGCACACACCAGGAAGCAAGTGACTGAATAGTAGCTCTGTTGAGACAGATCTGAGGGTCATGGATTGCAGGATGAGTAAGAGCCAGGGAGGACTAAGTTATTTAGGGCAGAACCAATATAGCTGGAAGAAAGTATCAGTTCCCTCCAGCTGTTTTTAAGATGTATTTGCCCAATATTTCTGGTGTTGCTAGCACAGATTCATTCTCTTATATTGTGCCTATTAATACGGTAGCCAGTGCAGTAATACCTTCAGAACATACAGCTTGCAAATAAGGAGAAAATGAGTAATTGTAACAAGCTGAAAGGAAGGAGTTAGCATGTATTTTTTATGCCTTTTTAAAAAACTGCAAAACACAAGTTACAAATTAATCACCATGACAGAACAGCTTAAATGAGAAGTCTGTTGTTACGTGAAATGAACTTTAAGGTCTACAAAAAGGAATCTCAAATTACATTTTCTTATTGCAAGTCGAATTATCTTAATGCTAGCTAATGTAAGTTAAAAGATTTATTATCATAGTAAATATCAGTGTCAAATTAAAGCCAAACTTTGCCAAGAATTCAAGCAATGAGGCTTTACATCCTTTATTATTAGGAAGTGCCATTATCTTGACCACAAGCTCGCTCTAGTCTACCTTAGTTACATTTCGGCTACTAACTCCAAATCACTTGCCTCTTCCTCCTCCAAAACATCATCGTTTGAGAGGAGGCACAAGAAACATCCCTCGCTACAGTAAAAACAGTAAACGGATATACTTTGGGTATATCTGAAGATGACTTCAGGCAGTAGATGAAGAACCATGTCACACAATTAATAAAGGTATTTTGACAGGATTACAAGTACTTTAAGTCACTTGAGAAGGGACTTGTTCTTTCCCCACAGTGTCACAAGCTGATCAATTGACAAAGCAGTCACAACATGGAAGAAACTCCAGTTCCTTTTACTTGGCTTAAAATACTCCCATCATTGTGAAAGAGGACGTTTGAGGCGATCAAGGAATTCAAGGATACTATCTTTATTTCAGGTAAAAGGTTTTAAAAAAAAAATCTTTCAAGAGCTATTTCGAACCTGGAAGACTCACATCCAGTGGAGTCCTATCATTTCCCTCCCAAAATATATTTTCAAATACAGTAAAAAAACCTCATATCGGTGCTTGTCACTTCAGCAAAAGCATGAAAGTCAAGATGGGAGGAAAAGTACTTCTATGAACTAAATTAGAACTAAAATAGTAACTCTCAGAGAAAAATCAGAGTAGGTTGAAGTATATAGCATACTTTAAAGCTGTTCAACCTATCTGCTGTGAAATCAGACTTAGCTAAGAGTTAGTTTCTGCAAATTCTGCCGCACTTTTCTGTTGGTTTGGGGAAGTTTGTAACTAAACCAAAGAACCAGAAAGGCCATTATTCCTTTCCTCACAGGGAAGAAAAGGAATCCTTCTCTTTCCTTCAAAGAGAAGGAAAAGGAAAGAGCTGCTTGCTGCATATGTGAGACATGGGATGCATCAGTGGTTTCTGGAGGAGAGTCCAGCATGAAGAAAAGCTGAGAGGTTAGCCACAGCATAATTACTGCCACAATTACAGGCCCAACAGGTAACAGCACAACCCAGCCCCCTTCATCAACACCTGGTCAGCTGGGGAGTGGGAAGTTACTGGTGGGAGAGACCCTTGCTAATTCAACACTTGTTAACTCTTGTTTCAAAAAATGAGCTCAACATCTTTTCATTTTGAGAGTATTTGTATCATGAAGGATTCAAGTTACCTCACCTAACACTGGCAGAACATCTGAGGCTCTGATCAGCTTAAGGCTTCCACTGGGCCTCTTGAGTACTGGTTAAAGACACGCTAATACAACCAAACGGGAACAAAAAGAGGGAAGAGGAAGGGAAACAAACCTGCCAAACAACACACTTGTGTACTGTAGCATCCATAGGAGCCACACAAAGACAAAAGCAGGCAGACCAGAAATTGTTTTCGCATGTGTGGTGACTTTATCTGATGTAATAAAGGAAGTAATCAGGCAGAGTCAAGGACACTTTCATAGTACTTGGGTTGCTGAGGTCACACAAGCTTAACTTCAGCAAGGAGAAGGGAACTACAGTACACACCAAAGAGTTTTTTAAAAGCCCTTTAAAAACGTTTCATTGACAAGAACAAGACTACCGAAGAGTTTAGTGTGACCAATTCTCACATTACAGACAATGTTTGCCTAGGCTAACGAAGGCTGGGATAATCCAATAAAGGAAGAAATACAACTACTTCCGGATATCAGTTGCTTACAAAGGAAAAGCTTCTAAGCATCACAACCACATTCTCTGATAATTTCTTTTCAGAACTGCAAATAATATCCATGCTCATGAGGCGGTATGTCTACCAACAGCATTAGAGAATACCATACAAAAAAATAAACCTGGCTCATTTTAAGTCAGCTCAGATGCACAACACCTATCATCTGGGATGCAGTCTACTTTGCTCTTGGTCCTAAACTGGCTAGGCTTATTTGTGTGTTACTGCACCTGGGCTAATAACCTCTAACAGGACTGAGAGAGGGGGGAGAAAAACAACAAACACCCTCCCCCCCCACACACACAGTTTTATCACATACTTTAATGAAGCAAGCAAAATTTTCTATGTTTCAACAAAACCTGAGGAAACAGGAAGGAGAAAGCCCACAAAGAACTGTGAACTTCCTAAGCACTAGCACAAACAAAACACATTCATTGAAAGCTGTCAGATTTTAAACTGAGCTTCCCAAGACCCCCTTCCCAGCCCTCACTCTAGACTTTTTGGTGCTATAGTTTTCCTCTAGAGCAATCACTGAAGCTCCTAAAGAGTTTGCTAATTAGATTAGGACTCTTCAAGAGAGAGGTCATCTACACACAAGATAGGCTGGCCCCTTAAACTTTCATTATTCTCATGGCACTTCCTGTCTACATTCGCCACTAGAGAACACACTACATGAATAAAAGTAGTGATAGCGTCACTTGTAAAAGATTCTTTTTACTGGAAATTCCTACATCATTATTATTGCACCCACAGTATGGGAGAATAAAACATCATCATCCAATCAGTTGCACACTGCTGATCCCAGGAACATATTAACGTGCCAAAGTATGGTTGTGGGTAACCATTGCACTCATTCATTATGCAATATTAACTACTTTTATTTTTCATTCTCTCGTTCTAAAGACACATGCAAACTGATGAGGACAAGCAGTGAAACAGAAAACAGAAAAGAAACTCCCAGTACAACATTCCCATCATATAGGATCTTCACTACAGTAACAAGATAGGTCTGAAAAAATACAAAAAAACCCAGCTGGGGATAATTCTAACAAAAATTAGCACATGCTTATTTTTTGTGATGGATGTGAAAAGATCTGAATTGTATAAGGAAATTTCCAAAGCAATAGAGGAACAAAAGAACACTCAAAAAATATCAACCAAGGTCTTACAGCTTTATGATCAGCAATATTTTATGTCTGTCAATCCAACAACATAATTCTAGTTCAGTACACTGTAAATTAATAGCAGAATTCTGCTTTCCTCCCTACCTTTCAAAAACGGTCTCCCCATGCACTTCAAGTCTTGGAAGGCAGAGAAGCCCTGCAAAGTCCTAGAAAGTGCTTGTATTTGCATTCTCTCCCACTTCTGTTCATTTGAGAACAACTCTTTATAAACAGTAGGGGGCAGCATTTCTCCATTTTCACCTGAGAACATCCGCTTGCTCACAGTAGTCAAGGATGTAAAACACACAGGAGCCTACAGTAAACTATATTCCTTTTTCCAAAGCGTTCATTTTACAGGCGTTACACTTAGCCTTTAAAAAACAACACTCTCCGCATCTACAATAATATACACGCATCAGAATTAAAGCAAACAAAACCAAGAAAATACAAGTTGATTCTACCACAAAGTTTTTCATCTCCTTCATTATAGTCATCATCTGGCTCCCCAAAGTTTATTCTAGTACATTGTGGTTTATGAGCTGTAGCACACTGGTGAACTGATTTGTTTTGCTTACATTCTCAGTAATATATAAATGAACATTTCAAGTAATGGAAGAAAAGGTGAAAGTTTCTGGCTTCAATTAGGAAGTTGAAGTGATTATTTTGAAATTAACCTCCCTACTTAACACCATCAAATACACACTTGTAAGATCCTTTTAACTGGAGCGTGATGTTAGAAAGGGCTACAACGAAGAGTGCTTGCATGATTTCAGATGAATAACCATCTTCCTCTTTGGATCCAACCCAAATGTCATGATTCTCTTAAAATAATGCAGTGCAGGACACATTTTTCTGCTAAGTCTCGCACACAACCTAAATCTCTAATGAACAGCCTTATTACCCTTAAAGTGATCCAACTCTAATATAAAGGAGCTGGTTTTGTCTATATTGCTGGTATGAAAAACTTTTAATGGAACCACTTATTTTAGCAGCAAGGAACCTTTTTATTTCCAACTTTAGTTTATTTTGGCTTACTCTTTTTGTTCCTGTTTTAATGTCTTTCCATTTGAAAACTGACTTCTTTATTTTGTTAACATGTCCCTTTTCCATCTTTCTTCTTCTAGTCAAGACAGGTTCTTCCAGCCTTTTTTTCCCCCCACCCCATTTTGTTTACACTTTCCTCATCAGTCTAGTAGTATTTCTAGCTGTACATGTCAATAATCAGAGTTGTACTTACGTAACACTGCAAAAAATATACTGCAATGGTCTCCAAGGTGTACACACAACCAATTAAAAATAAGAGCAAAAGAGCAGCGATAATCACCATGCTACTTCTACCCCAACCTCAAGTTTCCTTCCATTCACCTGAATTTCAGTTACTCACATAAAACTACAGTTTCTGATCTACACAGCTAAACAGCCTATTAGGAAGAAAAGAAATAGGGAAATTCATGTATTTCTCAAGCAGAAGACAAGGCTGGTTTCCAGGAAGTTTTCTATTAACAACTATTAAGATGTATTTATCACTAATGGGTCACAAAATTAACCACTTCTAAGCTAACTGGAATTGTTACAGCATAAGCAGAGAAGCAGCAAACTTAAAATAAAAAAATAAAACAAAACAAAAAAAATAAGAAAAAGCAAGTAGAGGCTACCCAAAGCATTCACTAAATATCAGCCATTTTCTTAGACTGAAGGAAGATGAAAGCAGAAGCTAAAATACACTTTATGTAGTAAGCTACTTCTACTTTAGGCTGCTTGAATAAGAGTTAAATTATTATCAAACCAAACTGCAAACAGTATAAAGTTGTTTTTTTTTTTTTACTGCAGCATCACAATACTCAGCTGTAGGATTATGTAAGACATTTGTTCTCTTTTTTTGAGGAAATGTAGTTGATTAAACCACTATTTCACTTTACTGAACTGTGCTAAAGCAATCAAAGCAGATCTTCAGCCTCTATCATGTATGAATGGTTGCACTTTACCAAACATAACTGAAATAGTTTTTTTAGTAGAAAAAAGGGAACTGAAGGGTAAGAAGTCTTTTTCACATTTACAAAAAGATACAGGAATATACAACAAGTCAAATATCCACTACTTCTAATTACTACACATTTGTGGTGAAATAACAAATGTGTAAAAATAAGAAGCCATCCATTAATTCTACAAGAAAAATGGACTAAGTTCATGCATTACATATTCTATGGACTTCAGAGTTATTATAGGTATAAACAAAAAGCAAGCGCAAGAATGCAGAGTCTGCCTGTTCAGTTCGATATTCAGCGCTACCACACTTGGACAACGCGCTGTCCTGGCAGTTGTGAGAGCCCAAGTCACAGGCACCTCTGTAGCCTGTTGAAGAGCTCTGGAGCTGAAGATACACCACTCGCACACCATCCGCTGCATAAGCGATATGCAGACAAAGCACTTGCTCAGTGGAGTTACTTTCACTAGGTAATATTACAAGGTACCACAAACGCAGACAGCACCACAAATGCAGATAGCTGAATGCAACTATCATATTGACTATTGTTCCAACAGGAAAGAAAGAAAACGCCCCAGAGATGGATGAAAATCCACCGCAGTGGAGTACTCCATCTCAACAGCATGTTTGAAAGAACTTTAAACGGTGGCTGGCACACTCTGCCTCACTGAGATGAGGAAGGAGTAGAAGTCCTCAAAATACGTATCACAACTTACATGGCCCCAAATAAACCCACTTGTTAGAGCACATACACAAAGAGAAGTAATTCTAGTCGTCACATTTTCACACAACGGATGGGAGAGAATCACTCTTCTAGGCCCCAAGGGTTGTTCATGCTGCGTTGGGCAGCCAGATGAGTTCAGGAATGCTAATGACACCTGCTGACACTGACCTTTAAGGGAGCAGCCCTCAGTTATGCTTTTAACAAATATTAAAACTTGATGAAGTATCCCTCACTCCTCTACACCCAAGATGAGGCAGCATGTAATCTTCAAAGAACTGTCTTTGCAGGGGGCAGCAGGGAGAACAAAAGAGTATTTATATAACTAATAAGGCTGATTATCACTTGAACGGATATTCTGATAGTCCGCACCTAAAGCGCGTCTTCCACATTCCAGATTTTTCGTCAGGTAAGTACCAGTCCTAGGAATAATATTCAAGTAATGCTATTATCACATACAGTAATATGATTAATATCTCACTTCAGGTGAGAGAGGAAGTCCTTTTTTGTCATCAAATCTACACACCTCTGTCTACCAAAAAAAACATATCAGAGACGTTACATCCAACTATGAGCAAACCTACATTTGTTCTCCCACTGTTTTGCCCAGCTCCTCAATGGCACTCAATCTCCTTCCACTGTTACTGGCTCTCCTTCCATAGGAGACTATGCCAAAGCTGTTCTTGTAGAGAGTCCAGTTTCATGAGCAAAGAGACCAAACAGTTCTGCTACAGGAAAACCACGGCTTTCCTTCCAGAAATGGTGAGCTGTTAAGTCTGATCCCTCTACCTGCATTTCACAGGCAACTGAGCCAATTTAGTTGCTCAGCACTGTTCCCTTCTTCACCCCAGCAGCTACCTTCTGATATGCCTAATGCTCTTTAGACTTTTCCATGAGCTGCTTTAACTCACTAGCCAGTAGAAAAGCACATTGGGTTCTCCAGAGTTCCTAGGAGGTGAGCAGGAAAGAAGAGGAAGGTGGACTTGCTCTCAGGAGTGGCAACCCAAAAAAAAAAAAAAAAAAAAATCAGTTCACTGTCTCACATGAAGCCATTAACTGAATTCTTCCATAGGCAGGCAAAGAGGTACAGCAACTCCTGTGCTACTCCTGTTAATACTACTTGAAAAATTATCCAAGTTAAGATCATCAGCTCCTCTGAAATACACTGACACGATTCTGGGAGGGCACATGGAGTTGTGAAAATGCAAGAAACTGAGAACTAAACAGCACAGCAGCTGCTAAACTTTAAACTGCCCTACCTGATTTCAAGATAAAACTTGTCAGTCTGGGGGGAAAAAAAAAGAAAGCTAAGGTTGGGGGTGGGGGAGAAGGGGGGCAGGGATGCAAGTGCCATCTTCAACTATCTAATAGGTGATTACAGAGAAGGTGGAGCCAGACTTCACCAAGGTGCGCAGCAAAAACAGAAAGGGCAACAGAAAAGTTGCATCAAGGAAAATTACAACTGGGTATTAGGAAAAATAATTTTCACAATGAGGACAGTCAAACATTGGAACATGTCACCCAAATAAGCCATGTAATCTCCAGCCTTGGAGATATTCCAAACCAAGTAGACTGGGTTACTCAGAGCCTTGTCCTAACACGGAAGTTATTCTTGTTTTGAGTAGGGTGTTGGACCAGATGACCCCCTACCCCAAGAATCCTTGCATCCTAAATCATCCCTGACTCCATTTATATACCTAGACTAATTTCAATATAGTAATCATAATTTCTTCCATCTGCACTATTTGCAAGTATAGCTAGACAAGATACTACTATAAATCATTTTTTCCTACATGCAAGGAAGCATTCTTCTGACATGAGAAGTATTTGATCATTCCCTCAAAATTCTGAAAATTGCTCCTGTGCAGAAGAAACTCTGGATAAGCTAGATGATAGCTAGTTCCCACTTCAGATACTTTTCAGGGGTCATATTAGTTTTAAAGAGATCTTACTTGTGGGATTGACTTCAGAAAGTTACTTCTCTAGTCTCCTACTGCTGTGTTCACCACCTCCTCCAACCTAAATATACTCATACCATGCAATTTACTGACTCTGATGAGAACAAATCTTATCATAATTCAGTTGCTGGAAATACTGATATTTCAGAGGTGCCTTTTTTTTTTTTTTTTTTTTAAATACAGCTCTTCAGCCAGTTCCTAACTAAACACACCCAGAACAGACATAACAATGAGATAAATTCATTTATCATATATTTGTAGTATTAACTGACAGCCTCTACTTTTAAAACAAGGGGAGAGTAACTATGAAAAACACAGACTTTAAGACCTGGAGCAATCCACTTCACATAAACACATCATGTAGCTAGTCCAGCCATCCAGCTTCTTCTAGCATTCACCTTAACTCTAACGATTCAGAACTTCACCGATACCTCTCTGCCTGAGAAACCACACAGATTAGAAACTCTGCAAGGTTAATCAATGAAATAACCCCGCATGCATGTGGTTAGTTAGGAAGAGCAAGCCAGCATGTGTAAACAAAGAATAGCTCTAGAGGTGCCCTGTATACGATATGCCATGGGAAAAAAATATTGTAGAAGATTTATACTCTTGTCCTGTGTTTTACAGGAATCTGGTGAGACTGGACAAACCCATATAAGAGAGGACCCCTAAACATTCCTAGATACATAGCAGTCATACTTGGCCGAGGATGTCCTTGAGTCAAACTGGTGACTGCTGGGAGAAAGATGACCCTGAATTTAAGAAAAGTCCCTTAAAAAGAAGTTATATACAGAGGTTTTTGTTTTTTTTTTTAATATATACATGCAATAAATAGTCAATAAGAATAAAAACTTTCCACTGATCTGCCTTAGAGTGGTGAAACACACAGTGAGCAGCTCAATGAGGAGAGGTTCAGGGAACAGGCTTGTTCAGCCTGGAGAAGAGGCAGCTTCGTGGGGAGGCGGTAGCAGCATTCTACTATCTACCGGGAGACTATCAAGACAAGAGAGCTTGGCCCTTTATCATGGGGCACAGCAGGAGGACAAAAAACAATTTTCCAGCTGAGATAGGGCTGGGGAAGGGAATGGAGGTGTTAAATGCATATGAGGCAAAAAAATTGTTTTCAACTATGAAAGTGATTAAGCATTGGAACAGGTTGCTGAAAGGTGACGAATCTCTGTTCTTACATGTTTACAACACCCAGCTGGACAAAGCCGTGTCTGAATTTGATGTCAACCCTGCTTTCAGCAGAAGGTTGGAGTAGATCACTTCCAACCCAAGTGATTCAATGATTCCCTTTTGCACCTCCACCTCTTACCTCCAGAGGATTTACCAGTTCACAATTCACTCGTAATGTTCAGGGAAACTCAGAAAACTGCCAATACTCCAGTACACTGGAGCAGGAAATCAGCAGAAATCACATGGACTCACTGCAATCTTTTCAAGCTTTGGCTGTCCTGAGCTGCAGTTATGCTCCTGTGTTCAGGCACTATGTGGCCTCCAACCTCGCACAGCCACGCTGCTGTGAAAGTGAAGATGGTCCTGAATTTATGATCACCGATTTTTAAGTTTAAGATCTTGGGGCAAAAAGCTTCATCTTCCTGCCATATTAGGGGGCAAAAAGCTTCATCTTCCTGCCATATTAGGGTGATATATCATATATGCTTGCCCCTTTCCCACAGTATCCATTTTTAGCTAGACCTATAAGCATTTTTACCTTTTGATTCATAAAAGCTAACACTAAGCAAGGTGTCAGAAACAAGGTACTGGGCTAGACAGACATTGATCAGGCATAGTTTAAGTAGTATGCTGCTAAATCATTGTTTTGTACCATTTTCATTTCAAAATAATCTTTTGCATTGCAATTTTACTAGAAATATTTGCAGAAACCTTAAACCATTTCTTTAAATTCAACTGTTTCCCCAAAAATATACTACTGAACAAGCAAGCTAATAATGACTCCTCAAATGCTGGTTTTCTGCAAGAACTTAAGGTTTTTCATATTCTAAGTGCCTTGCACTCATTTAAAATTGACTGTTACTTAAATAAAAGTCATTACTGTAGGCACAGCCCACGTGCCTGCTCTTAATAGTATCCATGGTTGCAGTGATGCAAATTTGCCTACCTACACCAAACCAAATGTGCCCACATAAGGGGGAAAAAACTGTATTAATCAGTACTCTTTGCACTAGATTAGTGCGACAAACTGGTTAGATCTCAAAAGACAGGACAGAAAATAGTTTACAGATCTGTTTGCCATTAAGTGAAAAATCTTTATAATTCTGCTTTAATTCAGAATAAAGATCGAAATTCTGAAAGGTCTTTCAAATTTATTAGAGAATTCATCTTACTGACCAATTTCTTCTCTTTGCTACTCAGAAATAGAGTAGCAACAGAATTATTTCAAAAACGCTTCCACACACGTTGGAGAAAGAAGTTAATCCTATTTCCTATATTTCTTCTAGGCTGATTTCAAAATTGCTGTACTTGTGTCATGTGCATTTGTTCTCCTTTATATTAGGAAAGTAGATTCATACATGACATTAAGGAATGTACTTTTCCTAAGACTAAGACTTCCAATTCATCGTGAGCATACACACATTTACAGGGAAACAGTCTCTTTAATAGCTCCACTTTCAACAGCTTCAGCTGAGGCTGCAAGGCATTACAGCAGCATTTAGCTAAAAGAAGCCAAAACTTCATAGGCATCGGACAATAAGGATTAAGCAGTGATAACCCCAGGTGGAAATGCATGATCAATCTAAGCCAATCTAAGCCAATCTAAGACTGTGCTTTTGTGGAAGGGATGATCCCTTTTCTCTTCCTCTCTCAGGCAGCATCTCTGTGATCAGTCTTCCTTAAGTGTTAGGACTCATATGGCCAGGCTGACAATACTAAAAATAATTATCTTTTTATCCAGAATATGCTTTTTGTTGGCCTAACTTTCTATACAAGTTATCCTTGTGCTTTTAAGAAAAATAGATAAAGAAAAATAAATGCACAAGAGAAATCTGAAGTTGAACACTACTTTTCCTTTTTATTTTTTAAATGAGTACAGCAAAATTAAGTGTATATATAAGGTATATATTGACATAACCAAAGTCAAGGAATGAAAGTCTGCTCCTGCTCTCACTGTACTAGAGATATTTTAACTAAAACAAGGCAAAAGTGCCCCAACTGACTTGCTTTTAAAAAGCATATTTTACTTCCAGGAAAAAAACAGCCTGAACATCAGAAAGAATTCTTTGCTGGTAACAGACAAGGAGACTTCAACCACCCCAATTAACCTATATTACTAGCCATTGTGCTGCTTGGTATTAAACACGCATAAGCATCTTTACCTTTTGTTTTATAAAGCTAACACTAAATCCACAAAATATTCTCAAAGATGTTTAACTTTATTCTACTTTGAGAAGGAGGTTTGTATGCAATTTATGCTTCCAAATGATCAAAAAGTGCTAAAAGTGGAAGTAGTTTCTTAAAAGACTCAAACTTACAGCTATGTAAATACCTAGGAGAAAGGGAACAACAGAGACTAGTTTACTACTTACAGGAAAAAAAGCTTCCAAAAAACCAAACTCACCTTTATCCATACTTCCCAGGCACACTGCTAATCTACTTTCAGTCTATGAATCATTTCATCTTTAGCAGTTACAAGTAGACTAAATAATCACGCATGAAGCTTTATCCTAGCACAGAAGTAACACCACTAAGCAGCAATACATCAAGTTTGCAGAACATTCAAATATAACCATCAAAGAGGAAAAAGATGAATCTGGGGAAGTCCCATTAGGGATGGATATTTTAAACCTGTCCTGATAAAGGTTATGCAAACCAGTATTTGGAATTCTGCATTTCAGATTAAAAAGCAAACTACTATTTTAACACATTTAGAGAGACTTTTTTTTTTTTTTTTTTTAAAAAGAAGAGTCTCACTGACTCATGTTAAAAAATTGATTATTCTACTACACTGCACTTTTTAAATACTGGCATAATTAGCTCACATAGGAATGAACATCCATGACTGTTCTTAGCAACAACTACAGCATTTATTTTGGCAATTGGTGCAGTTAAAGTTTGGTTTTTTTTCCTAAATCACCACTAGAAGACTATCATATTTTCATTATTGGTAGGCAAAAACAGAAAGATTCAACAAGAACTTCCAAGATCACAGGCATTAATCAAAAGCTTTATCATCTTACCTTTGTTGTTACAATGCATAAGCAATCCATTGTTTCAGCATAGCAGGTATTTTTCCAAACATTTAAGATGCTTATTTTCAATCACAGCTAAACATCAGCTCAGCAGAATGAGAAAAAACACATTTATTAAATAGCCAAAACAGTAGAATCTGTGCCAGGTTTCCCTTGGATTCAATCAGAGGTAGAAACAAGGTGGTGGTGGTGGGGGGGGAGATAAAAAAGAAAAGAGCAAGCTAAAATAAGAATGCTTTATGTTTCAAAAGAGGCTAACCTGTTTTGATTATCTATGCCTGAAAAATCTGCATTTATCCTCGAAAATATCCTAAAAAAGAGACCAAATCTTATTGCATACCAGTTAAGTGCTTCCTCATACTCTATTTCATATACTCCTCTTTCAGGATTACCTAACACATGAGAGTCACAGGGAATCATTTGACGAACTGCAATGCAAAATTATTTTGCAGCCAAAAATTTCAAGTCAGCTTTTCTTAGGTGGTTACAATTTCTAAAATGAAGCTCTTGTTCAAAAATAGTTATGGTTACAAGCAAGTCTAACTCCTCTCACGTCATCTCAGCATTTGCAAACTGCAAAACAACTGATTTCTCAGGCAGTAATGAATGGAATATTCCATGTAGAACAGGGAGAGAAGAAAGTGACAAGGAAAGAGTAATGCATATTGCAAGAGAAACGCTATTTTGAGCTTTGGATTAACCTAAAATTGCATTTCCTTTTGCAAAGCCTGTAATGCAGTGACAAGGCAAAGTTTGCGTGTACAAGCTTTGTCTTCCCAGCCTGATAAGTACAGCTAGGAAAAGTCAGAGGCTTAAAATCTTGTTTGCATCATCTCACTTTTAGCCCAAGATGTACAACTAACCAAACTGATTATACATTGCATCAGCAAACTCTAGACTAGTATAGGTATGTACTTAGAATATCCTCACTACTCCCTTTTGGTTTAAAAAAAAGTTTCAAAATCAAGTCTCAGTGGTCTATGGTACATTGCATTAGTAAAAGCCTGTTCTCTCTCCTTTTTTGTCCCTCAAAGAGCTGCTCTTCACAGCACATCATCTAGCACAATAAAGCTTAACTTAGCAACAAACAAGACTACTACATGCCTAAAGAAGTAGCTGTTCCAGCATCTGTTAGAGTCGGCACTTTTTGGCACACTTTTTCCACTCCACTTGATGGGCTGCTGTGTGAACAACTATCACAAGTGCTGGCAATTTGTGCGAGTATAAAGCAGCTACTACACATACAATATAACATCAAATTTATCCACAGGTGTGCATCTTATGGTTTCATCTTTGCTTTGAATTAAGCATACACATTTCAAAAAATTTCAATTTAAAAAAAATAGGTTTTAAATGAGTCTCACTATCTAAATCTAGATCTAGGGAAGTGGCAAAGTGGCTTAGGAGGGGATGTACATAGATAAAAGCACCACCACAGATCAAGCAATATCAATATTGGTTATCAAACTTCAGCTCGAAGAGGTTGTAAAGTGAAACAAAAACACAACTCCCCCCGCAAACTCTGCATGCAAACCCTTTGCACAAAATTCAGACAAAGTTGCAGAATTCCCACCACTTGATTCCCTGGCTCTGCCCCATATATACAGTGGAGGGGAAAAGAAAAAATAAACAAATTCCCTTGGGTTAAGGAAACAATACTTCAAAATAAAATTTGTAATTTAGTTAGGCAGACAGATGGTGCCTTTATAGGACAAGGAGGAAAAAGTCATTCTCTCATCTCAAAAGTTCTCCCCTCCTTCCCCTCAAAAACAGTAAATAAAGCAAAAAAACCACACTTAACCTGCTACTGAAAACAACTGCAGAGGTTGAATGGAACTTCAAGGTAAATCTTTCACTATGCAGCTATCAAGGCTAAGATTTTACCTTGTGTGTTCAAGTCAAGCCACAGAAATTTTTCATTATCATCCTCACATTGTCTATTAAGAATTTTTACTATGAACACCTATGCTAAGTTCTCACTACTGCAAAGCATCAGTGGGAAAACCATGCATCTTTCAGGGCCTTTCATAAGGCCCAATCCAAGGGTCTAAAAATTTTTACTTGAAGTAGAAAAGCAAAGCACTGGTTAAGCAGAAGGAACTGCTCCTCCGTTTGCCAGAGGGGGGAAAAAAAAAAAGAAACCAAACAAAACAAAAAACGCACTCATCACTGGATGCATAGCATGTGAGGTACCCCACATGCAAATTATTCTCAAATTTCCCAAGCCTCCGTGGAGAAGATCGCTTACTCAGGTACTCTAAACAGAGCACTTAAAGTGCAAGCATCCAAAAAGGTGGGAGGGACTGAGGAAATGTATTTTTAGGTGGCTTGGCCCAAGTCCAGTGGGCTTGCCCAGAAATGTCTCCTATAACTAGTTCAAGACATAACACATGACAGAAGCACTCTGCAGTTAACACTCTGCATAGCTCTCAAGACTAAACTTGTAGTACCAGTAACAGCGCATGAGTGTTAATAAATTTCCACTCTTTTGAATTAACGACTAAACAGAGCCGATCATGACAAAGTCCACAGAGAACAAAGATATGAATTACACTTATCAAACTAGTACAACAAAAGTTTGTAGCAAATACCAATGCACGTTTTCCTACACATAGTTTAGGAAAAAAAAAAAAAAAAGAAAAAGGAGTCACACAAACAAGTATTCCCTAGGCCAAAGGCACTAATTCTGCAAGATTTTCACTGGAAATAATTTCATATATATGCACTGATTTGAAAATAAGAGTCTAATATTTCCGTAAGTAACAAGAATATAAATACCCAGAGACAAATTTAAAATCTCCATGAATGAGCAACCACGTGTGAAATTCTGGAGCTCATAAGTTGTTTAAAAACAAAGACTAGGTATGGAAACTACCAGAATTAAACAATTCAACAAAATTCACTCATAATCTTTCCTTGTACTGTAAGAATCAACAGAAAGGTAAAGGCCACATCAAGACTTGAACTAAAAATCAAGAAATGCCTTAAAAGCCCTGTTTATAATACACCCAAGAATAAAGTATTTTCAACTAGCACTGATAGCCATTAAAACCATTATCGTTCTACCTAGTTTCAGAAGAGCATCAACATCTTATTGCATCATTCATATTTACTGAAAATAAAACCTATCAAAGCATAACAGCTGAAGCAGGAGAGGAAAGCAATTTCGTTAACCTCGGACAAGCTGAGCATTTGGCTTTAAAACAGTAATGTAACTACCCCAAACACCAGAAAGTATTCTAAAGACTCCAGGTACAGATAAAGAAATTGTGGAACATATAGATGTATAATATCTCAAAACCAATTTCATTCTCTTGAAGTTTAGATACTATTTTCTCTGCACATAAAATCATCATTTTCATTTCTTAGATTAAGAGGTATTTCTACCTTAACATCTTTGCGTCCTTTGAGCTCTAAGCGATCTCAGTAACCATCTCTAACACACATTCTACCCAGTTCTGCCAGGAGAAAAGTAGTATCACAAATAGTGGCAAGTCAAAGTCCAGCTCATATGTTGATCTGGTTACACCAGCTTACTGAACTGAAGTTGAAACAGGCAGCAGCCCTGTAAGTCTAAAGAGTGATAGTTTTTGTTTAAAAAATCCAGCCATGAACAGAAACAGATACACTAACTCCAGTTCCTTCTGATCCCTAGTGAGTTTCAGAAAATAACAAAACAAATGATTCCACTAAGCACATGCTGTGCCTGTGTTAAAGGTACTGATCACAGAAAACCCATTTTTCAAAGAGATGAGAGATAGCTACTCTTCTGTCTGATCCAATCGCTGGTCTGCGGTTGTACACGCTAATGAACCAAGGCCCAGCTGGCCACTAGTAGCAGTGCCCACTGTATCTATGATTTCAGTTAGGACTATTAGTATCATTCTGTCCTTCAGTTGATTAAAACCACATGAAAAAGGAATAAAAACTGTATCTAGAAGATAAATATATTATTGAAACTTTAATGCACCAGATGTTACATAATAAAAACTAAGTTTAATGCATCACATATAGTAAGCGTGTGGAACACACTGACTGTCAACACAAGAGTTTCTCCTGCTAATTTCTATTAAATTTCAAAATTCTGAGAAGAGATATTGCCTTGTACGTGTATTAAAAAAAGTCACTGAAGAGGAAAGACTGAAGACTGACAATATGCATAAGACTACAGTTTACATATACACTTGAAAGCTAAACTATGACATACAGAAATATTAAAGATATATAACACTGAACTACCACATTTCAGAACTGGCTATCTAACTACAACATGGAAAAAAGCATTCCTCAAGCACTATTTTAACTAAGGAAAAAAAAAAAAAACATTTACTCCAAGTGACAAAGACGATGAGAAAGGTTTAGTTTAGCGTCAACACCAACACGTATGCCCATGCTTTTTAAACACTGGAAGTAAATACAGGCTATCTTTCACATATTGCAGGTCAAACAACTGTCTGACTTGCATATGATACTTCAGACAAAGTCTCAAGGAAGACAGCTGGCTTTGCCATAAAGGTCCAAATCTGGGTCACTTAGTTATTCTTCTAAGTAACCCATCCTATATCAGGTTTCACTCAGGTAACCTTATATACCGCGACCATCACCAGATTTTACCAGAGAAGTAGCTGCATCACATAGCATAGCAAATAGTTCAGCAGTGAACATACACCAGCGTCAATGGTAAGACCTTCTCAATTAGGCCATTCTTTTTCAACACACTTGTCATCTGCCACGATAATGCACCTGTGGTCACTGTTTCATGTCATGTACAAGTCCTAATACTCCTGGCACTTTACTAGCATATGAAGACAAAAATCTAAAGACAATTTTGTAATTAAGTTTCATCTGTACATACATCTGTATGCATCCATATAAGTACAATTCTGACAGATACAGGGGCAACAACACAATTCAGCTAACAAGTTACAGTTTTCCTTTTTGTGGACCTCTTAACAGCAAGAGTAGT